>NC_134361.1:89635926-89955926 GCF_048569485.1 Anomaloglossus baeobatrachus
TCAGGTGGTGGATGTGGCTGGTTTGGTTGATGGACATGGGATATTTCCTTGTGTCCACTATAATAATTCCCACCCTCCTACCCCCATTATAGTCTATATGTAACAATAAATAAATAGAACATTTACAAAAAAAAAACCAAAAAACAAAAGTATATTCCCTCTGGAAATGTTGGGCGGCATGGAGCCCACACATTGTAGAATCTATCCCACCTATATCCCGCCCCCACTATCAAACCCAGCCTGCAGCGTTAGTTGCCTCTATAATGGGCGAGCGCAGCGTCTCATTCAGTGGGGTCCATGCCCTGCATAATAGTAAACACACGTGATGTGCATGTTCCCCTCCCCGCAGCTATAAAACCGCTGCATTACTGCTTCTGCCCCCCACCCCAATATTAACCCCTAAACTGCATGTGCTGCCTCCTGCTGGCATGGCTCTTTCTTTAACCCCCTCCCTGCCCCCTCCTTGGTCCTTGAGCATGCGGGTGCTGGATCCCCGACATGGCGGTGCTGCCATTACAGCTGTGGTAGCCGCTCCGCACGGTGACGCTCCTCGGTATCAGTCACTGCTGGCCGGCCTGTAATAGCCGGAGCAGTCGTTTGCATTACCACAGGCCTTCAGGAAGGAGTCATCGCTCAAGACGTTTGCCACGGCGTTCACCTTCATTGTCTGAAGAATCCCTTAATCATTGGCAAGGCCCCACAGAAGGGCATGTTACAGGTCCTCCCGCCGACCCTCCAGCATCTGCCTGGGCCAGCCGGACTCTCCTGGTTCCTCCTGACAGCGGTGAGTACCCTTGGGTTGATTAGTCTTCCATGATCCCAGTTTATAATAATAGTAATAATAACAACTATAATGATGTCAGTAAAAAAAAAAAAAAATGCTTTAGTTAACCAGATCCCCAGGAATTAAGTGTACACTAACCCCTGCTAGTAACCGCGGTATCCTAAAAGAACCCGCAGATGAAGAAGAAAAAAAAAAAAAAAAAAAAAAACAAAAACCAAACAGGCGTTTCCAGTTCAGGGTTGCGCTATGACTAGTTATATAGCCTGTCGTACAGCGGTTTGGTGTGAGGATTATAGCAGGTAGGCATCCACAAATTAAAGTGCAATGGATGAGAACATGGCGTCAAGTATTTGATCCCTGCGCATTTCTCAGAGAGACGCTAAGTTACCGGGTTGCCATTTGCTTTTGGGGGTTTTCCCATGATGCTTTACTTGTTCTCCCATACTGGGGTCTCTGGATCCATCCCCGCTCAGGGTCAGTTTGTGTTAGGACACCCCTCTGCTGCCCCCTATCGCCAGGTCACCTACCTAATTATTATTAACCATTCATTATTAGATGATGTCGCGGCTATCTGCATCCATGTGTTCAGCCTTAACCATGGTGTTTCTAATAATGTCTTACAAGGGTTCATTGTTAACCCCGATATATCCGATAATGACATTTACACAAGTGTGTTTTTGTATGTGTATATATAGAAATATATATTATACTGTAGCTATCAGATTCCATCTCCTCTCTCAGGTTTACATCAGTAACATGCATCATCACACATCGGGTCCCACACTGTCACCGTTTTTTCTGCATTTTTGGTTGCTTTGCAGACTTTAATTTATGACACGTTCCTTCTTTGGGTTGTTTTATTCATGTTATTACATTCAGTCATTTTACTTCTTTCCTTTAATGGTCATTAATTACGTGACGGGGTCTTTTCATCATACGCCACCTTGATGATTTAATGCTTCTCAACTTTATTAACCACGTTTTGTTCCTTTTTGTTTGGTCCAGTGTTCCTTATTTGGAGCCGCACCCTTTGTGATGGGTATTTGGTCATTTCGGATCGTGATTCCCTCAGCGGGTGGCATTTTCCCTCATCTGGTTTTTTCCTTTTCAGACTTGGCCTTTTGCCGTGATTACGACATAGCTCAATGGTAGTGTGCAGGTTACAGATAGAGCTCTGGGTTCAGTCCCATTCGTGGACATTTTTACATTTCACCATCGTGGTATCCTATAAAAATATTGTATAATGCTACATCCTTTTATCCTATAATTGCCTTTCTGCAGTCCCTGGGTTGGGATTTTATCTTTTCAATGTTGTCGGTTCTGTGCGTTGTGGGGTCTCGGGGTCTAGGGTTTGAATACTTCACCTAGAATTTCTGTGTTGTTTCCCATTGATACTACACTTGATACCACACCCGGACTTGTTTTTCGCTTTTGGTTGATAAACATGAGCGTTCCTATTCTTAAACCCCTTACCCTCCCCCGGTACATCGCCCGTTAGGTTATTGTTCTTTAGTGTTTGATTTCCCCATACCCGTGAAGTATTGTTGATTACGCTCCTCCTTGCTTTCATTATACTCTGAAAGTTTTGCCCCAATGCCCGAGTGGATGAGATCCATTTCCATCATGATGTGCTCGATTGATGCTGGTGAAGTCTTTGGTGGCTCCACAACATGGTGCGCTTACGGTAAAACATGATGTGAGTGATATTCGTTTTCGATCAGTTTCTTCATATGTTTACTATTAAGTGTTTTTCTTTCTTCACACCATCGAGCCTTTAGGTATTGGTTCTTGCGTTCCTTGTTTTCTATCCTTGGACCAATTTTCTCCTGTCCCTAGTTTCTACTGACCTTTATTTTGCAATCAATGTTTCTCCATACATTCACTGCTAAGTGTTAAGTGATTGCTTCCAAAAGTAGTAAGAACTAATAAAAAAAAAAAAAGTCCAAATGAGCGTAATCTAGGTTTCCAATAGTTTTATTTATTTTCGCCAGTCCATGTAATGGTTGGCAGCTGGTCTTTTACGCATATATACATATATAGTGTTTTTCAGTATTTCCTTATTGTACAGGTGATGGAATTATTAAGATGAAATCAGACATTGCCAAAGGTTCTCTCTACAGGTTATCCTCAATCATGTACAGGTGCCTTGAAATGACTTCTAGACTGATCTTACTGTATTGTCTATTTCAGTTATAGCAATTTCATTTATGTAAAAAAAAAAAAAAAAAGTACTTTCTTGCATTACTAAAGGCTGTGATTTAATTGCGAAGGATATACTGTATAGGGTAGTCTTGCCCATTTGCACACCAGATATGACGCATGGTGCTGACTATACATCAATTTCAACAAAAATTAGGAAATAAGGCCATCATGAGAAAAAGAAATAAAAATGATTGGAATGGTCAAACAAAAAAACCCCCCACAAAATTAGCTCTTAAAAATAGGTAGGTGCTACTTCTGGTAGGTGTGGTTAAGCGCCTTTACGTTGCTTTTGCATACTGGGAGATTTGCAGTGTCCCGATCATGGGAGGAGAAATGGAATAATACAATTTTGTCCCCCAGAACAAGTCCTGGTGATCTTTATGATACCGTAACTTTTGCAGTTGGTCTTTTCAATTCGGATTCCAAGGTCAAATCACAGAGCCTTTATGTACTGATTGTTTCCTCAGGTATATTAGACCAGTTTATTGCTTTGGTAACAATTTTCTCTTTTTCAGATGGTGTCAGATCCGTGCTATGGATTTTTTGGCTGCTCACCATGAGCAGCCCGGAGAATGGAGAGCTATGCAGGTGGAAGTGGACGTCCATTGGAGAGGCATCAGAGACCGGTTTTGGCAGTAACGATCTGCCAAAAGAGTTATGATCTTACTGGACGCATTTTTACATGTTACTTTTTGGGATGACCTCTGCCTCTTCCTCGTAGATTCTCACTATGACGAGTTCCAGGTTGATTTAGGAGCTAATACTGGTTTAGTCAGGTCATTCCTCGTGATCTTGTATTGATTTAGTCAAAGGTCATTCATCGCGTGGTATGACAGGGCGGCTATTGATGGATTGTTGGGTACACTTCATGCTGGAGTGCCACGTTTTATTTGAGGCGTACGATTCAGAGCTTCTGTTTCTCATTGGTATACGTTTAACATGACTTAGGGTTGATATGTCTTTGGTTTGCAGGTTGGTATTTAGCATGCCTTAGTTTCTGGGTGGGGGTCGGAGCACAGTTGGCACTTTGCTCCTCCTTGGCGGTCAATTCAACAACGTTGGTGGTTTTTTGGTACAAAAGTTACCCCCGCCGGGAGTCCGGCTGCGGCACAACGCTTTGTACTGGTTTACTGTGATTTATTTCAATGGTTTGTTATATATTTTGGGCTGTGACCGACCACCATCCACTAAAAGATGAGATTTGATTATTAAATCTCCATAATAAAGAGTTCTGATTTTATATACCTGAGTCTGATTCTTCATTACATGGGACGATTGGTTGTGGGGTTTTTTGGGGTCTCAGCAGTCTGTGGAGCATTCCAGTATTTGACTGGGGCCCCCTGACTGCTGTGCCCCGTAATAAGGGGTTAATCTGGTCGTCCCATGTAATTTTCTGCCTCCTCCCAGTTTGTTGCAGCCAATGATTCTTCTCTCCTCCTCCTCCTGCTTCCCCCTTTATAATTTCAATCCCTTCTTTTTCCGGTCTCTCCCCACTCTGTGGGACCCGGAGGCAGCTGTCCCACCCTCCCTCCCTTTGTCAACGTTGATGGTTTCAGTGTGGACTCTTATCTGCGCCCGAAGTCCGGCTGTGAGACAATGAGTGGTACTGTAAAAGCTACCTGTGCCGGGAGTCCGGCTATGAGACAATGATTGGTATGGTAAAAGCTACGTGCGCCGGGAGTCCGGCTTCAACACAATTATTTTGACTGGTTTGGCTTACTTGCGCCGGTAGTCCGGCTGCGACACAATGAGTTGTACTATTTTTGTTTTTCATAATATTTGATTAAGTCACAGCAGCGGTCAATTCAACAACGTTGGTGGTTTTTTGGTACAAAAGTTACCCCCGCCGGGAGTCCGGCTGCGGCACAACGCTTTGTACTGGTTTACTGTGATTTATTTCAATGGTTTGTTATATATTTTGGGCTGTGACCGACCACCATCCACTAAAAGATGAGATTTGATTATTAAATCTCCATAATAAAGAGTTCTGATTTTATATACCTGAGTCTGATTCTTCATTACATGGGACGATTGGTTGTGGGTTTTTTTGGGGTCTCAGCAGTCTGCTCAATATTTGCAGTCTGAATATCATTCCACACATCTGTATGAAAATCTTTCTGTATTGCCCTCTCAGATAAAAGGTACAGTGGCGGGAACTCTGCTGGGCTGGGGCTTCATAGTGATATGCAGGGTCGGACTGGGGTGTCTGGGGACACAGGGGAAATTGACTCCCGGGGCCCACCCTACAGCGATATGCAAATACTTGCTAGCCGTTATCCCCGTTATAGTGGAGAGTTGACTGTAAAACACAGCCGGCTCCTGCACATTTCCTGTGCGCACAATAGCTGATGTACAATTAGGCTATGTTCACACAGGGCATCTTTTACTGCATTTTTGGTGCGTTTTTCAGGTCACAAAGATGCACCTAAATGCATGCATTTCCTTCTCCCAGCAAAGTTTATGAGATTTCTATTTTCCTATCCACATAGTGCATTTTTTTTTACTGCATCTTGGCTGCAGCATGTCAATTCTTTTTGCGCCTTTGAGTCCTTCCAGTCAATAGATTTGACTTAAAAAACGCATTGGGCAAAACGCGGTAAACACGTGTCAAAAGTGCATTGCGTTTTTTGATGCGTTTTTGCAGTGATGCGTTTTTGGTGCGTTTTTTGGGACACAAATGCTGCATCTGATGTGCCCACCGGGTCTGGAGGGTTACTTGTCACCGGGTCGGTGCAGGGCTTGGGATGTCACAGCGGCTAGGCCCGGTTCCGTGACCGCGGCGGTGTCAATAAATGGGGGGATGATGATGGGGATAGAAGTTCTTTGTGACGCCACCTGTAGTGTGCGCTTATAATATGGGAGCCGCTGTTGCAAGGGGTTTCCTCTGAGGGCCGGTGGTAGTGCAGCTAGGTTTGTACAGCTCTCCACAGGCAGAGCTTGGGGCCACAGGGAGGTTGGGAGTAGTAGTCCACTCTAATAAAGGAGCGCGGGGCGCGGGAAGGATTGGATGACACAACAACAGCAACAGTTAAAGTTCTTTACTCACTGAGATGTCACCTCCTTTGGACTGCCAGACTCCACTGTGATGGGCTCCAGCCGATCCCAGATAGCTTGGAGGTTAACCGGTGTTTCTTCCTGTGAGTCCTTCCTCCCTGCGCTGTGTTGTGTGGGTCCCTGCGGCCTGAAGCCACGCAGGGACCAGAGTCCTTGACTGGACCCCATTCCTGTCCATTACTGGTGCCTCTCTGCTGTTACGATTCCTGGCTCTATATACAGCTGTGCCCCGGGCACTTTGTGTGGGCCAGAAGACTTGAAATCCTCTGTCCAGCGGATTCTTCTGACGAGACGTGCAGTGCCCACGAGCCTAGGGCTCTGCACCCTGTTCTGTGCGCTCGATCCTGAGGGATCTATGGCGCAGCTCTCCCCTCAGCGACCGTGTTCTCTCCACGTCTTACTTGTTCCTGTCTCGCTGATTAATCATCACTGAATGCATGTCAGTGTGTGTCACCTTGCTCCCCGTTGTGTAGCTGCACCCCCCAGGTTGCTGAACTAGTGGGTGGGAGGTCCCATACCGTGTGGTGATCGTCCAAATGTCCCTACCATGACCCAGTCCTGGTGGATGGGCAACTAACTGTGTGTTATGGTGGATTGTAGTAATTTACCGGCAATGACCTCCTCCTTACCCGAGATGAATACTGAACCTCTGGTGAGGCGCAGTACCCTGTGGCGACTAAAGCCTCGGGGGCACCACACATCTTTGAGGTTAAAAAAAGATGCCGCGTGTGAACATACCCTTACAGTAGTTTGCAGTAAGGGGAATCTTAGGTGAAAATAAGTTATCACCGATCCACAGGTTAGGTAGGTGATCACTAATAGAATGACTGGATCAGTGGTCGAGTCGTACATAAGCGCCAATTTAATGGGGATAAAAGTTGCACGATCGGTGAAGGTCCCAGCAATCGGTCCACACAAATGAGTAAGTTATCACTTATCCTTAGGCCACGTTCACATCTTCAGTATTTGGTCAGTATTTTACATCAGTATTTTTAAGCCAAAACTAGGAGTGGGTTAAAAATGCACAGGTACTTCTATTATACTTTTCCTCTGATTTTACAGCTCCTGATTTTGGCTACAAATACTGATGTAAAAAAACTAACCAAATACTAAACATGGGCACATGGCTTTAAGGCCCCGTTACACGCAATGACGTATCTAACGATATATCGCCGGGGTGATGGATTCCGTGACGCACATCCAGCATCGTTAGCGACGTCGTTGCGTGTGACACCAAGGAGCGGCCGTTAACGATGGAAAATACTTACCAAATCGTCCATCGTTGACACGTCGTTCATTTTCAAAAAATCAGTTGTTGAGGACGAAGGTTGTTCGTCATTTCCGTGGCAGCACACATCGCTGTGTGACACCTCGGGAAAGACGAACTACAGCGTACCTGTGTCCTCAACCAGCACCGAGGTGGGAGTGACGGAGATGCGGCTGCTCTCCGCCCCTCCGCTTCTATTGGCGGCCCGCTCTGTGACATTGCTGTGACGTCACCGCCCACAGCGACGTCGTTAGGGAGGGCTGCACGTGTGACACGGACAAGCGATAGTGTGCGCCACGGGTAGAGATTTGCCCTTGACGCACAAATGACGGGTCGCTCCGTGTAAAGGCCCCTTTAGAATAGACGATTACTTAGCAAATTTGCTACAGTGTAATAGTCACAGGACAGAGAGGGGTTAAATGTTCACGTGTTTAATCTCTACTGGAAATAGTCTTCCCTTTATTGATAGAGAGAAAAAGTGACCTCCAGACACAACAGAATCCACTATACCAAGACCAATAATACCACATACAAGGAAGAAATACGCAACACCGTGATCAATAACATATTACCACCACATAGTACCCGAATACAACAACATGCAAGAGAGAAATACACACATTAAACAGAGCACATAGTGACCGAATATTTCCACATACAAGGGAGAAATATCGCACAATTATGACCAGACCACATAAATGACCAAATACCACATACAACAGAGGAATACCCCCACACTGTGACCAGACCATATATTACCACCACACAGTGCCCGAACTACAATAATGATCATGAATAAAAACCACAATACTAATAACACTAATATTACCATCAGTGCCATTATACACAGGAGCTCTGTATATAGTGTCAGTGTACAGATAATACAGTGATAACCAGTGACATTAAATTAGTGACATTATACACAGGAGCTCTGTATATAGTGTATAGTGTGTGTACATGTAATACACTTACTTACCAGTGATCTCTCTAGCTGAAGTTATTCATATTCATTTTCCTCTTCATCCGGCACTGAGCGCCATCACTTCTTCATGCCATAACTCGACTCTACAGAAAATAACACACAGTCTCCTATAGCTGACCACTCCCAGAGCACATTCCTCACTTTTTCCCAATTTCTAGACTACGTCAGACTTTTGTTCCCCACCCCATGGAAGACAGTATCCTCAAAATTAAATTATATTACAGCAGTAATATTGTCTTCTAATTTGCCCCTACAGTAATTATGTCCACCATTTCCACCATAAACCAATAATGTATGTTCCTCACCCTGGCCCCATATAGTAATAATATCTCCCATCCTGGCCCCCTTTATTTAATAATATCTCCCATCCTGGCCCCCTTTATTTAATAAAGTCTACCATCTTGGTCCCCTATGTTCCCCTGAATGATTGTTCATTCCTAAGGAGGGGAGACAGAAGCAGGCAGTGATTGGACGTAGGGCTCCAGTGATGTCATAATGTAATGTGAGACACGAATTGCGATTACTGACAGCGCTGGAACAATGCCAGTACCAGAGGTGAATACAGGGTCTTTTATTTTAGCTGGAGGAACAACGGGAATCAGAAGGGGTTGTTAATTGCTTCCTGCACAAAAGATCCCCCTAACACTGCACCACGCTAAACTAACCCCACAAAGTGCCCCTTTCCATAATGTCCCCCCAAAACCTGCCCTTTCTATGATATCTCCCAGATACTACATCACTGCATAAAGTCCCCCACCGCTCCCCATTATATTATGCTGCCTTTCACAATCTCCTTTCTAATTGTCTAATTATGACCTTTATTGCTCCATAATGTCCACCAATGCCCTACAATGTCCCCATTTGCTTCATAATGTACCACATTGCCCTATCATATCCTCCATTGACCTATAAAGTCCCCCATTGCCCTATCATGTCCCCCATTGCCCTATCATATCCCCCATTGCCCTATCATGTCCCCCATTGCCCTATCATGTCCTTCATTACCCAATAATGTCCCCCATTGCCCAATAATGTCCCCATTGCCCAATAATGTCCCCCATTTCTCTGTCCTGTCCTATATTGTCCAATAATGTCCTACATTGCCCTATCATGTCCCACACTGCCCAATAATGTCCCCATTGCCCTATCATGTCCAAATCAATTTTCTCCATAATGTGTCCCACTGGCCGATAATGTCCTTTGTAAAGTAACACCGCTGCTCCCACATGACAGCCCCTGCATCTAAAATGATTCTCCATGTCATGTTCGGCTCCTCAGGAGCGCTTACCCAGTGCTTGAGCGACGTCTTCTTCCAAGCAGCCTCGGTGATGACAGCATTCTGTTGCGTTGCTGAGGAGCTCCTCCGCCTCAGTCCAGGGGCCGCACTGTTCAAATGTATGGGTAAGTTCACACTGCGTTTCTTTAAGAGATTAAATATGAAAAGTTTTTCCTGCGGAAACTGCTTCCGGAATTGCTGCTATGTGACAATTCTTGGCATTTTTTTGGTCCTTGCGCTTTTTTTGTTAGCATCTTCTTTACATTTAATGTAGCATTTTGCTAACGGTTCCTCTAAATCGTTGTCTGTTAACATTTTTTCCATAATTTTTTTAAGGGTTTCTTGTGGCCATTTTTTTCTCGTTTTCTTTTCAATCCGTTAAGTAAGGAATAATACTCTAAAATTAGGTAAAAACACCCAGGCGACTTTGCGATTATTTTTTTTTTGTGTTTTTAGTAACTTCTATTGTAAAGTATACAGTGGCTTCACAGTAGAAAATGCCAGAAGAATGATCCAATCACTTTTTTTAAATGCTTGCCATGTATGGAAATCTGAAGATAAAAAAGATTCAAAAGCCTGAATGTAGGAACTGCAAAATCGTTTTTAAATGCAAATGACGAAGTGTATTTCAAGCATTTTTTTTAGCAATTTTTCAGGTCTCTATTGGAGCAGTACAAAATTGCTATCAAATCATTAAATATTTTATTCATAATAATTGCATGACAATAATTATATAAACAAGAGAGCCACCTGGGGGGCACATGGTTCCAGAATCATTAAATTATGGATCCAATCCAGCAATATTATATATCAAAAAAGTGACATAGTATTATATTATAGTAGTTAGGCCCAACCTTCCGTATCACACTGATTAACTATTGTAGGTCAATAATGGGTAAGAACTGTGGCACTAACTAACACAATATGTACATTAGACCACAAACATATACGTGGAAATTTTGACATCAAATATCACCATATATATATGTCACATTAAACTGCTATCACTCAGGCAAAGTGCCCCACTGGACATTGTAAGAGTCAGTAAAATATTATGGTGGAAATGGTACACCGACCGATATGCCGGAATTTGAAGGGATACGCGCAATTCCCATTCATATATCTACCTACGTATTATGGCAAATATCAGCCGGCTACCGTCACCATATATATGCGTATTGCATCAATGCTTACCATATAGCGGTAAAGATGGAATATATTATAGTGGAAACGGTATACTAACCAATATGCCAAATTTAAGGGATACAACCATTCCCATTTATATTTGCGCCTGCATATAGTGGTGAATATTGGCCAGTTACCGTCACCATATATACATGTTGCCTCAATGCTTACCATATAACACCCATTCACAATGTCCCATAAGGCACACTCGCCACAGTGAAGCGACAGCAGTCATTAATCACCAAAACTGGATGAGAAGTACTTACATTATAAGATGAATGTCTGGCCATGCGTCCCGCCACCCCTGACGTACATTACAAGGGCGCCCCCTTTTGATAAAGCCCTTTTGGTGATTAATGACTGCTGTCGCTTCACTGTGGCGAGTGTGCCTTATGGGACCTTGTGAATGGGTGTTATATGGTAAGCATTGAGGCAACATGTATATATGGTGACGGTAACTGGCCAATATTCACCACTATATGCAGGCGCAAATATAAATGGGAATGGTTGTATCCCTTAAATTTGGCATATTGGTTAGTATACCGTTTCCACTATAATATATTCCATCTTTACCGCTATATGGTAAGCATTGATGCAATACGCATATATATGGTGATGGTAGCCGGCTGATATTTGCCATAATACGTAGGTAGATATATAAATGGGAATTGCGCGTATTCCTTCAAATTCCGGCATATCGGTCGGTGTACCGTTTCCAACATAATATTTTACTGACTCTTACAATGTCCAGTGGGGCACTTTGCCTGAGTGATAGGAGTTTAATGTGACATATATATATGGTGATATTTGATGTCAAAATTTCCACGTATATGTTTGTGGTCTAATGTACATATTGTGTTACAGTGCCTACAAGTAGTATTCAACCCCCTGCAAATTTAGCAGGTTTACACATTCAGAATTAACTTGGCATTGTGACATTTGGACTGTAGATCAGCCTGGAAGTGTGAAATGCACTGCAGCAAAAAAGAATGTTATTTCTTTTTTTATTTTTCTTTTAAAATTATGAAAAGTTTATTCAGAGGGTCATTTATTATTCAACCCCTCAAACCACCAGAATTCTGTTTGGTTCCCCTAAAGTATTAAGAAGTATTTCAGGCACAAAGAACAATGAGCTTCACATGTTTGGAATAATTATCTCTTTTTCCAGCCTTTTCTGACTAATTAAGACCCTCCCCAAACTTGTGAACAGCACTCATACATAGTCAACATGGGAAAGACAAAGGAGCATTCCAAGGCCATCAGAGACAACATCGTGGAGGGTCACAAGGCTGGCAAGGGGTACAAAACCCTTTCCAAGGAGTTGGGCCTACCTGTCTCCACTGTTGGGAGCATCATCCGGAAGTGGAAGGCTTATGGAACTACTGTTAGCCTTCCACGGCCTGGACAGCCTTTGAAAGTTTCCTCCCCTGCCAAGGCCAGGCTTATCCAAAGAGTCAAGGCTAACCCAAGGACAACAAGGAAGGAGCTCCGGGAAGATCTCATGGCAGTGGGGACATTGGTTTTGAGTCAATACCATAAGTAACGTACTCCACCGCAATGGTCTCCGTTCCAGACGAGCCTGTAAGGTACCTTTACTTTCAAAGCGTCATGTCAAGGCTCGTCTACAGTTTGCTCATGATCACTTGGAGGACTCTAAAGCGGGTTTTACACGCTGCGACATCGCTAATGCGAACTCGTTGGGGTCACGGAATTCGTGACGCACATCCGGCCGCATTAGCGATGCCGTTGCGTGTAACACCGATAAGCGATTTTGCATCGTTGCAAAAACGTGCAAAATCGCTAATCGGCGACACGGGGGTCCATTCTCAAATCTCGTTACTGCAGCAGTAACGAGGTTGTTCCTCATTCCTGCGGCAGCACACATCGCTGCGTGTGACGCCGCAGGAACGAGGAAGCTGCCCTTACCTGCCTCCCGGCCGCTATGCGGAAGGAAGGAGGTGGGCGGGATGTTACGTCCCGCTCAGCTCCGACCCTCCGCTGCTATTGGGCGGTGGTTCAGTGACGTCGCTGTGATGCCGCACGGACCGCCCCCTTAGAAAGGAGGCGGTTCGCCCGTCACAGCGACGTCGCCGGACAGGTATGTATGTGTGACCGGTCTGGGCGATGTTGTGCGGCACGGGCAGCGATTTGCCCGTGTCGCGCAACAGATGGGGGCGGCTACCCACACTAGCGATATCGGGACCGATATCGCAGTGTGTAAAGTAGCCTTAAGACAGACTGGTTCAAGGTTCTATGGTCTGATGAGACCAAGATCGAGATCTTTGGTGCCAACCACACACGTGACATTTGGAGACTGGATGGCACTGCATACGACCCCAAGAATACCATCCCTACAGTCAAGCATGGTGGTGGCAGCATCATGCTGTGGGGCTGTTTCTCAGCCAAGGGGCCTGGCCATCTGGTCCGCATCCATGGGAAGATGGATAACACGGCCTACCTGGAGATTTTGGCCAAGAACCTCCACTCCTCCATCAAGGATCTTAAGATGGGTCGTCATTTCATCTTCCAACAAGACAACGACCCAAAGCACACAGCCAAGAAAACCAAGGCCTGGTTCAAGAGGGAAAAAATCAAGGTGTTGCAGTGGCCTAGTCAGTCTCCTGACCTTAACCCAATTGAAAACTTGTGGAAGGAGCTCAAGATTAAAGTTCACATGAGACACCCAAAGAACCTAGATAACTTGGAGAAGATCTGCATGGAGGAGTGGGCCAAGATAACTCCAGAGACCTGTGCCGGCCTGATCAGGTCTTATAAAAGACGATTATTAGCTGTAATTGCAAACAAGGGTTATTCCACAAAATATTAAACCTAAGGGTTGAATAATAATTGACCCACACTTTTATGTTGAAAATTTATTAAAATTTAACTGAGCAACATAACTTGTTGGTTTGTAAGATTTATGCATCTGTTAATAAATCCTGCTCTTGTTTGAAGTTTGCAGGCTCTAACTTATTTGCATCTTATCAAACCTGCTAAATCTTCAGGGGGTTGAATATTACTTGTAGGCACTGTAGTTAGTGCCACAGTTCTTACCCATTATTGACCTACAATAGTTAATCAGTGTGATACGGAAGGTTGGGCCTAACTACTATAATATAATACTATGTCACTTTTTTGATATATAATATTGCTGGATTGGATCCATAATTTAATGATTCTGGAACCATGTGCCCCCCAGGTGGCTCTCTTGTTTATATAATTATTGTCATGCAATTATTATGAATAAAATATTTAATGATTTGATAGCAATTTTGTATTTAATCACTTCTTTCTTGGCCAGTTATTTCTGGTGCCAAGTTGTGGTAGTTTAAGCTTGTTTGAAGTTGCAAATATTTAATACTGGACATTTGTGATTAACTCTATTGGAGCAGAGCTGCTTGATGATTTTAAAAGACACTCCGAATGGACAACTGCAAACAAATTTGCATGAATCCCAATATTGGGAAATTTGTAAGTGCTCAGAAAATGTAAATTGGGTGAAAGTAGAGAGCGAGAGAGAGAACCTCACTGATCAGAAGGGCTTAGGCTAGTGTCACACTTGCGTTGAACGGCATCCGTTGCATTGTGTTGTGTGACGGATGCAACGGATTTGTTGCATATAATGGCACAACGGATGCAATGGATCGTACAAAACAACGGAAAGCTTTATTTTTTATTATTATTTATTTTTTATTTTCTACAGTTTTACCGGCAGCAGACTATTGTGAACGATCAGCTGATCACTCCGCGGCCGGGCGCTCAGCTGATCGCTCTCACATGCTGGCTGTCGGGCGCTAAGCTGAGCGCTCTCACATGCCGGCGGCCGGGCGCTCAGCTGAGAGCTCTCACATGCAGGCTGCCGGGCGCTCAGCTGAGCACTCTTACATGCCAGTGGCTGGGCGCTCAGCTGAGAGCTCTCACATGCCGGCGGCCGGGCGCTCAGCTGAGAGCTCCCACATGCCGGCGGCCGGGCGCTCAGCTGCACGTTCGGCCACCGAGAGACAAAGTAAAGTTTCTGTGATTAAAGAAAAAAAAAAAAAGATGAGCATGCGCAGTGAAAAATAGTGGATTCTTCTGCTCAAAAAAACGTTACATGCTGCGTTCCTTCCGCCCGGCGGACGCAACGCAGCGTCGGCCAGCGGAAGCAACGCAGTTACTTTTGGCACAATCCGTCATCCATTCAAGTCTATGGGAAACAGCGGAATCCGTTAACGGATTCCGCTGTTTTCCAAAAGGGCTGATTGTGACGGAAGGAAATTAACGCAAGTGTGAAAGTACCCTTACACTCTACAGGAGAAAGAGGACCCTGCAGACCATGAGAGCTTACACTCTACAGGAGAAAGAGGACCCTGTTGACCATAAGAGCTTACACTCTACAGGAGACAAAGGACACTGCTGACCATAAGAGCTTACACTCTACAGGACAGAGTGGACCCCGCTGACCATAAGAGCTTACATTCTACAGGACAGAGAGGACCCCGCTGACCATAAGAGCTTACATTGTACAGAAGAGAGAAGGAGGGGCCCACTTACCATAAGAGGTTACACTCTACAGAAGAGACAGAGAGCAGCGCAATAACCATAAGAGGTTACACTCTACAGAAGAAAGACTAATTCAGTGACTCTATACATAGAATATCTCTCTGCTGTAAAAACTGTGCTCCACTGGGACCTGCTGATTAATGATTGCCCAGGTTCTGACCACTATGATAAGGGTGTGATAATCCATAGATGTCATGGAATGCTGGAGGAAAAAGGAGCACCTGGAGGAAACCCATGCAAACATGGGAGAACATACAAACTCCTTGCAGATGTTGTCTTTGGAGGGATTTGAACCCAGATCTGCAAAGCAGTAGTACTAACCCCTGAGCCATTATGCTGCCCATAGCACAAAGTCAGGGATTCTAAAGGATTATAGTCAGGTGTGTGAGTAAATAGACAAAAACTGGGTGAGGAAAAAACAAACTCAACTGCACAGGTGAGGTTGATGAAGACAATTTCATGTAAAGACAGAGCACAGCAAAAAGTGGTAACAATTTCAAAGCAGACTGGGGTTCCAAGATTTCTTGTTCCTTGTTTCTTGGAATTTTAACCTCTTCACGTACTGGGTACATCATAGCTAGTCAGGTTAATGCCTGCCTGCTCCCGCTGGCAGCGATCGCTACACATGTCAGCTGATTTGAACAGTTAACATGTGCAGCTATTACGAACGAGTGGATTTGGTACCCACTCATCTCATGTCTGTTAACCCCTTACAGCGCTCTGTGAAAATGTCACAGCAGGATGTAATAGCGGGCCGCTGTAAGCATGCACTTGCCCGATCTATCGGAAGTCATGTGATGTGATCACGTGGATCCAATGGTTGCCATTGTAGCACAGGGCCATGTGATGACTCTTGTAGCTATCATGAGTCACTTCTTCTTACACCTGGCAGACTACCATTTGTAATAGGAGAGTTGCTTTTCTGCAGATCTCAGCTGTGTAGCTGTGATCTGGAGAAATGGAAGAGCGATCAGACTGCTCATTCTTATAGTAACAAAAGTATTACTCACAGCACCTATTAGTTGTAGACATGTTGCTAGTAGCAACAGGAGGTGCACGCCCTGCCCAAGGGATCCTCTTGGGAATTGCAGCAATAACAAAAGTAAGAAAGGACAACTCCTCCAAAACGATTAATAAAAGTTCTTTTTCTTTTTTTTTTCTTTAATCCATTTGCGACGTTTCGACCATGCGGTTTTTTGCAAGCATACAAAATAACATTACAGGCTCCATTTAAATAGGTAGACGGTCAAAGCTGTTACCAATCACAATCAAGGCCTCCCCCACAAGAGACATCCTCCAATTGCAAACTAACAGTAGTTTATAAACACTCATAGAAAACCCTGTATCTGAATATACAATATACAAATCATCTGGTCTCACCATAAAAGGTTACAGCCCATATAATACAGACATGTAAATATCTTTTTAGATCTTACACATATATACATATCTTTTAGATCTTTCTATCAGTATGATCTATCACATGTCCGTTACAGCCAATCTTAACACACCTAAGTGTGCACGTGGGTCGCCCGCAGATCCTCACATCACATGTTTATCCACCATAGGTCCTGTAGGATAGGAATGCGCCTTCCAAGTAATGGCCAATCCCGGCTCTTCTTGACTGCATAAACGCCATACATCCTAGAGGCGGTATAAACAAACAGTTCATTGTTTCTGACTAGAAAAACTGTGCAGGCGTCGTTGCTATGTCACCGCCATAACAATGCTAAGTGGGCTTCTTCCTCCTGATATTAACAGGCTGGTATTCACTGGCCTTTTACATTTATATGGTCAAAAAAATGCTGTCTAAGCACGGCCGGTGCTAAACGCACAGGATATCGGTTTTTCAATTGCTTTACCAATTTGATATTAACAGGCTGGTATTCACTGGCCTTTTATATTTACCCGTATATGTGTGTTTTCTATTTAAGACCGGTCTTTTTTGCGATATATTATGATATTTAATATTTGTCTGCAACAAAGAAAAATATAGTTTTGATGTGACATTGTTCACATCAAGTATATATATAAAAAAAAAAAACGTCTTTATTAGGTTGCAGGTTAATAATAATTTTTTGAATAAATGTATCAGTGGTTCTACATGATTACATGATACAAATCAATATCTTACAGCTGTATAAAAATACACTAAAAATATTGTCTGGCATGCATTTCAGTCCCTCAAGGAAGTGTTCTTGTTTGTGTTGTTTATTCTGTATAATTAAAATCTTATTAAAAAATTTTATTCGCATGAATCTCTTGTTCCCATTGTTTGATTTAATAATGGTTTGTTGAGAAAAAAGTGTAGTAGATAGTCTCACATGTTGAGGCAGCGAGTTCCAGGAGACTGGGGATGCTCGGAAGAAGTCTTTGAGTCGGTTGCGTGAGGAGAGAATGAGAGAGGAGAGAAGGAGATCTTGGGAGGATCAGAGATTGCGTTTTGGAGAGTAGTGATAAATTAGTTCTGAGATATTCAGAGGAGATAGATTATGGATGGCTTTGTAGGTCAGTGTTAGTATTTGAATTGGATACGGTGGAAGATTGGGAGCCAATGGAGGGATTTGCAGAGAGGAGAAGCGGGGTGGTTTTGAGGAGAGAGGTGGATCATTCGGGCAGCAGAATTAAGGATGGACTGGAGAGGGGCGAGCGTGTAAGCAGGGAGACCACAGAGGAGGATGTTGCAGTAGTCGAGGCGGGAGATTATGAGGGCATGCACTAGCATTTTTGTAGATTGGGAATTGAGGAAAGGGCGGATTCTGGAAATATTTTTGAGTTGAAGACGGCAGAAGGTGGTCAGGGATTGGATGTGTGGTATGAAGGACAAGGCAGAGTCAAAGGTCACTCTGAGGCACCGAACTTTGTGTGCTGGGGAGAGCATGATGTTATTTATTGTAATAGGTAGATCAGGTAGAGAGTGTAGGTGAGATGGAGGAAAGATGATCAGTTCAGTTTTGGCCACATTGAGCTTTAGGAAGCGAGAGGAAAAGATCACTTCTCTTCTGAATCAGCCCCAACAGCTCAGAACGTATTGCAACCAATGGGTCCCAGTTATGACATTGGAGTCAGACTGACACCTCGGCTGCAGTCAGCTTCATTAATGTACATGTCAGTAATGATCCTGTGTGATAAAGATGTGCTGTAGAAATAAACCATCAGCCGTGTGATAAAAAGAAAAGTTTGTAAAATACCCTGTTCAGGAAGAGGTAATTGAAAACAATATAATTTATAATTAACTCCTTCATGCACTGATACTCTAATATTATGTAGAATATAATGTTCTGATGATATCGATAGTGACATTTTAATTGCTGTGTATGAAAACATAAAGCTGCTCCCCCAGATTATCTCCCCAGCTTCATATATTAAGCAGAGTTCTAACACATCTATATGAAATGCACTATAAAGAAATAAGAGCGTCCTGTCCCTTTAAATTCAGTGTGTTCCATGACACTGGTCAGCAGCCAATTAGATTGCTGGATTTGAATCTGAAGAAATAAACGCAAACAAACTATCATTCCTCCTCAGTCTATTGCAGACAGTGACCAGTGGAGATGGATGTAGGTGAGTAGCTGCCATCACATCACCTGATGACCTGACACTGATTGATCGTATCTCCCCGATGCTTCTTTCCGGTTATCTGGAATCCGCTGATTTTATCATTTCACTTAAACTCAAAATAGGCGAGAACACCGGGCAGAGCAGAGAATTCTGCCACAACAGCTGCTGTCACCTGCCACTAGGGGGCGCTATCAGTGTAATCTGTATTTAGTGGTGCACTGTGATAACCCTAGTGGCTGCAGGAAAGCAGAATTTTATGTTTAGGTTACACAGGACACCGCTGCCTTCATTATTTATTGGGGCATTATTTGCCACTAATGTCAGTGGGATTAGTGTCCTGGCACTGTTATGGGGGTTTGGCTCTATGTGCTGGTAATTAAGTCATTTTCGCTGCCATTTTTGTGGGGTTACCTGTATTTATTTGCATGAAGAAGAACATAGAAATCCATGTATGCCATATATCTTTATATACAGGCCCCAGTATAATCCAATGTACAATGTTTTCCATGTGATATTACCTCTACTGGAGACTACAAACACTCAGTAAAGACTTGATTTGATCATGTTGCGTCCATGAATGGGTGTAATGGAGTCAGATACCTGGAGGGACGCTCACTATGAATATGTGTGGGAAATTGCAGCGTTTGTGTATTTATCAGATCTGTGACTAAATCTTTTTTGGATTTACAGATTTTCCAATTGATTCTACAATTCAGGACATTTACAGGATGGCAGCGAGCCGCAGCTCTCCGGAGTTCTGAGGCTTTATTATACAAGGACTCTTGTCCTATTATCCTTCCCTGATGAGTGGACACTCACCGATTCTGTTTTCTTTATGACGTCTACTGTTGCCAGCAATGCGTCTTTGGTTCTGGATACTTATCATGTGAGATCATTATTTTATATAATAAGAATTTACAGTTAATCTGAGAATAATGTGTCATTCCTTTAATCCAGCATTTAATAATCCAGAACATATATTAGTCCAGCACAGAATTACAGCACATTGCAGATTGAGCAGAAAGTCAGTTAGAAAATAGTTTTCCATAGTAATTTGTGTGATTTTTTTGTGCACAGAATGATTCAGAATCCAGCAGGTCATGGTGATTTGGGTTAAAGGAATTTTCCTGTTATTTTTTTAGGATCTGACGCCTTCTGGACATTGTATGATTGATCCCATTATCTGCTTGCGTTTTCTCTCCAGCTTGTCCCAGCACAAAGGAGGGGGCAGAAAATCAACTTCATATCTACTGCACCAGATTCCTCCTATCACCGATCTTTAAGATGGAGGTGACTGATCACACCGCATATTATGTTTATCATGTTCTGTCCATAGCTGTAAAGAAACATCTCACTATGCAATTAACTGACCCTTCTTTTCTTAGCGCCTGATGCCGACCAACCGCAAAGCCCAGGAAAAATATCTGCCGTTTCCTTTATATGAAAAAAGACCTGAGCCACCATCAGTGACACTAGAGCAGCAGAATGAAGTGGTGATAACGGAACAAATGAAGTATCGGGAGGTGAAAGACCTGGAAGAAGATGAGAAAGACGACAATAAGAAGAAAGAAAAGAAAGATTCAGGAGCTAAACGAAGAATGGTGTAAAATATGACAACAAGCGTTCAGAAACATCCGGCAAAGTGACAATGAGTTCAGAACCAGCCAACACAGAGACAACAAGTTCAGAACCAGCCGACTCCACAGATGCCAGAACAGCGGAATAAAGTGGTGATAATGGATCCAATGAAGTATCGGGAGGTGAAAGACCTGGATGAAGATGAGGAAGAATACACTAAGAAGAAAGAAAAGAAAGATTCAAGAGCTAAACGAGGAATGTTGCAAAAACAAGCGTTCAAAACCAGCCGGAAAAGAGACAAGTTCAGAACCAGCTGGCACAGAAACGAGTTCAGAACCAGCTGGCAAAGAGTCAATGATTTCAGTACCAGCCGCCACAGAGTCAACAAGTTCAGAACCAGCCGGCACAGAGTCAACAAGTTCAGAACCAGCCGGCACGGAGACAGTTCATCTGTCAGCAGTCCATGTTCAAATACATCAGCACCAACCTCAGAGGGAAAAGAAACATCATGTGGACCATCCTCCTCAAGCCGATGAGACGCTGATGGATTGTGTGGCCCCAACATACAAGCTGTAAGAACATCAACAGCTTAAAATCTAATAATAATAATAATAATAATAATAATAATAATAATAATAATAATAATAAATGTAGTAATTATTAGGTTTAGAAATAGGTTAAAAATGTAGAAAAACATTAAAAAGACTTATATAATAGGAGCAGTAATATAGTATCTAGTATCATAATAATAAGAGCAGTAACGCTAACAATAATTGTATAATAATGATAATTAGAGCCAGAAAAATAATCTCTGCAGGTTTGATCCAGGGTTCTCAGACTGATTAGCTTTTCCCAGGGTCAAGAAGGAATTTTTCCCCCTAAGACACTAATTGGCTGAATGTGTCCAGGGGTTTTTGCCTTCTTCTGGATCAACAGCTTTAGGAATAGGAATCTAAGTTATAATTTTAGTAAAGTACCAATACAAATGTTAGTAATAATATTAATAATAAAATAGCAATAATCCAAAAATATCTAGAATAAAATATTACAGAGTTGAATAATAATAATAGAATAGTAACAAGATCAGTAAAATAGCAACAAACTTAAAATAGCATAAATAATAGTAATGTCACGCTCCCCGGGTCCCCTGCGCTGCTCCCCGGCTCACCTGTCACGCTCCCTCGGTCCGGTCACCGCCGCTCCCCGCTCTCCAGCATCCATTACCGGCGCGTCCCCGGCGTCCTGGTCCCCGCTCCGGGCGCCCGTCGGCTTCTCAGCCCCAGCCCGGCTCTGCTGCTTCCTCCTCTCAGCTTCCTGCTCTGGCTTCTGGCACTCGGGCAGCGTGCATGCGCATTAGGGCGCGCGCGCGGTCATTGACCCTTTCTTAAAGGGCCAGCGTCCATTAACAGGAAATGAAGCACACAGGTACAGGGTATAAAGGGGTTTAATGTCCAAGTGGGCGGGGCCTGATCTTCGTGTTTCTCAAGCTAGGAGTCAGGTCTCCTTGTGTTCCTGTGAGATACTCACCTCTCTCTCTTCTAGAGCCGAGCCTGCTTCGCCATCCGGTCCTGCAGAATCCTGAACCCCGAACGCTGCCTATCTGCCATCCTGAACAGTCCGTACCATCTCGGATCCCTGCGGTGACCCGTCATCTCGCTCCAAAGGTTCCGGACCCTGCCTGACATCTTCTCGGCTTCCGAACCTGAGCTCCGTCACCCGGACTACCATCAGTGACTCCGTGGTCCCAGGGACTTCTCCGTTATACTCTTGTGCACGGACTGTTCTGCTGCCTATAGTGCTCCAGCTACCGGACCCCTTATCATCATCAAGGAGTTCGGCCCAGTGGATCCACCTCCTGGGTCTGCCCGTCCACCTGGCCCTAACAGTAAGATCAGGCCATGGATCCCGCTGCAGCACTAGCAGCCGTACAGGAGGAACTCCAACGCCAGCGTGAGACTCAGACCCACATGCTGCAATTCATGTCTTCTGTGGACGCCCGCCTGAACACGCTACAAGCGGCAGTTACGTCTTCAGCATCCCGGGCTTCCACTAGTCAATCCACGGCTCCAGCTCCCGTGGCGACTTCTTCGGATGCTTCCCGACTTCGTTTGGCCTCACCACCCCGGTACGCCAGAGACCCCAAGACCTGCAGGGGTTTCATAAACCAATGCTCCCTCCTTTTCCCGCAGCTGCCGCATTTGTTTGCCTCCGACCAAGCCAAGGTCGCCTTCATCATGTCCCATCTAGAGGGTGAGGCACTGGCGTGGATGAACCCCTTGTGGGAGAAGGGGGATCCTGTGACCACGAACATCCAGGAGTTCCTGCAGGCATTCCGTGGCACCTTTGACGAGCCCGGACGCGCCTCCGCGTCTGCCTCGTCTCTTCTCCGGTTACGTCAGGGGACTCTGACGGTGGGTCAATACGCGATCCGGTTTCGCACCCTGGCCTCGGAACTCGGGTGGAACAACGAGGCCCTAACCGCCGCCTTCTGGGAAGGACTCTCGGGGCGAATTAAAGATGAGCTGGCGGGTCGGGACGTACCGTCCACCCTGGATGCCCTGATTACCCTAGCGACTCGAGTGGACATTCGCTTTCAGGAGCGATCCAAGGAAGTGTCCCGTGAGAGACGTCCGGTACGGCATTCCTCTCCTCCGCAGAAGTCCTCCGTACTTCAGTCAACGGCATCTGGGGTCCCCGTCCACGAGCCCATGCAGATCGACCGAGTGCGGCAGTCTGAACAACGTCGAGCCGAGCGGCTCGCCAAGGGCCTCTGCTTTTACTGCGGAGAGGGCACACACCTGCTACGCTCCTGTACAGAGAGGCCGGGAAACTCCAAAGCCTAGGGTTGGTAGGAGAGGCCACCCTAGGTGCTGGGACTCTCTCAGACCCGGTTACGTGGACTGCGCAAGTGACAACGGGAGAGACGCGGTTCACGGCTGAGGCGTACCTCGATTCTGGGGCCGCAGGCAGTTTCAGCCAGCAGGCCACGGTGGACAAGTACCAGGTGCCGGTTACTCCACTCGACAAGCCCCTAGTGATTGCCTCTGTGGATGGGAGACCCCTCTCTGACACCATCTCCTGGATCACCAGGCCGGTCGAACTGCGTATCGGTGCCCTACACACCGAGAACATCGCTCTCTACGTCCTCCCACACATGTCCCATCAAATCTTGCTGGGACTCCCCTGGTTACGGACACACGAACCATCAGTCAGCTGGGGCACTGGTGAAATCCCCCGATGGGGCTCTTCGTGCCATGATAAATGTCTGAAGACCATACAACCCATCCGACGACCTCCAGTTCCAGATAACCTACCGGGACTGCCCTCGGCCTATTGGTCCTTCGTGGACGTCTTTGATAAGAAGGAATCTGAGGTTCTTCCGCCACATCGTCCTTACGATTGTGCCATCGACCTGCTCCCGGGAACAACACCACCTCGAGGACGGATATATCCACTGTCTCCAGCCGAAACAAGGGCCATGTCTACTTACATCACAGAGAGCCTGGCAAGGGGATTCATTCGGAGATCCTCCTCTCCTGCTGGAGCAGGCTTCTTCTTCGTGAAGAAGAAAGAAGGCGACTTACGCCCATGTATAGACTACCGGGGATTGAACCAAATCACCGTGAAAAACAAGTACCCTCTGCCGCTCATCCCCGAATTGTTTGACCGGCTTAGAGGAGCTCGTGTGTTCACCAAGCTGGATCTTCGGGGTGCCTACAACCTAGTCCGCATCCACTCTGGGGACGAGTGGAAGACCGCGTTCAATACTCGCGATGGACACTACGAATACTGCGTGATGCCCTTCGGCCTGTGTAACGCACCAGCAGTCTTTCAAGAATTGGTGAACGACGTTTTCCGGGACCTTCTCTACGTCTGTGTGGTGGTGTACCTGGATGATATCCTTGTCTTCTCTCCGGACCTCCAGACCCACAGAGAGAACGTGCAGCTGGTTCTACAAAGACTCAGAGAGAATCGTCTGTACGCCAAGTACGAGAAGTGCATCTTTGAGCAGTCTTCTCTCCCCTTCCTGGGTTACATCATCTCCGATAACGGACTGCAGATGGATCCAAAGAAGGTCTCCTCCATTCTCAACTGGCCTCCTCCTTCTGGACTGAAGGCAATCCAACGCTTTCTGGGATTTGCCAACTATTACCGCCAGTTCATCCCTCACTTCTCTGCTCTGACTGCCCCTCTCTCCACCTTGACCAAGAGGGAGGCTAACCCAAAGGACTGGTCACCTGCGGCCGACGCCGCGTTTGGCTCTCTGAAGCGGGCATTTGCCTCCTCTCCTGTACTCCACCGTCCGGAGTTAAACCGCCAGTTCACCTTGGAGGTGGATGCCTCCTCCTCGGGAGCCGGAGCAGTGCTCATGCAGAAGTCCTCCTCCGGGAAGATGGTGACTTGCGGTTTCTTCTCCAAGAGCTTCTCAGCGCCTGAACGCAACTACACCATCGGAGACCGAGAGCTATTAGCAGTCAAACTGGCTCTGGAGGAATGGCGCTACCTTCTGGAAGGAGCAGTGTACCCCGTCATCATTTACACGGACCACAAGAACCTAGAATACCTGCGGTCCGCTCAGCGATTGAACCCACGGCAAGCCAGGTGGTCCTTGTTCTTTGCCAGGTTCGATTTCCAACTCCATTTCCGACCCGCGGACAAGAATGTACGCGCTGATGCCTTGTCCAGGTCTTTCATGCCCATGGAGCAAGAGGAGGAGACATCCCAACCCATCATCTGTCCTAGTAAAATCATTCAGGTGGCCCCTGTCACCCTGGCCCAGATACCGCCCGGGAAGACCTATGTCTCTGAGACTGACCGGAAAAAAGTGTTACACTGGGGCCATGCCTCGAAAACAGCCGGTCATGCTGGTCAGAAGAGAACATGGAGTGCGATTGTACGTCACTACTGGTGGCCATCCCTTCGCACGGACGTCGCTGCTTTTGTCTCTGCCTGCTCCTCTTGTGCCAGGAACAAGACGCCCAAACACCTGCCTTATGGCCGTCTGCTGCCTCTGCCTATACCCTCAATTCCGTGGCAACACATTGCGATGGACTTCATTACGGACTTGCCCCTGTCCTCCGGACACACAGTCATATGGGTCGTGGTGGATCGGTTCTCTAAAATGGCTCATTTCGTCCCTATGGCTGGACTGCCCTCCGCTCAGGAACTCGCGGACGCCTATATACATCACATCTTCCGCTTGCATGGCTTTCCATCACATATCGTGTCCGACAGAGGAACTCAGTTCACCTCCCGCTTCTGGAGGGCTCTCTGCAAACATCTGGGAGTGACTCTGGACTTTTCTTCTGCCTACCATCCTCAGTCTAATGGCCAAGTGGAAAGGGTCAATCAAATCTTGACCTCCTTCTTACGTCACTACGTCAACGCCCATCACGACGACTGGTCCACGCTGCTTCCTTGGGCTGAATTCTCCCATAACCACCACGTCAGTGAGTCCTCCTCCAGCTCTCCCTTCCATGTCGTTTACGGACTTCAGCCCTCCGTCCCATTGCCTGTATCCCCTTCTTCGGATGTCCCTGCTGCTGATGCTGTAGCCCGTGACTTTGCAACCATTTGGGACTCTGTCAAGGCGTCCCTTGGACGTGCTTCCCTGCGGATGAAGAGACACGCAGACAAGAGACGTCTGGACCCTCCGTGTTTCTCTCCTGGAGATCTAGTCTGGCTTGCTTCCAAGTACGTCCGATTGAAGATACCATCCTACAAGCTGGGTCCTCGCTACATCGGGCCGTTTAAAGTTCTCAACAAGATCAATGAGGTCTCCTACAAGCTACACCTCCCGGCCACGATGAGGATACCCAACTCCTTCCACGTCTCCC
This sequence comes from Anomaloglossus baeobatrachus, assembly GCF_048569485.1. Classification (NCBI taxonomy): domain Eukaryota; kingdom Metazoa; phylum Chordata; class Amphibia; order Anura; family Aromobatidae; genus Anomaloglossus; species Anomaloglossus baeobatrachus. The sequence goes on from NC_134361.1 coordinate 89,662,195, forward strand.
TGCTCAAGCCGGTTGTCCTTGGTCCCTTCTCCGCTGCTGCCAGTTCGGCTCCTCCTCCAATTGCCGATGATGACATCTATGCGGTAAGAGATATCGTGGCCATGAAGACCGTACGGGGTCGACAGTTCTTCCTGGTGGACTGGGCAGGGTATGGTCCTGAGGATAGGTCCTGGGAGCCCCGGGAGAATGTGGGCACTCCTCTGATCCGTGCCTTCCTGTCCCGGTTGCGGGGAGGGGTGCGTGGGGGGGGTACTGTCACGCTCCCCGGGTCCCCTGCGCTGCTCCCCGGCTCACCTGTCACACTCCCCAGCTCCCCTGCCTCGCTTCCCGGTTCCTCGGTCCGGTCACCGCCGCTCCCCGCTCTCCAGCATCCATTACCGGCGCGTCCCCGGCGTCCTGGTCCCCGCTCCCGGCGCCCGTCGGCTTCTCAGCCCCAGCCCGGCTCTGCTGCTTCCTCCTCTCAGCTTCCTGCTCTGGCTTCTGGCACTCGGGCCGCGCGCATGCGCATTAGGGCGCGCGCACGGTCATTGACCCTTTCTTAAAGGGCCAGCGTCCATTAACAGGAAATGAAGCACACAGGTACAGGGTATAAAGGGGTTTAATGTCCAAGTGGGCGGGGCCTGATCTTCGTGTTTCTCAAGCTAGGAGTCAGGTCTCCTTGTGTTCCTGTGAGATACTCACCTCTCTCTCTTCTAGAGCCGAGCCTGCTTCGCCATCCGGTCCTGCCGAATCCTGAACCCTGAACGCTGCCTATCTGCCATCCTGAACAGTCCGTACCATCTCGGATCCCTGCGATGACCCGTCATCTCGCTCCAAAGGTTCCGGACCCCGCCTGACATCTTCTCGGCTTCCGAACCTGAGCTCCGTCACCCGGACTACCATCAGTGACTCCGTGGTCCCAGGGACTTCTCTGTTATACTCTTGTGCACGGACTGTTCTGCTGCCTATAGTGCTCCAGCTACCGGACCCCTTACCATCATCAAGGAGTTCGGCCCAGTGGATCCACCACCTTGGGTCTGCCCGTCCACCTGGCCCTAACAAGTAATAACCATAATAGTAATAAAAATAATATTATGGTATCTATAGTAATGATTAGAATAATTAGTATATAATTAAAAGGTATTAGGAGATTTGATCCAGGGTCCTCGGACTGATCGCCTTTTCTCGGGGTCAAGAAGGAATTTTTTTCCCCTGAGACACAAATTGGCTGAATGTATCTGGGGTTTTTTGCCTTCTTTTGGATCAGCAGCTTTAGGAATAGGGATCTAATTAATAGTAAATAGATAAATAATAGAAATATTAGTACTAATAATCATAATATTAGAAAGAATAAGTTAAAAAGGATAAAACTAGTATTTAAAATTTTTTAAAAGTAATAAAATAGTAATACAAATTATAATATTACATTATTATTAGGACTAATAAAAATATTACTTACAGCAAGATGGGCTGCAGTGTGTACATCGCCCTGGCCAAAAACTAGTACTCTAGCAGGATACAGCCAAACCCCCACTAAAGTGGAAGCGTCACAGGTGCAGGAGGAGCAAATCACACACACACACCTCCATGGAATGGAAGAGGGCGATTGCTAGATGATAAAACTGCACACTAGTGGCTTGCATAGAGCGCTGTTCACATATGCAGATAACACAGTCACAAACCCACAGCCTATTAGGTGACGCCCATACTATTAGATCAGGCGGGCTGCCAAGCCATACCCCACCTGTGTATCATGCACGGACAGACACTCTACAGTGCAAGGCCCAACAGAAAGGGGCCTGGCTGTATCCTGTCCAAAAAAAAAAAATAAATAAATATGAGGTTTTTGTTGGTATTTATGGCCATAAAAACGTAAGCCTACAACCCGCGTCACGGAACCTCATGCTTGTAGGTCCCTACACTAAATATAAACAAAGCAACAAAAAGAGGAAAATATCCTCCAAAAATTAAGTATTACTTACAGCAAGATGGGCTGGACTAATAACAATAACATAATACATTATTATGTACTGTCAGATTTGATCCAGGGTCCTCGGACTGATTTTTAGTGCTGTAGTGCACATTTAGTGCTAGCTTTTTTGTTTTTTCTTCAATGAATTGGTCGGTGGCTGACCCCCACCTTGCTATGCACCCAATTTGGGATGTATTCCATCTGTCTAGATTTTGGCGATTGGTGACTGTTCACATTCAGTCATCAGGCCTTGTCCACAGGCTATTTACTTCATGCAGCATTTGCTTGGACCTGTCCCGCCCACAGCCATGATTCAGTCATGGGTACGGGACTGAAATAGACCAGGTGAGTGCTGCTAAGAGCAGTTCTACTATTTCATATATGAGGCCGTTTGGCACATTTTATAAAAATATTTTAGTGTAGGACTGCCCCAAATGAGATTTGCCGTGGAGTGGCGGGGTCGCTCAAGAAATTGCAATTTTTTGCCAAAAATCTCAAATTTATAATAAATACAGTTGGAATTTTTAGTGCTGTAGTGCACATTTAGTGCTAGCCTTTTTGTTTTTTCTTCAATGAATTGGTCGGTGGCTGACCCCCACCTTGCTATGCACCCCAATTTGGGATGTATTCCATCTGTCTAGATTTTGGCGATTGGTGACTGTTCACATTCAGTCATCAGGCCCTGTCCACAGGCTATTTACTTCATGCAGCATTTGCTTGGACCTGTCCCGCCCACAGCCATGATTCAGTCATGGGTACGGGACTGAAATAGACCAGGTGAGTGCTGCTAAGAGCAGTTCTACTATTTCATATGTGAGACCGTTTGGCACATTTTATAAAAATATTTTAGCGTAGGACTGCCCCAAATGAGATTTGCCGTGGAGTGGCGGGGTGGCTCAAGAAATTGCAATTTTTTGCCAAAAATCTCAAATTTATAATAAGTACAGTTGGAATTTTTAGTGATGTAGTGCACATTTAGTGCTAGCTTTTTTGTTTTTTCCTCGGACTGATCACCTTTTCCCGGGGTCGAGAAGGAATTTTTCCCCTGTGACACAAATTGGCTTAATGTGTCCCAGGGTTTTCGCCTTCTTCTGGATCAACAGCTTTAATTCCAGTGATCTTATAGTACTAGAGTAATGATAGTAATAAGTATAATAATATTGTAATAGTAATGAATGGGTTACTAGGATAATAATAGCAACAATGTTATAAATACAATAAATAGGTTAATGTAGGGCCCCATCTGATGAGGTCGCCTTGTCATTGGCAGACTCTCAGATTACTGATAATTCTCAGATTACTGATGAGCTCAATACATCGGATCCTGTGAATCGATTCTCTATAACTCTAGCAAAGGACAATCATCAGCACAATAATCTGTCACCCGATGGACAACGTTTTACTCCTTAGTCGGGTGACTGGCAGCCTATTTATTCAGCCTATAATATGGAAATGAGCTTTCGTTTAATTTGTAAATTTGCCTGATGAAGAAGCTTATGTGCTCCAAAAGCAAATATTTTTTGGATTGGCCGGTAGAGAAAAACTTTTTTCTGTTTTGGCATAAAAGTATTTACAGTAAGATCAGAAGTACAAACTTTACAGACAAATCACAGCCCAATGGATACAGTTCATCTTGCAGCAGAAATTGGTCTAAATATAGCAGATGTCTGTATCAGCTGGAGTAGATTTCAGTCATTGGTTTGAACGCTGCCTGAGATGTGCTAAATATATCAAGCGTCATCGACCTTTCAACAAATTTTAGTCATCCTATTCCTCTTTCACATGTCAGTTATTTTTCTCATGCAAAAAAACCTGCAGGCTGCCTTCATGGCTTTACCTCAGTTAAATGATTTGCGGCGCTGTAAAGCATTCAACAGTAGTAAAACCATGACCGCAGCAGCAGCGACTCCATGCACCGGACATGATCATCGACGGGTGTTTCTTGCAGTCTGCAGGCACATAGACCCCTCAGTGATCTCGTCTGATGCACGTGGCCGCTACTGTAGGCTGCCGTCATGGCTTTGCTGCAATTAAATGCTTTGCGTTGTAAAGTATTCAACTGCAGTAAAGCACTGACAGTGGCGGAGGACCCGTGCACCGGCTGTGATCATTGAGGGGTGCTTCTTGCAGTTCGCAGGCACATAGACCCCTCGATGATCTTGTCCAGTGCACGTAGCCACCGCTGCTGTCAGTGCTTTACTGCAGTTGAATGCTTTACAGCGCAAAGCATTCAACTGCAGTAAAGCCATGATGGCAGCGGTGGCTCCGTGCATCGGACGAGATCACAGAGGTGTCTGTGTGCCTGCAGACTACAAGAAGCAACTAAGGACACCACAGGAACGGAGGACAGGTGAGAAGAATTTTTATATGGGAACCTCACTCGAGGGGGGCGTTTTCAGCATAAAATAAATGGGCTGAAAATCTCGGCTTACACTCGAGTATATACGTATATACGGTATTTAATATAAAAAAGTAAATAAAATATTAACAAATGTATAGAGTAACAGAATAAATTTTAAAACCTTCTTTCAATGTCCTGTACTTGGGAAAAAAAATCCACCTGCTTTAGGGACATTTCTGGAGTAAGTTACACATCTTTAGTGATGTAACTTATGATGAATTTGATGGGGGGACATGACCACGCCTGTTCAAGCCCATGCGCTGCTCATCCTATGCTTGTATTGGTGTAGTTGGCTGATACGATGATGTAAATGCCAAAAAAAAAATCACAATATTTGTGCACAAATTCCAAGTTGTGAAAACGTTGCAACTTATTAAAGAGAACCAACCACCAGGATTTTGCTATATGAGGTGCAGGCAGTGCCATACAGGCAGTAAGATGCTGAATCCAAGCATACCTGTTATAGAAAGATAGGTTGCTTGGTTGATGAAATATTGTGTGCATTGGGGCTGGGCCTTTGTGAGTCAGGTCCTCGCCGTTTATTTCTCCTCCAGCGTCCTCCTGGCTTGCCCCCTTTTCTTTCAAACTGTGCACACGCCGATGCCTCTCATAGTCTTCACCACAGTTTCTTCAATAAAATAGATTGCGGTACGCACATGCGCAGACTCCGGCCCCATATTAATGAAGACAGTCACTGTGCCAATGCCAACAACAACGGCAGCGCAATATTCAAATAAATGAATGGAGGCAAGGCAACAAGATACCGAAGAAGCATAAATGCTGAGGACCCGACCCACAAAGGTCTGCCACCGATGCATACAATTAAAGTGCATTTCTGCAACTTTGATTAAAGATATTTCATCAACCAAGCATCAGATCTTTCTAGAACAGGTATGCCTGCAATCAGCATCCGAGTGCCTGTATAGCACTGCCTTTTACCTCACATAGCAAATTCCTGGTGGTTGGTTCTCTTTAAGGCCTGTTTCACATGTCAGTGATTCTGGTACGTTTGTGCCTTTTTTTGAACGTACAAGAATCACTGACATACGCAGACCCATTATAATCAATGGGTCTGCTCACACATCAGTGATTTTTCACTGAACGTGTCTCCGTGCAGCGTGCACGCGTGGCCGTGATTCTGCACGGAGACAAGTCAGTTTTTTTCTGGCATCACTGATGACCCACGGACCACACTATGGTGGATCCGTGTGTGATCAGTGAAACACGTACCAGAAAAACACTGACATATTAAATATTTTCAACTTACCTTGCCTGCGATTCGCTGTGCAGCCTCTGGTCTCGGCAGCTTCTGCCTGGCTCATGAATATTCATGAGAGCAGGAAAACCCGACCAGGAAGTAGGTGCTGAGAGCGGTGGGCGGACGCTGCAGAGCAGAGGAGATCAGCACCATGGACAGCAGCAGTGAAGGCAGGTGAGTAATGTCCATATGCAATCACGGATCACGGATTGCACATGGACAACCCACGTGTGCCGTGAATCACGGAACACGGAGGGACATGTGCGTGTTTTACACGTCAGTGAAGAACGTCTGTGTTTTTCACTGACGTGTGAAACGGGATTAAGGTGTATACTCCAGATTTCTTAAAAAAAAAAAAAAAACTTAACTAAATCTCCCCCTCAGTCCCCATTTCATTAAATCTGTCATTGTGTATTCTAGCCTGATGAATAGTGCTTTGGAGCACCTCCTAATTAATTGGCATATCTTTTAGCATGCATCAACACAATTGATTCCACATTTTTTTCCTTAAATCATGATGACTCTTTTGGCCACACTGGACCTCGCCCCTTCAGGTGGTTAGATCTGGAGTAAAAACATCAAAAGTCTGAACATTTTTGTGCAATTTTTCAGTTCTGCAAAAATTTTGCAGTGTTGCAAGGAGCTCATTCAGACGACCGTTCCGTCTGTCCTGGTCAGTTCTTGTTTTTTGCGGACCTACTGACAGGACCATCTTTTCAATGTCTATTGTGTAGGATCGGATGGCACGTGGAAGCACTTCCGTGTGCATCCGATACTACAAAAAAAAACACATCGGATGCCGTATGTCCATTTCATTATTATGGAACATGTCCTATTCTGCTCTGTAATAATGGACCGTGACTCAATACAAGTCAATGGGTTCACAAAATCCGTAAGCACTTCCATGTGATTTCAGTCGGGTGCCCCTGCAGTCTGTGTCCCGTTCCCTTGCAAGCCCCACGGCTACTCGCACTGCAGTGTGTCAGCATCTGCCCGCACTGCAGTGTGTCAACAGCTGCCCGCACAGCAGTGTGTCAACAGCTGCCCGCACTGCAGTGTGTCAACAGCTGCCCGCGATGCAGTGTGTCAACAGCTGCCCGCGATGCAGTGTGTCAACAGCTGCCCGTGATGCAGTGTCAGCATCTGCCTGCACTGCAGTGCGAGCAGCCACAGGGATGATTAGCGTTGCCGTCAGGAGGTTAGTAAAGTTCATTCTCTGTAATGAAGTTCTGCACTCCTGATGTCAGCGCTTGTCACTGACTTCTAAGTCTGCTGCGTTCTCAGATCACCTTTCGCGGGCGGCCCGAGACTGTGACTAGCGGTGATGTCACGGTCCGCTCGCGATACTTCGTCTGTGAACGCGGTGGTCATTGACAAGCGCTGACATCAGGAGTGCAGCGACTTCCATCACCGAAGGTAATGGAAGCCGCTGTACCTAGCTAACCTCCTGACATCGGCGCTCGTCATGCCCTGCAGTGACCTGGGCTGACCTCATGATGTTAGCTCAGGTCACTGCACTGCTCTTTCAGCCAATGGGGAACGTTCTGTGCTTTATTGACTGGGACAGTGAGTATGGATCGTCATAGGACCCCCTTATTGGATTAAGCCGGACTCAGATTTGTTTTTTCTTTCCAATAAATTGGTGAAAGAGAGAATGTTTTGGGGTGTGTTTTTTCAAATAAAAATTTGTTTGTTGTCCATTTTTTTATTACTGACTGGGTTAGTGATGTCGGGTATCTGATAGATGCTGTGATATCACTAGCCTCTGGGCTTGATGCCAGGTGACATTACACATCTGATATCAACCACATATATTACCCCGTTTGCAACCACATCAGGGCAACGGGATGAGCTGGGTGAAGTCCCGGGACTGTTGTATCTAATGGATGCGGCAATTCCGGTCGGCTGCAGGCTGATGTGTTTAGGCTGGGGGGCTCCCAATGACATGGGTCTCCCCAGCCTGAGAATACCAATCAGCAGCTGTGAGGCTTTATCTTGGCTGGTATCAAAATTGGGGGGCACTGCATGCTTTTTTTTAAATATTTATTTATTGTACTGTATGATATAGTGCCACCCACCGGCGGCTGTGATTGGTTGCAGTCAGACAACTGTCACTCAGCGTGGGGGCACGTCTAACTGTAACCAACCAAAGACGGGGGGAGGAGTAAATATGTATGAGCCTAATGAGCGGCCAGCTCGGGAAGATCAAAGAGCTGCCGCGGGAGCAGTGTGACAGCCGCCCGGTGATCAGTGAGTATGTAGCGCTTGCTCCTACCCCTTTGCCCCAGATTCTGTTCCCCATAGACTTTATATGGGGACCAGCATCTGGCCAGATACCCTGGACTGCATGTAACTCTCGCAAAATAACCAGAAGTCACACGGATGACACACGGGCCGTATATGGAACAGGACGGATGCGGTTGTTACACGGAAGCATCCATGAAAAAACAGGAACGTTTTCTGCGGACCGCAAAAACAAACGGTCGTGTGAATGAGCCCTAAAGCTGGAGAACACGATGAATCAGTGGCTTAGTATGCAGTATTGACCTATATGGTGCAAATATATGGAGAAAATAAAGTTTTCAACAAAGAATTTCTGTCACAGAAACAAAGTGTTATATGTAGGTATAGACAGAGCCTGATTATAGGTGGGGCTTGCGGGGCTCGAGCCCCAGGGCCCCCACCACAAAAGCTTCTAAGGGGACCCCACCACCAGGGCCGCTATCAGGGCATTACAACCATGACTGGTGTACCGGGCCTGGTGAAGAGGCGGCTGCCCAGGGTAAGTACATAACATTATTAAGCCCCTACCGCCCCCTCTTCACGAGCGGGACTGTACCTTTAAATCTTCCTGTCTGGCCACTTCAGACACAGCACAGCACACTGTGCGTGGTCAGTCCTGGCAGGTCATCTGCGTGAAGAGGATCCCAGCATCTTTTTTGCTTTCCAGACCAGGACCTGCAGAGCTCAGTGCAGGCTCCGCCCCCTCCACCTCCTGTGCTGTGATTCATGGCTTCTCTCCTGGACATGGAGGTCCTGGCTAGTCAGGGGCTGGTAAGATTTATATGTGGTGACAGCTGGTAATAGAGGTTTGGGTCTGCAATACTGTGCACTGTAGTGGGCTGGATGGAGGACTAAGAGTGTCTGTACCTTGGTATGGTATTAGGGGCTGGGGGGCTGTGTATATTATAAGAAGCCGGGGGGGTGTTTAGCTGTGTATAATATATGGGCCTGGGGGTTTATTCCTATGTTAATTATGAGGGGCTGAGGTCTGCTACACTTTATCCTGTGAGGAGAGGTGCTCCACTATCTACTGTTAAGGGATAGGTGCATATTACCCTGTGTACTGTGTGCTGCTCTGTATACTGGGGGACATATTGGCCTGCACTGGAAGACATATCGCCTGTGCAGTTGCACAGGGGCTCCAAGCGGGTGGGGGCCCTTAGGGCATGAAAACATACAGCTATTGCCTTTGCATGTGGCAGCTTGAACACTAACAGGAGAAACAGGGGCCCAATCAGCTGAACGCATATGGTTATACTGAGCTGACACAGGCCCCTTCCTCACCTGTTAGAGGCCTGTGTCTCACCCATGGCTCAGTCCTGGGCTGTATATTTACGGGGATGTCACTGGGTGGTCGTGTCCCAGTTCCCTGACCCTGGGGATCACTCCAAAAAGGGGGTATTTACAGTGGAGATGAAGTAAAAGTTTTTGTTGTGACGCGGGTTGCGGCTATATAAGCGGAGGCGCTGCATAGTTTTCACTACTGGAGCTGGTGTTAGTGGCAGCCTGGATGTTGGGCCCTCCGCAAGTAGGGCCAGGCTCCAGGGGATAGATGATGTTGTTGGGCGCGGAAAGAAGGTAGGCCACACAAGGGATTGCAGTGTAACTGGTTTCTTTACTCACAGCATTCTTATGGCTGGTAACCCGAGGAAGGCTGGTCCTCACCACTGGTCCCCTTCGTCCCAGTGCTGGTGTCGTAACCCGGTAGCTTCTTTCCCCTGCACCTGTCTCTGGTTGGTGGGTCCACGTGGCTTGAAGAATCTGGGGGTCCCCTCCTGGTTCTCGTTCAGTGTTAGTCCGTATAACAGTTAGCTTGAACCCTGTGGGGACGGCTTCTCTGGTCCTGTTCCCTGGTTCTTCCATTGCTACTGTGTCCCAAACTTTACAGTCAGTGAGGTCCTGGATGATCCCCTCACTGTGCAGATTTTATCAGGTCTGCCTGGAGCGTTTGCCTGACCTAGGATTCTGTACCCTGTCGGTCCTATGGTTCCGGGTATACTCCAAACTCCACCAGCAACCACACGTCTTGGCCCTCAGGTCACCGTTACACTCACCTGTCAGTGCGGTTACGTCTGTCTCCTCACACTTCCACTTACTCATTGTCTGACCCCCTCCTCCCTGGTTGTCGTCTCGTGGACTGGATTGGCTCCTCCACCACTAGGTGGCAATCCATTGGGTCCAACCCTAGCCTCTCACCAGTCATTGGGAAGGGAAAAACAGGGATTAAAATGAATGTTTTGCTGTTACCGACACTGGTCTTCTGGGTCCCTGGGGGTAGACCCTGCATCTTTGACAGGATGCAGTACCTTGTAGCTCCTGATTGTTTCAGGGGCACTACACCTGCAGGAGGGAGAATTCATGTCTGCAGAAGCTGGCAGCCACGCAGAGGATGACGTCATTCCTCAGAGCCCAAATGAGGCTCCGCCCACCAGCTCCGTCTCCAACAGACAGAGCAGAGCATGCAAACATGACTCCCTGCCTCCCTCATCCCTGAGCTGCTGTCCCCCTACTGATCTAGAATATTTAAGGAAAATACAGCAGTCGTTCCCCAGGAAAAGGGGAGGCTGCACCACAGAGAAGATGGAAGTACAGGCTCCAGAGAAGAACCTGCCGTCCTGACCACAATGTGCCATCATCTGCAGAGAGTGTGAGATCCTTGTGTATTGTGTGCACATCTATCTATCTATCTATCTATCCAGCGTCGGACTTGGGTGTCTGGGGCTCACCAGAGGAATTGACTCCAGGGGCCCATCCTACAGTGATATGCAAATACCTGTTAGCCGTTATCCCCGTTATAGTGGAGCATTGACTGTGAAACACAGGCGGCTCCTGCACATCTCTTGTGCACTGATGTATAATTACAGTAGTTTGCAGTAAGGTGATCTTTGGTGAAAACAAGTTATCAGCGATCCACAGGGTAGGTAGGTGATATCTTATTGAATGAATGGATCAGGGGAGTCGGACACAATCTCCTCTTTCAAAGGGATAAAAGTTGCACGATTGGTGCTGGTCTCAGCAATCGGTCCCCACAGATGAACAAGTTATCACTTATCCTTAGGCCACATTCAGTATTTGGTTAGTATGTTACATCAGTAATTCTAAAGCCCCCAACACACGCTTCAATATATCTCACAATCCGTCGTTGGGGTCAAGTTGTAAGTGACGCACATCCGGCATAGTTTGTGAGGTATCTGCGTGTGACATCTACGTGCGATCAGGATTGAACGCAAAACCGTTGATCGCAAACACATCGTATCTTTGTCTAGAATTGAGCGTTTTGTTGCACGAACCTAGTCAATTGTAACGTATGACATCCCTCATACGATTTTGATGTCTGAGGCTATGTGCGCAGGTGTGCGCTCTGCACCGCAGCTTAAAAAAGGTCCGCTTCAAAGCGCAGCTGAAAAGCTGCGTTCTGAAGCGCCTCACAATGTCTGTCATTCACTAATCTCTGTCAGTCGGTCACTATCTCTGTCCCTCTCTCTCTGTCCATGTCAGTCTATCCCCCTCTCTCATACTCACCGATCCCCATTCACACTGCTCCGGCGGCTTTTACTGTTTTGAAAACGCCGGCCGCCCATTAAACAATCTCGTATTCCCTGCTTTCCCCGCCCACCGGCGCGTATGATTGGTTACAGTGAGACACGCCCCCACACTGAGTGACAGGGGCAGGATTCCGCTGCTCAAAAACCGTTACATGCTGCGTTCCTTCCGCCGGGCGACGCAGAGTCAGGCAGCGGAATCAACGCAGGTCCATCAGTTGCAATCCGTCGTCCATACAAGACTATGGGAAACAGCGGAATCCGTTAACAGATTCTGCTGTTTTCCAAAACGGTGGATTGCAACTGAAGGAAAAAAATGCAAGTGTGAAAGTAGCCTTAAACTCCTCGTGGAGTATGTCAATGACTGCCTTCTGGACATCTGTCAAGTCAGCAGTCTTCCCCGTCATTGTGTAGCCTACTGAACCAGACTAAGGGTGGCTTTACACGCTGCGACATCGCTAGCCGATGCTAGCAATGGCGAGAGTGATAGCACCCGCCCCTATCGTTATGTCGATATTTGGTGATCGCTGCCACAGCGAACATTATCGCTACGGCAGCGTCACACGCACTTACCTGGTCGTCGTCGTCGCTGTGACTGCCGAATAATCCCTCCCTCAAGGGGAAGGGACGTTCGGCATCACAGCGACGTCACTAAGTGGCCAGCCAATCAAAGCGGAGGGGCAGAAATGAGCGGGACGAACATCCCGCCCACCTTCCCACCGTTCGGCAGTCACAGCGCCGCCGCCGACCAAGTAAGTATGTGTGACGCTGCGTAGCGATAATGTTTGCTACGGCAGCGATCACAAACAATCGCATGCGCGACGGGGGCGGGTATTTACACGGTTGCTATCGCTAGAAATTGCTAGCGATATCGCTACCGTGTAAAGCCCCCTTAACTGTAAGCCATAATCATCAACATTATAATACACTGTGTGCAGAATTATTAGGCAAGTTGTATTTTATCGAATTTTTTTTATTATTGATCAACAACTATGTTCTCAATCAACCCAAAAGACTCATAAATATCAAAGCTTAATATTTTTGGAAGTTGGAGTGGATTTTTTTTAGATTTGGCTATCTTAGGAGGATATCTGTTTGTGTAGGTAACTATTACAGTGCAGAATTATTAGGCAACTTAATAAAAATCAAATATATTACCATCTCACTTGTTTATTTCCACCAGGTAAACCAATATAACTGCACAAAATTTAGAAATAAACATTTCTGACATGCAAAAACAAAACCCCAAAAAATTAGTGACCAATATAGCCACCTTTCTTTATGATGACACTCAACAGCCTACCATCCATAGATTCTGTCAGTTGCTTGATCTGTTTACGATCAACATTGCATGCAGCAGCCACCACAGCCTCCCAGCCACTGTTCCGAGAGATGTAGTGTTTTCCCTCCCCATAGATCTTACATTTTATGAGGGACCACAGATTCTCTACGGGGTTCAGATCAGGTGAACAAGAGGGCCATGTCCTTATTTTTTCATCTTTTAGACCTTTACTGGCCAGCCATGCTGTGGAGTAGTTGGATGCATGTGATGGGCTGGTGGTGTTTGCAGCAATGGTGTTAGGCCCTCCGTAGGTAGAGCTGTGCGTGGGAGATGTTGCAGGGTAATAACGGAGACCACACCAGGTTGTCTTTAACAGTCTCTACTCAGTCTGACCTTTGAACCACTGGTTCAGGTCTCTTGGAGTATCAGTGCCAATGTAATGAACTAGGTTGCACTGTCCCCGGCACTCTCAGTTGATTAAGTCCATGTAGCATGGAGCGTTTGTGAGCCCCAATGGCCCTTTTGGGGTACAGTCTCCTTCTCCATACGGCGGGCAGTGCGGACCCTGCAGGGAGGTAAATTTCCGAACCCCGATCATAGTTTACTGCTGATGCTCCCGGATTATTTGGTTTGGTGAAGTCCGTGAAGGTGTCCTCACTGGGCAGGTATTTATCAAACCGTATGAAACTGACGCTTGACCTAGGGCCCTGTGCCCCGTGCATGCTCTGGTCCCAGCAGTATCTCCGGTACCCGTCCTGGCGACCTCTCTCCTGTGCCCCCGGGTCACCGTTACACGAACCCAGCTCAGGCACGTCCGCACACCTCTTCTATGTGCCACTCGATTCACTACTGACTACCGACTGACTGACTGACTGCTGACCCCTCCCACCAGGCTGGCTATACCGAGGGACTTGTTCCCATGGCGACCATCCCCTTACATGGTTAACCTTCTATGCCCAGTGTGCAGTGGAGAACTAGGATTTTGGTCGTGTTTTAGTGGAATCGGCACTGGTACTTCAGGTCCCAGGGGGTAGGTCCTGCATCCCCAAGAGGATGCAGTTCCCTGTAGTGCCCTGAGGGTCTCAGGGGCGCTACAGATACCACTATGACAAAGACAGAAAAAACTAGATAAATGTCAGACTAAAGTGAAGCAAATATTCACCGGAGTCGCCAAATGGAAACGTGTATTGGAGTGGTAATGTTTCACACCACCACATACTGACTCTATAGGGGATTTCCCAAGTCAGTGGGGACAGACCCTTTATGGTGGATAGATGGTGGCATAGGGGGATTCATTTTAGTAAACTTTTCCATGTGAAGATGCTGGATAACATTCTGCTTCTCTTTGAATATTGTTTTCCTGATGGACTTGGTGGTTACCAAAGACAAGGAATGTCCGTGTGTAAGAAAAACTGCGACTGATTGTAAATAATAGAATCCATTATTAACTACAATAAATAAGATGCTACAAGAAATCCTGTGATATATGCAGGGCACAATACAGGTCTTTTTTCACACCGTAGTTTGCTAAAAGGCGCAAGTTATACTGAGAGAAGCCGAAAATGAACAAGTAATAAAACCGTTTATGGTAGCTACAGTGTGTGCTCCTAGAGGTAATTTCCCTGGTAGGCCCCTAGCACCCCAGTCCGACCCTGCCTGTATTAGCAATGTCATATGTAATAACATGAGATGTATTAGTGGCATGCCCAGTAACAGATCATTATGCAAATAGTATCACACTTGCCAAATGACAAATAGCGCTCAATAGCAAAAAGCACAATATACCCAATGGCAAATAATATTGCACAGCATAAAAGATGTGCCAAATGACACAATAACTTAGCTTGAGTAACCTCAGCCTGACGCGTTTCTCCTCCCTTTCCAAATGCCAGGGGTTTCATCAGGGGCATCCCACATTGGACCTGAGGCTCATATAGCCAGATAGACCATGTTGTATTCAAAGGCAGCTTTTTTAAACCTGTAAACATATGGTGTCCCCAGGAAGAAAACTCCCTGCAACTAGCTGGAACGCACGCAAGGCAGTCAGGGCTCATTTCCATCCGAGGCCTGAATAGTATGCTGGCCTCTATGGGCGGGGCCATGCTCGAGACAGCCAATCAATCGTCTATCAGAAGGTGGGGCGAACAATTTCTGCATAGTACCAACCTCTGCGGCCAGGTAGGGGAAGTCTAGGGAATCCATCCTGGGCCCCTCCCCCTCTGAGGTATATATTGATTTATGACTAACGTTGTAGCAAATTTTTATTGTGCTGTATTCAATTGTGTGTGGTTTTAATTAAATAAAGTTATTGTTTTAACATGAATTTGATTTGCTTCCAGGTATGATGATGTCACAAGGCACATAACATCACAGTGCACTTGATATCATAGACCTCACATGACATCACAAATGCTATAGAATGTACAAAGCTCTAATCCAGAACCATCTTGTGTCACAGCTTGAAGACGACTGGTCCAGGTAGGTAGCTCTTCACTGAATACTGGAGGATCGGGCAACATCGGAGAGGGGTGAAGAAGGACTCGCTGCACAGCACAGCAGGACACGGAAGAGATCAGCAGTGTGTACTGTATGGACTCATCACCATGATTGTTCCAAGCAATAACTAGCTGCATGTTTTATTTCTTCTTGACCCTTCCACAAGGCTGTCATAGGACCTACAATTATCAAGTGAGAAGAATTTTCAGGTTCAGACCTAGAAGATAGGTATGTGTGTGTGTGTGTGTGTGTGTGTGTGTGTGTGTGTGTGTGTGTGTGTGTGTGTGTGTGTGTGTGTGTGTGTGTGTGTGTGTGTGTGTGTGTGTGTGTGTGTGTGTGTGTGTGTGTGTGTGTGTGTGTGTGTGTGTGTGTGTGTGTGTGTGTGTGTGTGTGTGTGTGTGTGTGTGTGTGTGTGTGTGTGTGTGTGTGTGTGTGTGTGTGTGTGTGTGTGTACGTGTGTGTACATGTGTGTACATGTGTGTACATGTGTGTACATGTGTGTACATGTGTGTACGTGTGTGTACATGAGTGTACATGAGTGTGTGTGTGTGTGTGTATGTATGATCGCTTCCCAGAACTGCAGCACTGAAGGTGGGTGTTCCAAGAATGAAAGGTTGTTTGTGTGGCCCCAGCAATAAAGGGACTGTGTGTCAGTGTCTATTTGACCCCACTACTAAAGGGGTGTGTGAGGGTTTGTATGGCGTCCAGGTAATGAAAGGATTTATTTGTGAAGGTTTGTGTGGAGTCCCAGCAATTAAGGGGTGAGTGTTTCTGTCCGCAGCACTGCAGCACTGAAGGGGTGTGTTTGTGTGTGTGTGTGTGTGTGTGTGTGTGTGTGTGTATATCTGTGTGTGTGTGTGTGTATGTGTGTGTGTGTGTGTATGATCGCTTCCCAGAACTGCAGCACTGAAGGTGTATGTTCCAAGAATGAAAGGTTGTTTGTGTGGCCCCAGCAATAAAGGGACGGTGTGTCAGTGTCTATTTGACCCCACTATTAAAGGGGTGTGTGAGGGTTTGTATGGCGTCCAGGTAATGAAAGGATGTATTTGTGATGGTTTGTGTTGAGTCCCAGCAATTAAGGGGTGATTGTTTCTGTCCGCAGCACTGCAGCACTGAAGGGGTGTGTTTGTCTATGTGTGTCTTGCGGTGAGTGTGTATGTGTGTGTTTGTGGGCATATGTGTCTGTATGTGTGTGAGCATCAAGTTGAGTGTGCATATGTTTGTGTGCATATGTCATATTGTATATTATATTGTAAGCTCCTAGGAGCAGGGTGTGTGTATATTTTTCTTTGTAAGATTAGCGCTCCATAGCTTATAATTACTAGTAGTGATGGGTCAATAGATATTCGGGTTTGGATTAGTTGTACTGAATGCCGAGTACTATTTCAGTATTAATGAAGAATAATTAACCTAATGCAAGTCAATGTGGAACCCGAGCATTTTTTTTGAAGATGTCCTTAAACTAACACTCGAGTTCCCCATTGACTTGCATTAGGTCAGTTACTCGTGATGAATACTGGAATAGTACTGGGTATTCGATCCAACAATCCAAACCCGAATATTTTACTATTCGCCCATCACTAATAATTACATATAAATATATTGCAATTTGCAGCAGGACTGACGTGATCCAGGGAAATATCCGATCGCCAGAACTGGGGTCAGGAAGGAATTTTTTTCCCCCCTGAGGCAGAACTCTCCGGGGGGTTTCTTCGCCTTCCTCTGGATCTTTGGGTCCAGTGCCTCTCAGCTGCTCCCCAATGACTGCAGCTGGTTCTGTAGTCCACACGGGGGCCACCTGAGAGGCACTGTGACCATTGTGTAATTTCTCAAAGGGCCAGTATACTTTCAATACAATGCTGCTTATTGATCTTCTAATAAAAAACAAATATAAATTTAGATATATATCGTGTTGTGTGTTTTTTTTGTCTGAATTTCTCCTCACACAGTGATAATGATGGGAATGATCACTACTACCCTGAATATACCACAACTAGAATCGGGCAGTATAGAGGAGTCACTACAGAGAATAGATGTCATAAATTCAACTCCTGGCCCAAATTACACTACAATTATTATGGGATTCAGTCTCTGTGATTGGGGCACTAACATTGTGCACTACATACTACCTGAAAGAAGAACGAAGACCGAGACATAGAGCAGCAGAATACAGGAGACACAGGATCTTGTATAAGAGTAAAAAAATTACTAAAGAGGTTCAACAAGCAGAGAGGTGGCCCCGGAGGCAACCGGGAGGGAGGCCGAACCCTGCAATGGTCACTATTCAGAGGAAACAGCCAACATTTATTAAGTGGCAATCCCTACTTTATGCATATTGTGCCAAGATGGAGCGATTTGTGCCAATTTGTTAACACTTGAAGGCGTCTTAATAAAAGTGGCACATTTGGAGCCATCTAATGGACACTTGTTACGTTTGTTCAGCAGCGCCTTTGTACTTGCAACCACTAGGCCACTGCTGGAATTCTGTTCTGCCTGGTCTTTGTATGGAAGAGAACTAAGAAACCAATGGTAAGACATGGGGTGGATGTGGCTACACAATGTATTACAAAACCTGCATTATGGATAAGATTAGGAGCAGGTTGGCAAATTTTAACTTGAGGGACAGTCATGAAGCAGTGGCCAACAAGTTGAGGCAGCCTATCTTTTGCCGGCTAACATCTGACTGCTGCATTAACCCTGCTATGCACGTCATGAGTCATTTCCCTGCCTTTGATGTGAGCTCATACGCCGATCCTGAATCTTTCCCTGCAGATAAAGGCTGAATTACTCAGTCTTCATCTGCCTCTAACAGACATGGGTGGAGGGGCACTCCGCCTGTGGCTGTTAACCTGTTAAATGCTGTTGTTAATCTCAGATAGCGGCATTTAATGCATGCTGGCGGGGGGGCATGCTGTTGTGAGTCCTCACTGGTATGGAGCCGTGGGATACTGATGAGATGATCATGGGACACCCTGGACTAGCCAGGTTGTCACGGGTAGTCCCACACACACACGCCCCCCCCCCCCCCCCTTAGTAAGGTGACAGCAGCCAAACTACAAAACCTTTGTCACCTCCCTCCGGGTGTGATGTTCACACCAGGGGGGCGGAGCCAGGCAATTGGCTCCACCCACTGAGGAGTTCACAGGCCCGGAGGCGGGAACAACAGTGGTAGAGAAGAGATTAGTCTTGACAGTGGAGTGGAGTTCAAGGGCAGACCTGAGTCCAGGCCTGCCATAGTCTACACCAGGTGTCTGGGTTGGAGCCCAGTCACCTCTGGCAAGGAGACAGACGGTGGTAGCCGCCTGCAGGAGCTGGGATTACAGCCGGTGGAACCGTAGGGACCAAAGACGGGCGGTGGCCCGCCAGTACCGAACTGGGGAACCCATTGGAAACCGGAGCACCAGGAGGGGTACTCAGACCCAGTACGAGACCCAGAAACAACCAGGCTGAGTCAAATCAACTGATTGAGGACTGGACTTAAGGACCTATCCAACCTAAGACCCGACTGAAAACAACAGCCCAAACATTAGGGTAACGCCACCGCCCAGGCATAGAGACCCGAGGGGCCAGCGTCTGCGGGCAAAGAGGGCTCTCCCGGCACATACCAAGCCGTGGTGCAGACTACCGTTGCTCAGGCATAGGAGTCGACATTTTCTACATAAGTAAGGTGCAGGAGAAAGGCGGAAACTACCAACCTGATAAGGGGGAAAACTGCATGCAGCCGGCTGCGGGCACCGTTCACCATCTTGTTTGGTTTACCAAAGACTCCAGCGTGTTTGTAATAGTGAATACAACAGTGCCTTCGGGCTGCGAACCGCGCCACACCGCACCGACACCCCAGCACGCATCCATTCCCTCGCCTCAGCACCTCCCTCGGGCCCCCAACATCATCATCCCCCTACCCACGGAGGGGTCAACACCAAGCTGCACAACACCGTCCCCGGGAGCCTAGTCAACGGCAGCGGTGGTGTCCATCCATTCACCACAATCCGTGGGTGGCATCACAAACTCAAATCCCCTACAAACAACCGCGGCTCCGGTCGTGGACCTCCCCACCAAAGTCCCTATGCGTAGCACCAACCCCCTTTTAGAGCGACGTGACCACCTGGTCCGTGAGGAGCTCGAGCCACCCACCGACGAGCACGGATCCGAGCGGCTCGGCAGCCGGCCGAGCCCCGGGGCGGTACAATCACATCTGTAAAGCGCTGTGCTGTGGAATTAATAGTGCTATATAAATGAGTAAAATAAATAAAATAAATGTCATGACAGCCATTGGTCAGTGGATGACCCCCGTGTCCGTCACCATGGTACTCTTGTGATAACCAGCCAGTGGCCGGCATTCATAGGAGACTGTGATTTCTTCTGTAAACAGCATTGCTGTATATAGAACAAGTGGTCAGACTCTTGCAGGTTCAAAGTACAGTACAAAGTAAAAAAAAGTTTTAAAAATAAAAGTTCACATCACCCTTTACCACATTAAAAAAAAGAAATAAAATTAAAAAATACACATATTTGATATCACTGTGTTTATATAAAAGTCCAATCTATCAAAACATAAATTAATCCAAACAGTAAACCGTGTCATCAGAAAAAAATCAAAATGACAAGATTACTGTTTTTTAGGCCTTTGCAGCAACAGAAAAAAAAATGTACAGTAATAACAGGCAATCAAAACATCATATATGTCATGCTCGCAGGGCAAGCAGCAGGTAAGTTGTTCCACTGGACCAAAGGCACTGAGTACTGACCTGGAGGAGCAAATCTGAATGGCTACCGAGTCTTCACTAAAGCCACTGGAGGTGCAACTAAGCTAACACGCTGGTAGGTAGCCGACAAGGGCAGCCCCAGGTGATCACGGTGCCCTGGCGGCTGGCACAATGGATATACTACAATAGTCTCTGACATTAGGAGCAGCAGCCGGTATTGCAGTTTCGGCAGAGACAGGTAGTTGCAGTAGCAGCGGCTGAGATGGGTAGTTGCAGCAGCGAAGGCCAAGATGAGTGGTTGCAGCAGCATCGCCCGGTAACATAAAAGAGTAGCTGTGTGGACAATTGCAGCAGCAGCAGTAGTAGGTATGGATAGTGGCAGCAGCAGCAGAGTCATCATGCACTAGAACACAGAAGAGCAACAACAATACAGCACAGTGCAATAATCGTAGCAGCGGTATAAAGAGACCTGAGAACTAGCATTAGCGATAGCACCCGCCCCCGTCGTTCGTGCGACATTTGTTGATCACTGCCGTAGCGAACATTATTGCTACGGCAGCGTCACACGCACATACCTTTGCAGCGACGTCGCTGTGACCGCCGAACAATCCCTCCCTCAAGGGGGAGGTGCGTTCGGCGTCATAGCGACATCACTAAGTGGCCGCCCAATAGAAGCGGAGGGGCGGAGATGAGCGGGACGTAACATCCCGCCCACCTCCTTCCTTCCTTCCTCATTGCCGGTGGACGCAGGTAAGGAGATGTTCGTCGTTCCTGCAATGTCACACATAGCTTTGTGTGATGCCGCAGGAACAACTAACAACATCCTACCTGCAGCAGCAACCAGGGCCGGATTATAGGCGGGGTAGGTTTGGCTCAAGCCCCGGGGCCCCCACCACAAGAGCTTCTGAGGGGGCCCCCCCCCACCATCTGTGTGGGCGCCATTTTATTAACGCCGCAGAGGTTCAGGACCACACTGTACCTTTAAAAATTTTCAATCTTGGCCATCACTGTGCTGCAGACACGCCCACTGCATGCTGTGTGGGCTGCGTCTGCAAGGATGACGTCACCGCGCGCCTGATGCTGCTTCTTCCTGCCAAAGAGGAGCTTGTCACGGTGAGTATAACGTCATCCATCATGGTGCCGGGCAGGAGACTGCAGTGAGGAGGGAGCAGGACGGGATTCCATAGTGTCAGCGGCAGCTCTGCCGGGATCAGTGTGCGTTATTGCAGGACTGTGAACTGCTGCAGATCAGGTCGGGCTGTCAGTGGCGGGTCATCGGCTCCAGCCTCATCCCTCCCCTGCAATAACACACACTAAGCTCCAGCAGAGAGCACAGACATTTCTCCCATCAGCACTCAAATCCTAACCACACCTCACACCACACCCTGTCAGGCACACCAGTGGGTGGTCTAGCTGGAAAAGGGCCACCCACCTAACCCACCTATGGGTCAGGCAGACTGGTGGGAGGGAGGAACTCAAAACAGTAGTAGCCCTCAGAGAGTGAGGAGCTGAGGGAGTTGTAGCTCCCTGTGTAACCTTGGTTTGGGCGCAGATGGTGGTCTGGGACCAGAGGAGTCAGAAACCCGGTCGCAGGGTATTGGAGAAGGGTGCCTCGACTTAGTTTTGGAGAACGGTCAGCACCGGAAAGTCCAGTAACCGGACCGGTACCGAGCACGGTGGAGTACAGGACCCTAGATCAGGGAGTAGCTTCACTCAACCTGGTAATTCACTTGTGGAGGATAGTCTCTTTATGAACTTTCCCCAAGAGCTTAGAGATCAAAGGCACCAACACAACGAGGGGGATAGGGCTTTCCAGCTTATGCGGCCCGCTGAAATCCCAAGTGTCAGCCATCAAGAGCACAGCTCCCCTATTTAAATATAGGGAGTGGGACCCTGAGAGCTTCAGGCCGAAGAGTCACTTAGGAACATAATTGTGCATGGAGGCAGGCTCAGGACCACTAAGCAATACCAGCGGGGACATGATACCCAGAGTGGCAGCGGCACCCAGAGACTTGGCTTACTCCTGTGTCAGAGTCTGCTTAATGGTTGCACCAATATTCACACAGCCTGAGTGAGTACACTGCTCTCCCTGCATCCTGCCTGCCCGCATAGCCTTCACCACGCTATCCGCCACCTATATCTCCAGAGTCCTGGGGTTTCCCCTACACATGGAGGGAACACCATCTGGCTGCCCACCTCCGTCTCCCCCGGGTACTCCCTTTTACCGCAAACCACGGGTGGCGTCATGAACATTTAACCCCTGTAAATACCCCCTTTCATTTGAGTGGCCGCAAACCCCCAAGTCCGGAGACCCTCGAGCCACAGCAACCCCGGATCCGAGCAGTTCTACTCAGTTCGGATCAGTCGCAATCCGTCGTCCAAACAAGTCTATGGGAAGCAGTGGAATCCGTTAACGGATTCCGCTGTTTTCCAAAACGGCGGATTGCGACTGAAGGAAAAAACGCAAGTGTGAAAGTAGCCTTAAACTCCTCGTGGAGTATATCAATGACTGCCTTCTGGACATCTGTCAAGTCAGCATTCTTCCCCGTGATTGTGTAGCCTACTGAACCAGACTAAGGCCTGCAACACACATCCACCAAACACGTGCGAGTTTTGTTCGTTTCCGTATATACGGAGACACGGACTAACGTGCACTAATGTTATTTAATGTTTGAGGACACATGTGCGTTTTTCATTAAGGTCCGTGAGTCCGTGTGCGTGCTACGTTTGTGTCTCCGTTTTGCACGGAAGCATGTCCGTTTTCATCACGGAACACGCACACACGGACCCAATGAAAGTCAATGGGTCTGTGCGCATGCCTAAGTAACACGGACGCATCTCTGTATGCTCCGTGTATGTTTTGTGCTTTTTTCATGTGATGTCGGTCTTTTTTTTTTTCTGTGTTGTTCTCTCCCTCAGTCCGTCGGTCGGTCTCGCTGTCTTATCTGTCCCTCTCGCTGTCTGTCGGTCAGTTCCCCCCCTCTCTCATACTTACCGTTCCCCGATCACCGGCGCGGCGCTGCACAGCTGTTTAAAAGCTCCGGCGGCTTTTACTATTTTGAAAAAGCCGGCCGCTCATTAAACAATCTCGTATTCCCTGCTTTCCCCGCCCACCGGCAAATATGATTGGTTGCAGTGAGACATGCCCACACGCTGAGTGACAGCTGTCTAACTGCAACCAACCAAAAAAACACTCCATGTCCGGCGTAATCCACAGAGTTCCAGCGTCGCTTCCAGCTCTGCTACATGGAGGTGACAGGAGCTACAGAAGACACTGCCGCTCCTGACAGCTCCATGCAGCAACTGAAGACAGCCGCGCGATCAGCGAGGATGTCACTGAGGTTACTCGCGGCCACCGATGGATCATACAACTGTGACAGCAACTCACCTGTGACTTCATCGCTGTCACTCGGGCGACTTGCTGTCACAGTTGTATGATCCAGTGGTGGCCGCGAGTAACCTCAGTGACAGCTCAGCTGATCGCGTGGCTGTCTTCAGTTGCTTCATGGAGCTGTCAGGAGCAGCGGTGTCTTCTGCAGCTCCTGTCACCTCCATGTAGCAAAGCTGGAAGCGACGCTGGAACTCCGTGGATTACGCCGGACATGGAGGGCTTTTTCGGGCTGAATAAAGTGGTGAATGAGGGTATTTGTTAGTGGTTTTCATTGCAAATAAAGGATTTTTTCAGGTGTGTGTGTGTGTGTATTTATTTACTGTAACTTACAGATTAATCATGGAAGGTATCTCGGGGAGACGCCTGACATGATTAATCTAGGATTTAGTGGCAACTATGGGCTGCCATTAACTCCTTATTACCCCGATTGCCAACGCACCAGGGCAAATCGGGAAGAGCCGGGTACAGTTCCAGAACTGTCGCAGCAAATGGATGCGGCAATTCTGGGCGGCTGCTGGCTGATATTGTTAGGCTGGGGGGCTCCCCATAACGTGGGGCTCCCCATCCTGAGAATACCAGCCTGCAGCCGTATGGCTTTATCTGGCTGGTATTAAAATTGGGGGGGGACCGCACGCCGTTTTTTTAAATTATTTATTTATTTCTCTGCTCCACAGTGACACGCCCACCGGCAGCTGTGATTGGTTGCAGTTAGACAGCTGTCACTCAGCGTGTGGGCGTATCTCACTGCAACCAATCATATTTGCCGGTGGGCGGGGACAGCAAGGAATACGAGATTGTTTAATGAGCGGCCGGCTTTTTCAAAATAATAAAAGCCGCCAGAGCAGTGTGAATGCCGTGCAGCTCCACGCTGGTGATCGGGGATCGGTGAGTATGAGAGAGGGCTGCTCACTTCCGTCACTTGGGGAATTAGCGGTCACCGGTGAATCCTTCACGGGTGACCGCTAATCATTACGCGGCACACAGACAGAGCCGCAGCATGACAATGATTTCGGGTGAAGTTCATCCGAGTTCATTCTCATCGCGCAACTCTGTCTAATGTCAGCCGACATGTAGTAACGACATATTGCATCACACACGCAACATTTCTCACGGAAAACACAAACACATGTCAGTTAAGTTTCACACGCACATTTCACACGCACATACGGCTAGCATACGGAATACACACGCAGGCCACACATACCATAAAAATGGACCTAAAAAACAGAAAACGGACCCGAAAAATGACCCATATTACACGCACGTGGTTTTCAAAGAAGTGTGTTTCAGGCCTAAGTGAGCATTTTAAACACTTAAGAAGCCTTTGCAGGCATTTTGTGGTAATTATTCTAATTTTCTGAGATAATGATTTTTGGGTTTTCATTTGCTGTAAGTAGAGTTGATCGAGTACCTAATCGCACTCGCTACAGTCATAACGAGTACTGTCTAATACTCGCATATTCATTCCAAATAGCATGTGCAATGCAAGTCAATGGGGAAAAACTCGCTTTGTAATGAGAAACAGGTTACTCGTTACATTGCTAGTTTTCCCCACTGACTTGCATTGCACATGCTATTCGGAACGAATATGCGAGTATTAGACAGTACTCGTTATGAGTATAGCGAGTACGAATAGTTAGGTACTCGCTCAACTCTAACTGTAAGCCATAATCATCAACATTAACAGAAACAAACACTTGAAATACATCACCCTGTTTATAATGATCCTATATCAGGGGTGGGGAACCTTTTTTCTGTCGGGGGCCATTTGGAAATTTCTACCAACCTTCGGGGGCCGCACAAAATTATCAATGTTTAAATGACCCTGCTATATTGGGTGAAGCAATTAATTAACTGGGGGCATGGGGCTGGGGTCACAGACACCACACGCGGGGCTGGGGTCACAGACACCACACGCGGGGCTGGGGGCACAGACACCACACGCGGGGCTGGGGGCACAGACACCACACGCGGGGCTGGGGGCACAGACACCACACGCGGGGCTGGGGGCACAGACACCACACGCGGGGCTGGGGGCACAGACACCACTCGCGGGGCTGGGGGCACAGACACCACACGCGGGGCTGGGGGCACAGACACCACACGCGGGGCTGGGGGCACAGACACCACTGTGGGGAGGCACAGACACCACTGTGGGGAAGGCACAGACACCACTGTGGGGAAGGCACAGACATCACTGTGGGGAAGGCACAGACATCACTGTGGGGGAGGCACAGACATCACTGTGGGGAAGGCACAGACATCACTGTGGGGAGGCACAGACATCACTGTGGGGAGGCACAGACATCACTGTGGGGAAGGCACAGACATCACTGTGGGGAGGCACAGACATCACTGTGGGGAGGCACAGACATCACTGTGGGGAGGCACAGACATCACTGTGGGGAGGCACAGACATCACTGTGGGGAGGCACAGACATCACTGTGGGGGAGGCACAGACATCACTGGGGGGAGGCACAGACATCACTGTGGGGAGGCACAGACATCACTGTGGGGAGGCACAGACATCACTGGGGGGAGGCACAGACATCACTGGGGGGGAGGCACAGACATCACTGGGGGGGAGGCACAGACATCACTGTGGGGGAGGCACAGACATCACTGTGGGGAGGCACAGACATCACTGAGGGGAGGCACAGACATCACTGAGGGGAGGCACAGACATCACTGTGGGGAGGCACAGACATCACTGTGGGGGAGGCACAGACATCACTGTGGGGAGGCACAGACATCACTGTGGGGAGGCACAGACATCACTGTGGGGAGGCACAGACATCACTG
The DNA here is from genome assembly GCF_048569485.1 of Anomaloglossus baeobatrachus. Taxonomy (NCBI): domain Eukaryota; kingdom Metazoa; phylum Chordata; class Amphibia; order Anura; family Aromobatidae; genus Anomaloglossus; species Anomaloglossus baeobatrachus. The sequence goes on from NC_134361.1 coordinate 89,688,308, forward strand.
GGGGGAGGCACAGACATCACTGGGGGGAGGCACAGACATCACTGGGGGGAGGCACAGACATCACTGTGGGGAGGCACAGACATCACTGTGGGGTAGGCACAGACATCACTGTGGGGAAGGCACAGACATCACTGTGGGGAAGGCACAGACATCACTGTGGGGAGGCACAGACATCACTGTGGGGAAGGCACAGACATCACTGTGGGGGAAGGCACAGACATCACTGTGGGGAGGCACAGACATCACTGTGGGGAGGCACAGACATCACTGTGGGGAGGCACAGACATCACTGTGGGGAGGCACAGACATCACTGTGGGGAAGGCACAGACATCACTGTGGGGAGGCACAGACATCACTGTGGGGAGGCACAGACATCACTGTGGGGGAGGCACAGACATCACTGTGGGGAGGCACAGACATCACTGTGGGGAGGCACAGACATCCACTGTGGGGGAGGCACAGACATCACTGTGGGGAGGCACAGACATCACTGTGGGGAGGCACAGACATCACTGTGGGGAGGCACAGACATCACTGTGGGGAGGCACAGACATCACTGTGGGGAGGCACAGACATCACTGTGGGGAGGCACAGACATCACTGTGGGGAGGCACAGACATCACTGTGGGGAGGCACAGACATCACTGTGGGGAGGCACAGACATCACTGGGGGGGAGGCACAGACATCACTGGGGGGGAGGCACAGACATCACTGGGGGGGAGGCACAGACATCACTGGGGGGGAGGCACAGACATCACTGGGGGGGAGGCACAGACATCACTGGGGGGGAGGCACAGACATCACTGGGGGGGAGGCACAGACATCACTGGGGGGGAGGCACAGACATCACTGGGGGGGAGGCACAGACATCACTGGGGGGGAGGCACAGACATCACTGGGGGGGAGGCACAGACATCACTGGGGGGGAGGCACAGACATCACTGGGGGGGAGGCACAGACATCACTGGGGGGGAGGCACAGACATCACTGGGGGGGAGGCACAGACATCACTGGGGGGAGGCACAGACATCACTGGGGGGGAGGCACAGACATCACTGGGGGGGAGGCACAGACATCACTGGGGGGGAGGCACAGACATCACTGGGGGGGAGGCACAGACATCACTGTGGGGAGGCACAGACATCACTGTGGGGGAGGCACAGACATCACTGTGGGGGAGGCACAGACATCACTGTGGGGGAGGCACAGACATCACTGTGGGGGAGGCACAGACATCACTGTGGGGGAGGCACAGACATCACTGTGGGGAGGCACAGACATCACTGTGGGGAGGCACAGACATCACTGTGGGGAGGCACAGACATCACTGTGGGGAGGCACAGACATCACTGTGGGGAAGGCACAGACATCACTGTGGGGAAGGCACAGACATCACTGTGGGGAAGGCACAGACATCACTGTGGGGAAGGCACAGACATCACTGTGGGGAAGGCACAGACATCACTGTGGGGAAGGCACAGACATCACTGTGGGGAAGGCACAGACATCACTGTGGGGAGGCACAGACATCACTGTGGGGAGGCACAGACATCACTGTGGGGAGGCACAGACATCACTGTGGGGAGGCACAGACATCACTGTGGGGAGGCACAGACATCACTGTGGGGAGGCACAGACATCACTGTGGGGAGGCACAGACATCACTGTGGGGAAGGCACAGACATCACTGTGGGGGAGGCACAGACATCACTGTGGGGGAGGCACAGACATCACTGTGGGGGAGGCACAGACATCACTGTGGGGGAGGCACAGACATCACTGTGGGGAGGCACAGACATCACTGTGGGGAGGCACAGACATCACTGTGGGGAGGCACAGACATCACTGTGGGGAGGCACAGACATCACTGTGGGGAGGCACAGACATCACTGTGGGGAGGCACAGACATCACTGTGGGGGAGGCACAGACATCACTGTGGGGGAGGCACAGACATCACTGTGGGGGAGGCACAGACATCACTGTGGGGGAGGCACAGACATCACTGTGGGGGAGGCACAGACATCACTGTGGGGGAGGCACAGACATCACTGTGGGGGAGGCACAGACATCACTGGGGGGGAGGCACAGACATCACTGGGGGGGAGGCACAGACATCACTGGGGGGGAGGCACAGACATCACTGGGGGGGAGGCACAGACATCACTGGGGGGGAGGCACAGACATCACTGGGGGGAGGCACAGACATCACTGGGGGGGAGGCACAGACATCACTGGGGGGGAGGCACAGACATCACTGGGGGGGAGGCACAGACATCACTGGGGGGGAGGCACAGACATCACTGGGGGGGGAGGCACAGACATCACTGGGGGGGGAGGCACAGACATCACTGGGGGGGGAGGCACAGACATCACTGGGGGGAGGCACAGACATCACTGGGGGGGAGGCACAGACATCACTGGGGGGGAGGCACAGACATCACTGGGGGGGAGGCACAGACATCACTGGGGGGGAGGCACAGACATCACTGGGGGGGAGGCACAGACATCACTGGGGGGGAGGCACAGACATCACTGGGGGGGAGGCACAGACATCACTGGGGGGGAGGCACAGACATCACTGGGGGGGAGGCACAGACATCACTGGGGGGGAGGCACAGACATCACTGGGGGGGAGGCACAGACATCACTGGGGGGGAGGCACAGACATCACTGGGGGGGAGGCACAGACATCACTGGGGAGGAGGCACAGACATCACTGGGGGGGAGGCACAGACATCACTGGGGGGGAGGCACAGACATCACTGGGGGGGAGGCACAGACATCACTGGGGGGGAGGCACAGACATCACTGGGGGGGGCTGCACAGACATCACTGGGGGGCCTGCACACACGACTGGGGGGGCTGCACACACGACTGGGGGGGCTGCACACACGACTGGGGGGGCTGCACACACGACTGGGGGGGCTGCACACACGACTGGGGGGGCTGCACACACGACTGGGGGGGCTGCACACACGACTGGGGGGGCTGCACACACGACTGGGGGGGCTGCACACACGACTGGGGGGGCTGCACACACGACTGGGGGGGCTGCACACACGACTGGGGGGGCTGCACACACGACTGGGGGGGCTGCACACACGACTGGGGGGGCTGCACACACGACTGGGGGGGCTGCACACACGACTGGGGGGGCTGCACACACGACTGGGGGGGCTGCACACACGACTGGGGGGCCTGCACACAGGACTGGGGGGCCTGCACACAGGACTGGGGGGCCTGCACACAGGACTGGGGGGCCTGCACACAGGACTGGGGGGGTGCACACAGGACTGGGGGGGGTGCACACAGGACTGGGGGGGGTGCACACAGGACTGGGGGGTGCACACAGGACTGGGGGGTGCACACAGGACTGGGGGGGTGCACACAGGACTGGGGGGGTGCACACAGGACTGGGGGGGTGCACACAGGACTGGGGGGGTGCACACAGGACTGGGGGGGTGCACACAGGACTGAGGGGGTGCACACAGGACTGAGGGGGTGCACACAGGACTGAGGAGGTGCACACAGGACTGAGGGGGTGCACACAGGACTGGGTGATGGGCTGCACATAGGATTGTGTGGGGGTGCACACAGGACTGGGGGACGGGTGCACACAGGACTGGGGGGGCTGCACACAGGACTGGGGGGGGGGCTGCACACAGGACTGGGGGGGCTGCACACAGGACTGGGGGGGCTGCACACAGGACTGGGGGGGGCTGCACACAGGACTGGGGGGGTGCACACAGGACTGGGGGGGTGCACACAGGACTGGGGGGGTGCACACAAAACTGGGGGGGTGCACACAGGACTGAGGGGGTGCACAAAGGACTGGGGGGTGCACACAGGACTGGGTGATGGGCTGCACATAGGATTGTGTGGGGGTGCACACAGGACATTGGGGGGCTGCACACAGGACTGGGGGAGGGGTGCACACAGGATTGGGGGGGTGCAAACAGGACTACTGGGTGATGGGCTGCACACAGGACATTGGGGGGGCTGCACACAGGACTGGGGGAGGGGTGCACACAGGACATTGGGGGCCACACTGCGCTGAGAGTTTCATGCAACTCTGGGGGAGAGGGTTTACAGAACTGGTGTGGGGAGGCACAAAGCATTGGGCAGGGCATATAGCAGCAGAGGGTCGGCGCTGGACTCACAGCAGCATTGCACTCACATCACCGGAGTGCAGGAGCCGGACACACTGCATCAGAAGGAGAAGGCAGGCACTGATCTCCGGAGGGCAGGGGGCGGACACACAAGGCAGGAAGCTGTGAGGCTGCTGTGGACCCACCCACAATTGGCACTGGCCGACGGAAGAACACATTGCAGCACAAACAGCAATGTGTGGATTTAAAGGGCCGGCGGCAGCAAGACCGAGGTGACAGCACCAGTCCAGCACTGCCTCCCCCGGGAATCTGCCCGGGGGCCACATAAAAAGTCATGGCGGGCCGCATGCGGCCCGCGGGCCGGAGGTTCCCCACCCCTGTCCTATATAATACACTGTGTGCAGAATTATTAGGCAAGTTGTATTTTATCGGATTTTTTTTATTATTGATCAACAACTATGTTCTCAATCAACCCAAAAGACTCATAAATATCAAAGCTTAATATTTTTGGAAGTTGAAGTGAGTTTTTTTTTTAGATTTGGCCATCTTAGGAGGATATCTGTTTTTTCATGTAACTATTACAGTGCAGACTTATTAGGCAGCTTAATAAAAATCAAATATATTCCCATCTCACTTGTTTATTTTCACCAGGTAAACCAATATAACTGCACAAAATTTAGAAATAAACATTTCTGACATGCAAAAACAAAACCCCAAAAAATTAGTAACCAATATAGCCACGTTTCTTTATGATGACACTCAACAGCCTATCATCCATAGATTCTGTCAGTTGCTTGATCTGTTTACGATCAACATTGCGTGTAGCAGCCACCACAGCCTCCCAGACACTGTTCCGAGAGATGTACTGTTTTCCCTCCCCGTAGATCTTACATTTTATGAGGGACTACAAGTTCTCTACGAGGTTCAGATCAGGGGAACAAAGGGGCCATGTCATTATTTTTTCATCTTTTAGACCTTTACTGGCCAGCCACGCTGTGGAGTAGTTGGAGGCATGTGATGGGCTGGTGGTTTTGCAGCAATGGTGTTAGGCCCTCCGTAGGTAGAACTGTGCCTGGGAGATGTTGCAGGGTAATAACGGAGACCACACCAGGTTGTCTTTAACAGTCTCTACTGACTCTGACCTTTGAATCACTGGCTCAGGTCCCTTGGAGTATCAGTGCCAATGTAATGACCTAGGTTGCACTGTCCCCGGCACTATCAGTTGATTGGGTCCCCGTAGCATGGAGCGCTTGTGAGCCCCGACGTCCCTTTTGGGGTACAGTCTCCTTCTCCATACGGCGGGCAGTGAGGACCCTGCAGGGAGGTAAATGTCCGAACCCCGATCCTAGTTTACTGCTGATGCTCCCGGATTATTTGGTTTGGTGAAGTCCGTGAAGGTGTCCTCACTGGGCAGGTATTTATCAAACTGTATGAAACTGACGCATGACCTATGGCCCTGTGCCCCGTGCGTGCTCTGGTCCCAGCAGTATCTCCGGTACCCGTCATGGCAACCTCTCTCCTGTGCCCCCAGGTCACCGTTACACGAACCCAGCTCAGACACGTCCGCACAACTCTTCTGTGTGCCACTCGATTCACTACCGACAACTGACTGACTGACTGCTGACCCCTCCCATCAGGCTGGCTATACCGAGGGACTCGTTCCCATGGCGACCATCCTTTTACATGGTTAACCCTCTATGCCCAGTGTGCAGGGGAGAACTAGGATTTTGGTCGTGTTTTGGTGGAATCGGCACTTGTACTCCAGGTCCCAGGGGGTAGGTCCTGTGTGACGCCCTGGGCAAGCCAGGGGTCACAGGTCACAACACCACACGCACCCCACATTCCCTGCAGGTACACACAAGGTCAAAACTAAAATCCTTGTTGCCTTCCTCCAGGGGCTGATGTCCACACCAGGGGGTGGGCCAGGCGGTTGGCTCCGCCCACCGAGGAGTTCACAGCCCTGGAGGCAGGAAAACCAGGCAGTTGAAGTCTAGCTGAGGGCTAGAGTGGAGTTGAGCTCAGGCAGAGCTTGAGTGAGAACTGAGAACAGTGAGGGAAGTGAAAGGAGAAGGAAGTGAAGTAGCTGATAACCCGTTCCGAGCCGAAGGCCCAGCCGCAGAAAGCCCCTGTGCCCATCCCTCACACCTCGGCTGAGGTGGCGCCGGGCTGTCGCTGCAAGGCGGCGCCCAAGGCCAAGACACCGCGGGACCTGCCGCCCAGATCCCTGACAGTGGGAAACGTCCGGAATGTCCCGCGGGGCCCGACCCGTGCGCCGGAGCTCGCAGCAGCACCGTATTGGGACAGGGAGCCGGTACCGCTGGGTCCGGAGATCGGAGAAAGGGAGAAGAAGAAAGCCGAATTGGTGGCACGGGCAATCCGAGAGAAGGAGAACCTCCACCAGGCGACGTTCCGTATCCCCAGGCCCGTTGTATGAAGGACAGGTGAGGCGGTTTGATGTCCGCCGGGGCTATGGGTTTATCTATGAACCGGGCCTGGAGGCCGAAGTGTTTATAGCCCGGCGGGATGTGAATGCCCACCTGCCCGAGGAGCACCCCGGCCGTAATCTGATGCCGGATGACATTATACAGTATACCCGGCACTGTGGAGAGAGCAGGTGGTTCGCCCTAGATGCAAAACTGAGGGGCAGCCAGGAGAGCCGAGTGAGTTCTGCACCCCCTCCCACGGATGAAGCTGAATATCCGGAGTAATGGCAGCGGAGCACCGTTGTCCAGTCCCCGTTGGGACCACCACTGAGTTTTGTTTGCAAGTTTGAAAAAGATGATGATAAGATGATAACCGAACAGTCACCTGATTTACCGTGATTTGAAACCGGCCGTTGCCGGCACCGTTGTCCCCGTGGGGACCGTTCAAAAGGTTGCATAAGGGACTCCTTATGGACAAGCCCGTGAACTTGCAGGGCAACCACAGACGTTAGTGGCTTGTAAATAAGTTGTTTTACCGTTACAGTTTCCGCATTTACCGCCTCCGGAGAGGCAGGTTGGAGGGAGGGTCCACAGCAGAGCAGGCTGGGGCCCAGCCACCACAGGAACCGGTGGCTACCCTCTGGAGGGGAAGGACAGATCCCGCTCGGGTAACTTGTGCTGGACTGGGGTCAAGGGGTGCTGCCTGGGCTTTAGGGGCAGCATCAGGGCCAGGTTGCTTGGGTGGGAGAGAGCGGAAACCGTAACCGTACACTGTTTGCAACGTTTAAGAATTGAACCTCCCGATGTTGTATGATGCCATAAGTTGTAAATATGTTACCGTTTTTCATATTTTCACAGAAAACAAAATGGAAAATAAAACCGGTGTTGGACGGGCAGCCCGAGGACAGTCTGCGTTTTGCTAAGGGGGAATGTGACGCCCTGGGCAAGCCAGGGGTCACAGGTCACAACACCACACGCACCCCACATTCCCTGCAGGTACACACAAGGTCAAAACTAAAATCCTTGTTGCCTTCCTCCAGGGGCTGATGTCCACACCAGGGGGTGGGCCAGGCGGTTGGCTCCGCCCACCGAGGAGTTCACAGCCCTGGAGGTGGGAAAACCAGGCAGTTGAAGTCTAGCTGAGGGCTAGAGTGGAGTTGAGCTCAGGCAGAGCTTGAGTGAGAACTGAGAACAGTGAGGGAAGTGAAAGGAGAAGGAAGTGAAGTAGTAGTGGAGCTAAAGTAAGAGCAACAGAGAAAGTGACAGAAAGAAGCCTGAAGTTGGTCCGGGTGTGTGCCCCGGACTGAGACAGCAAGGTTGGCAGACGGCGGTGACTGTCTGCAGGCGAGACTGATTGGAGGTTGCCGAAAGGACCGTGGACGGGTGGTGACCCGGCGGTACCGGAGCGGTATACGAAGATTAGTCAGCACCAGGGCAGGGGCCTTTCGGATCCCGACAAGGCTAGGAGTCGCCGAATTTGCCAAATCCGTCAGTGAAGGGGACGACTGTCTCCCAACAACCAAGTCCCGTTGAAGGCAACAGTCCAACCGTTAAGGGGAGACACCGCCACCGCCAAGGCACCAGTTTCCCAGGGCCAGCGCCTGCGGGCAAGAGTGGAGCTCCTCCGGCTCATATCCAAGCTGGGGAGCGGGTTACCGGTGGGAACCCATCGCTACCAAACAACAACACATAGGTGCAGGGAAGAGACCGTCACCGTCAACTGCAGGGGAAGTCAGCACCGTGAACCGTCCGAGGGACCCGTCCAACCAGCCGTTTGTTTACCGAGAACTGTGTCGTGTTTACTGGCTGAGTGAGTACCTCCGTGCCGTGCGGCACAGCGCTGCCCCTGCGCCCCTGCACCTCCACAGGCCCCAGACCCGCCTGTCCACCATCCCAACCCCGTCACTGGGCCCCGGGATCACCAACCCCTACCCACGGAGGGGCAACACAACAACTGGCTGCTCCACACGATCACTCCCGGGATCCCCAGCCAGAGCAGCGGTGGTGTACATTCAATCACCACAACCGTGGGTGGCGTCACGGACAATAAACTATCCCAAAACACCAATTCCCCTTTTCACTCACGGGCGAGGAGCGCCGCTCGAGTCCCCGGGATCCGGCCCATCGCTCGAGCCACCGAGCAGCGGCAGCGGCAGGCCGCAGCAGCGGCAGCCGGACCCGAGCAGTGGGAGAGCGCGGCGTCCCCTCCTCCGCCCGCGACACCTGCATCCCCAAGAGGATGCAGTTCCCTGTAGTGCCCTGAGGGTCTCAGGGGCGCTACAGATACCACTATGATAACAAAGACAGAAAAAACTAGATAAATGTCAGACTAAAGTGAAGCAAATATTCACCGGAGTCTCCAAATGGAAAAGTGTATTGGAGTGGTAATGTTTCACACCACCACATACTGACTCTATAGGGGATTTCCCAAGTCAGTGGGGACAGACCCTATATGGTGGATAGATGGTGACATAGGGGGATTAATTTTAGTAAACTTTTCCATTTGAAGATGCTGGATAACATTCTGCTTCCCTTTGAATGTTGTTTTCCTGATGGACTCAGTGGTTTTCCTAAGACAAGGAATGTCCGTGTGTAAGAAAAACTGCGACTGATTGTAAATAATAGATTCCATTATTAACTACAATAAATAAGATGCTACAAGAAATCCTGTGATATATGCAGTGCACATGTGGCGCCCTGGACAAGCCAGGACGTCACAGGTACTACAACACACCCCACACCCCGGCTAGGCACATCTAGGTCAAACACAAATCCTTGTTGCCTCCCTCCAGGGGCTGATGTCCACACCAGGGGGTGGGCCAGGCGGTTGGCCCTGCCCACCGAGGAGTTTACAGTCCTGGAGGCGGGAAAAGGAAGGCAGTTGAGTTGAGGAGTTTTGGAGAGTGAAGCGGTAGTAGAGGAGACTGACCGTGTCCGGGTGCGTGGCCCGGGAACATACAGCAAGGTTGGCAGACGGTGGTGACCGTCTGCAGGAGAGGCTGATTGGAGTGAACTGTAAGGACCGGGGACGGGCGGTGGCCCGCCGGTACCGGATCGGGGAGTGAATAGAAGCCAGCACCATTCGGCAGGGCTTACGGACCCCGACCAGGCTAGGAGTCGCCGTAAAACTGGTCAAATCCATTAGCGAAGGGAACCTCCGGAGTTTCCCAGCAGTCAAGACCCGATTGAAGGCAACAGCTCACACCGTGAAAGGAAACACAGTTGTAGTGGGTGGGCCTACCCCCTACCAGTACCAGCATAGTTAACCCGGAATTGTAACTAATAAAAATGTGTTATCTATATATGCATGTAGTTTGTGTTAGGGCACCCCTAGTGGCCGGGTGGGACGGCTGTTGCCACCGGGGAGGAGGAGCCGGCTGTAGTATGGGGGAAGGTGTGTGTGTGTGTAAGTTGGTTGGATCTGGGACGTGAGAGAGCGAAGATCAAGGGGCAGAGTGTGGGGGCTGAATTAAGCGGGGACGCCGGAGAGAACGGGAGTGTGGACGGATCCTCGAGAGTGAAGCAACCGGTGTGGGTCCGGTGTGTGTGTAACCGACAGTGGGAGCCCGGTGAAGCGGAGTAATCAGGGCACAGCCCCACGGGAGGATTTGTTAGGGCAGGTTGTCCCCCAGCCCAGGAAGTTTTTCTTGTCTGCAACAGCCGGATTGAGACTGCGTGTGTCAAGTGTGTCAATAAATATGTCTTTTATTTGCATCACATCTGGCCTGAAGACTGTTTGTGCCACTATCGATGACAACACGACCACACTCTGCCCCACCAAGTCAGTCCCCGACATTGAAGTAGTGATGGAGCCAGGGGTGAGCCTTGAATCAACTAAGGCCACGACTACTAGGCTGGAGGCGCCCCTGGCCACTCATTACATGTGGCGTAGTCGGCAGGATCCGATGCCCCTGCCAGGAACCCAAGAAGCCGGAGATCAAGTGGTGCCGAGTGCACCGTATCCGGGCTATGAGAGAAGATTTCCAGTCCCATGGTGGGAGGAAGAAGTGCCCAAGGCGTTGGACCGGGCACAAGATGGCGGCAAGATGGCCGCCGTCTGTGAAGCTGAGGAAAAAAAGGCGCGAAGAATTGGCGCTAAAAGAAGAGCCTGGGGCTGGCCGGTGCCGAGAAAGAGGTACAGAGTACTCCGCCTAAAGAGGGGAGGCGCCAGTCCTCGGACACGAAGAAAGAAATATGAAGTGGGCGGTATTGTAAAGAAAAAGAAGAACCGCCGCGGAGGAGTCAAGATGATGTGTGAGGCTGGGGGTGGAGCCTGTTTAAGAGCGGGAAACATAGGCCCGCCTCTTCTTCTTCCAGTCTCAGCATTGACCTCGCCGCCATTGCATACTACACAGCAGGAGAAAAAGATGGAGACTTCCGGCCGACAACAGGATCTCGCCTCCGCCATGGCCCTGACCAGTCTAAGCCGGGAGTGCCCTAAACAAGCTGCCGTAGCAGGAGTGTTCTTGCCAGAGATCGCGACCGGGTCAGGAGACCCAGCACGTCCGGAGAAGGTGACTTGGCTGACCACCTGGGACGCGACAACCGGGGGCACAACCACTGAGGTCCGGGCAACGTATGCCGCCCAGCTACCGGTGGGGAACCGCCCCCTGGGGATTACCTATTCCCCTGTGGAGACACCCCAGCACGTCGCCACAGCCACAGCATCCGCAGCCGCAGCACCATCTGCCCCCGAGCGGGAACCGGCCGAAGTGTATGCCGAGCGGCTGGAGCAAGATCACCGGGGCTTCTTTTGGGACCCTGTAGTCCCGGCCTCTACTCCCTATCCAAGGGCTCCGTCTCCGGTGCCAGACCCCGTCCAGGAGCGGTTGCTTGCAGAGACCATCGCCCGGGAAATTATGTCCGGTCCCGGCGGTGAGGAGCTGGCCCTGCAATTCACCACTGGTATAGTGGTGAAGTTCAACCAGCAGGAGGGCTACGGATTTATCCGCGAAGCAAGCACCGGGGACGATTACTTTTACAATCGGGTCCACCTGGACGTGGAGGGCCTACCCAAGAGGCTCCATACTCTTTACCCGGGCAAGAAGGTACAATTCTTACCTGACGCGGGAAGTCGCGGCCTGTTCGCAGTTGGCGTGACCCGGACGCCGACCGCCCGTGAAGCGGCTCAGTGGCAACAGGAGCTGGAGTGGGAGGAGCACCAGGAACGACGCCGGAGCCAGCAGAAACCGACGCCGTTAGATGCCTCCCATTCCCGGCGTACTCTGGCGGTCCCACCGGAGGGGAAGTCTGACCCGGAAAAGGGTACCCCGGTCGTGGCGGTTAACCAAAGTGTCACCAACAGACCGGTAATAGTTCTGGACGTGCCACAACCTGTACCTCAATCGCCCCGAGTGGCGACTCCATCGCCTCCACCGGAACCTGAAGAGGCCACGCCGTCGGAGCCGCCGTTCGCTCCTGTTTCATTCCGGAGAGTCCGCCGCCAACCTGGACAGTCCCTGGGCGCCTACATCCAGGCCCAAGCTGCCGAATGGAAGCGGTCCTGGCCTCCGGAGTAGGTCGCTCGAGCTGGCTTGTTAAAAAGACCGGTATTGTTGGTCGACCGGCAAAAGTTCAAGTTCTACGAAGAGTTTACAGTTGATACGAGTTGATATGCCTGTTGCTCGCCACCAAAAGACCGGGAGCGCTGTTGAGCCTCCGGGCGCCATCACAAGACCGGGAGCGCTGTTGAGCCTCCGGGCGCCACCACAAGACCGGGAGCGCTGTTGAGCCTCCGGGCGCTATCACAAGACCGGGAGCGCTGTTGAGCCTCCGGGCGCCCCAAAGGACCGGGAGCGCTGTTAAGTCGCCTGTTGTGGACTGGGCTGCAGGGTATTTTTATGCCATGTTCATTGTTTTAGTGTATGGTTATAGTTAGAGCCTTGCCGGGAGGCTCGGATTTTAAGAGGGGAGGCATGTAGTGGGTGGGCCTACCCCCTACCAGTACCAGCATAGTTAACCCGGAATTGTAACTAATAAAAATGTGTTATCTATATATGCATGTAGTTTGTGTTAGGGCACCCCTAGTGGCCGGGTGGGACGGCTGTTGCCACCGGGGAGGAGGAGCCGGCTGTAGTATGGGGGAAGGTGTGTGTGTGCGTAAGTTGGTTGGATCCGGGACGTGAGAGAGCGAAGATCAAGGGGCAGAGTGTGGGGGCTGAATTAAGCGGGGACGCCGGAGAGAACGGGAGTGTGGACGGATCCTCGAGAGTGAAGCAACCGGTGTGGGTCCGGTGTGTGTGTAACCGACAGTGGGAGCCCGGTGAAGCGGAGTAATCAGGGCACAGCCCCACGGGAGGATTTGTTAGGGCAGGTTGTCCCCTAGCCCAGGAAGTTTTTCTTGTCTGCAACAGCCGGATTGAGACTGCGTGTGTCAAGTGTGTCAATAAATATGTCTTTTATTTGCATCACATCTGGCCTGAAGACTGTTTGTGCCACTATCGACGGCAACACGACCACACTCTGCCCCACCAAGTCAGTCCCCGACATTGAAGTAGTGATGGAGCCAGGGGTGAGCCTTGAATCAACTAAGGCCACGACTACTAGGCTGGAGGCGCCCCTGGCCACTCATTACACAGTCACCGCCAAGGCTACAGTTCCCAGGGTCAGAGCCTGCGGGCAAAAGGGGCTCCCTCAGCATCCATCCAAGCTGGGGAGCAGGTTACCGGTGGGAAGCCATTGGAACCGTAAACACAACACAGGTGCAGGGAAAGGCAGTCACCACCAACCTACCGGGAGAACTACCGCAGCCGTCTGTGGGACCCGTCCATCCAGCCGTTTTTTTTACCTGAGACTTTGCATTCATCATTGGCTGAGTAAGTACCACCGTGCCGTGCGGCACCGCGCTGCCCCCGCGACCCTGCACCTCACCAGGCCCCGTAACCCGCCTGCCATCCCTAACCATCACCGGCCCCGGGACAACCAACCCCCCTACCCACGGAGGGGAGAAACAACATCCAAGCTGCTCCCTGTCACCGCTCCCAGGATTCCCATCCAGAGCAGTGGTGGTGTCACAACCTCACCACAACTGTGGATGGCGTCACGGACAATATCCCTAAACCAAACTACCCCCCTTTCACTCACGGGCGAGGAGCGCCGCTCGAGTCCCCGGGATCCGGCCCACCGCTCGAGCCACCGAGCACCAGCAGCAGTAGCCAGACCCGAGCAGTGGGTGAACGCAGCGTCCCCTCCTCCGACCGCGACATACAATACAGGTCTTTTTTGCACACCGTAGTTTGCTAAAAGGCGCAAGTTATACTGAGAGAAGCCGAAAATGAACAAGTAATAAAACCGTTTATGGTAGCTACAGTGCGGGCTCCTAGAGGTAATTTCCCTGGTAGGCCCCTGGCACCCCAGTCCGACCCTGCCGGTATTAGCAATGTCATATGTAATAACATGAGATGTATTAGTGGCATGCCCAGTAACAGATCATTATGTAAATAGTATCATACTTGCCAAATGACAAATAGCGCTCAATAGCAAAAAGCACAATATACCCAATGGCAAATAATATTGCACAGCATAACAGATGTGCCAAATGACACAATAACTTAGCTTGAGTAACCTCAGCCTGACACGTTTCTCCTCCCTTTCCAAATGCCAGGGGTTTCATCAGGGGCATCCCAAATTGGACCTGAGGCTCATATAGCCAGATAGGCCATGTTGTATTCAAAGGCAGCTTTTTTATACCTGTAAACATATGGTGTCCCCAGGAAGAAAACTCCCTGCAAGTAGCTGGAACGCACGCAAGGCAGTCAGGGCTCATTTCCATCCGAGGCCTGAATAGTATGCTGGCCTCTATGGGCGGGGCCATGCTCGAGACAGCCAATCAATCGTCTATCAGAAGGTGGGGCGAACAATCTCTACATAGTTCCAACCTCTGCGGCCAGGTAGGGGAAGTCTAGGGAATCCATCCTGGGCCCCTCCCCCTCTGAGGTATATATTGATTTATGACTAACGTTGTAACAAATTTTTATTGTGCTGTATTCAATTGTGTGTGGTTTTAATTAAATAAAGTTATTGTTTTAACATGAATTTGATTTGCTTCCAGGTATGATGACATCACAAGGCACATAACATCACAGTGCACTTGATATCATAGACCTCACATGACATCACAAATGCTATAGAATGTACAAAGCTCTAATCCAGAACCATCTTGTGTCACAGCTTGAAGACGACTGGTCCAGGTAGGTAGCTCTTCACTGAATACTGGAGGATCGGGCAACATCGGAGAGGGGTGAAGAAGGACTCGCTGCACAGCACAGCAGGACACGGAAGAGATCAGCAGTGTGTACTGTATGGACTCATCACCATGATTGTCCCAAGCAATAACTAGCTGCATGTTTTATTTCTTCTTGACCCTTCCACAAGGCTGTCATAGGACCTACAATTATCAAGTGAGAAGAATTTTCAGGTTCAGACCTAGAAGGTAGGGGTGTGTGTGTGTGTGTGTGCGTGTGTGCGTGTGTGCGTGCGTGCGTGCGTGCGTGCGTGCGTGCGTGCGTGCGTGCGTGCATATGTATGTGTGTGTGTATGTATGATCGCTTCCCAGAACTGCAGCACTGAAGGTGTGTGTTCCAAGACTGAAAGGTTGTTTGTGTGGCCCCAGCAATAAAGGGACGGTGTGTCAGTGTCTATTTGACCCCACTACTAAAGGGGTGTGTGAAGGTTTGTATGGCGTCCAGGTAATGAAAGGATTTATTTGTGATGGTTTGTGTGGAGTCCCAGCAATTAAGGGGTGAGTGTTTCTGTCCGCAGCACTGCAGCACTGAAGGGGTGTGTGTTTGTGTATATGTGTGTATGTGTGTGTGTGTGTGTGTATGTGTGTGTGTGTGTATGTGTGTATGTGTGTGTGTGTGTGCATGAGTGTGTGTATGTATGATCGCTTCCCAGAACTGCAGCACTGAAGGTGTATGTTCCAAGAATGAAAGGTTGTTTGTGTGGCCCCAGCAATAAAGGGACGGTGTGTCAGTGTCTATTTGACCCCACTACTAAAGGGGTGTGTGAAGGTTTGTATGGCGTCCAGGTAATGAAAGGATTTATTTGTGATGGTTTGTGTGGAGTCCCAGCAATTAAGGGGTGAGTGTTTCTGTCCGCAGCACTGCAGCACTGAAGGGGTGTGTTTGTCTATGTGTGTCTTGCGGTGAGTGTGTATGTGTGTGTTTGTGGGCATATGTGTCTGTATGTGTGTGAGCATCAAGTTGAGTCTGCATATGTTTGTGTGCATATGTCATATTGTATATTAGATTGTAAGCTCCTAGGAGCAGGGTGTGTATATATTTTTCTGTGTAAGATTAGCGCTCCATAGCTTATAATTACTAGTGATGGGTCAATAGATATTCGGGTTTGGATTAGTTGTACTGAATATCGAGTACTATTTCAGTATTAACCTCATAACGACGGCCGTACGACTTAAAGCGGCGGCAAAACAGGGTACTTATTCTGTTCCGCCGCTTTAAAGCGGCGGCCCGAAAAAACCCTGTAGCGCCCCCCAGCGACCGAAAATCTCGGGGGTTTCAGCTACCGGGGGTAGCTGAGACCCCCCAGATTATGAATCGGGGTGTTTTTTTGGACCCCGATCATGTGATCCTGCTGACGTCGCAACTGCACAAGCTACTCCACTGTGGACCGGGGGAGGGTGAGTGCGGTAATCTGCAGTCACACTCCTCACATGGAGAGACTGCTGTTCCAGAAAATGGGGGCTACGTTCTGTGAGCGTGCCCCTCATATTCTGGAATGAGGTTACTGCAGGTCACTCTGCCCTAGGTTGGACCGGGGCAGTGTGAGTGAAGTATTCTCAGATTACTGCACCCACACTGCTCATGGAGAGCTTGCTCTTCCAGAAAATGGGGGATACGTTCCCTGAACGTGCCCCCCATATTCTAGAAGATCCAGAGACGGCGTGGGACCTCCAAAATGGATTACAGCGACCGGAATTTCTTTATTTTCAATAAATTGGTAAAAGAGGAATGTTTCGGGGAGTGTTTTTTCAAATAAATTTTTTTTTGTCTTTTTTTTTTCTATTACTGACTGGGTTAGTGATGTCGGGTATCTGTTCAGATGCCGTGACATCACTAACCTCAGGGCTTGATGCCAGGTGACATTACAGCTGGTATCAACCCCATATATTACCCCGTCTGCCACCGCACCAGGGCGCGGGATGAGCTGGGGCGAAGCGCCAGGATTGGCGCATCTAATGGATGCGCCACTTCTGGGGCGGCTGCGGCCTGCTATTTTTAGGCTGGGAAGAGTCCAATAACCATGGCTCTTCCCACCCTGAGAATACCAGACCCCAGCTGTCCGCTTCACCTTGGCTGGTGATCTAATTTGAGGGGGGACCCCACGTTTTTTTTTTTTTAAAAAAAAACGCCTGGGGAGCCCTCCAAATTGATCACCAGACAAGGTGAAGCTGTCAGCTGTGGTTTGCAGGCTACAGCTGTCTGCTTTACCCTAGCTGGCTATCAAAAATAGGGGGGACCCCACGTCGTTTATTTTAATTATTAATTTTTTGGGGGGCTAAATACAAGGCTAGGCACCCTTTAGTGCCACATGAAAGGCACTAAAGGGCGCCAGCTTAGAATATGCAGGGGGTGGGACGTTATATATGTTTGACATCTATCCATTCATCCATTGTAGCATTTTAGGCTATGCGCCCACAATCAGGGTTTGCAGCGTTATAGGCGCAGAGTGTTTTCCCTGCGTCCATAGCGCTGCGTTGTGCAGTAGAAGCACAGTGGAAGGATTTTTAGAAATCTCATGCCCAATGTGCTTCTTTTCTCCGCAGCATAAACCGACCTGTGGCGCAGCTTCCCAAGCCTCAGCATGTCAATTTATGCTGCGGAGATGAGTGTTCTCTGCAGGTAGCATAGAGCTCCACAGCAGCCTGAACCCAAATCGTGGGCATGGGCAGCTGCGTTCTCCCGTGGACAACACTCACATCTCTGCAGGAGGCTGACACTGTGTACTAGACGCCGTGTCGCTGGATCATGGCCACATAGCCTAAAAGTGAGACATTTGTTGCTACAGCAACATTTTTGTGAAGTACCTGTGGATTCAAAATGCTTACTATACTCCTGAATAAAATCCAGCTTCCAAAATGGAGTCACTTGTGGGGGGTTTATGCTGTATAGGTACCCAAGAGGCCCTGCTAATGTGACATGGTGTGCGCAATTTATTTCAACTTTTCCAGAATTCAAATGGTGCTCCCTCCATTCCAAGCCCTCCCATTTATCCAAACAGAGGTTTTTGGCCACATGTGGGGTATCCCTGTGCTCATAAGACATTGGATAACAACCTGTGGGGTCCACGGTTTGTTGTTGTCTCTTGAAAAAGTGAGAAATTTGATGCTAAAGCAACAGTTTTGTGAAAAAAATGAAAATTTTCAATATGGCAACCTAAGCTTATCAAATTCTGTGAAGTACTCGTGGATTCAAACTGCTCACTATACACCTAGATAAAAGCCTTGAGGTGTCTTGTTTCCAGAATGAAGTCACTTGTGGGGGACCGCCACTGTTTAGGCACCTCAGGGGCTCTCCAAATGCAACCTGGCGTCCGCTATTGATTCCAGCCAATTTTGCAGTCAAATGGCACTCCTTCCCTTCCGAGCCCTGCCATGCGCCCAAACAGTTGATTTCCACCACATATAAGGTATCGCCAAACTCAGGAGAAATTGCACAATAAATGTTATGCTGAATTTTTTCCTTTTACTCTTGTAAAAAAAAAAGCTACCTGGTTGAAATAACAATTTTGTGGTAAAATTTTTTTTTTTTTTTTTTCATGGCTCAACGTTATAAAATTCTGTGAAGCACCTGAGGGTTCAGGGTACTCACCAAACATCTAGATAAATTCCTTGAGGGGCCTAGTTTCCAAAATGGGGTCACTTGTGCGGGGTTTCTGCTGTTTAGGTACCTTAGGGGACCTCCAAATGCGATATGGTGCCCGCAATCTTTTTCAGGCAAATTTCCTTTCTAAAATTCAAATATTGCTCCTTTCGTTCCAAGCCCTCCCATTTGTCCAAACAAAGGTTTCAGACCACATGTGAGGTACCACCGCGCTCATAAAAAAGTGGTTAACAAACCTTGAGGTCAAATTTTTGGAATTACCTCTTGAAAAAGTGAGAAAATTGATGCTAAAGCAACATTTTTGAGAAAATTATTAAAATTTTCAATATGACAACGTAACGTTAACAAAATCTGTGAACTACCTGTGGATCTAAAATGCTCACTATACCCCTAGATAGAAGCCTTGAGGGGTCTAGTTTCCAAAATGGTGTCACTTGTGAGGGATTTCTTCTGTTTAGGTACCTTAGCGGACCTGTAAATGCAACATGGTGCCCGCAATCTATTTCAGCCAAATTTGCTTTCCAAAATTCAAATATTGCTCCTTCTGTTCCGAGCCCTCCCATTTGTCCAAACAGAGGTTTCTGACCACATGTGGGGTATCGGCGCGCTCATAAGAAAGTGGGGAACAAGTTTTGGGGTCCATTTTGTTGTGTTATTTCTTCTAAAAGTGAATAAATTTGGGTTAGAGCAACATTTTTAGGTAAAATTTAATTTTTGCTTTTTTTCATTCCACATTGCTTTTGTTCATGTGAAGCACCTGAAGGGTTAATAAACTTCTTGAATGTGGTTTTGAGTACTTTGGGGGGTGCAGTTTTTAGAATGGTGTCACTTTTGGGTATTTTCTGTCATCTAGGCCTATTGAAGTCACTTCAAATGTGATGTGGTCCCTAAAAAACTGGTTTTGTAAATTTTGATGTAAAAATGAGAAATTGCTGATAAACTTTGAACTCCTCTAACTTCCTAACAAAAAAAAATTTTGTTTCCAAAATTGTGCTGATGTAAAGTAGACATGTGGGAAATGTTATTTATTAACTATTTTGTGTCACAGAAATCTCTGGTTTAACGGTATAAAAATTCAAAAGTTGAAAATTGCTAAATTTTCAAAATTTTTGCCAATATTCAATTTTTTTCATAAATAAACACAAAAAATATTGTCCTAAATTTGGTACTAACATGAAGTCCAATATGTGACAAAAAAACAATCTCAGAATCACCGGGATCCGTTGAAGCGTTCCAGAGTTATAACCTCATGAAGTGACACTGGTCAGAATTGCAAAATTTGGTCTGGTCATTAAGGTGAAAATTAGCTCCGTCACTAAAGGGTTAATGAAGAATAATTAACCTAATGCAAGTCAATGTGGAACCCGAGCATTTTTTTTTGAAGATGTCCTTAAAATAACACTCGAGTTCCCCATTGACTTGCATTAGGTCAGTTACTCGTGATGAATACTGGAATAGTACTGGGTATTCGATCCAACAATCCAAACCCGAATATTTCACTATTCGCCCATCACTAATAATTACATATAAATATATTGCAATTTGCAGCAGGACTGACGTGATCCAGGGAAATATCCGATCGCCAGAACTGGGGTCAGGAAGGAATTTTTTTTCCCCCCTGAGGCAGAACTCTCCGGGGGGTTTCTTCGCCTTCCTCTGGATCTTTGGGTCCAGTGCCTCTCAGCTGCTCCCCAATGACTGCAGCTGGTTCTGTAGTCCACACGGGGGCCACCTGAGAGGCACTGTGACCATTGTGTAATTTCTCAAAGGGCCAGTATACTTTCAATACAATGCTGCTTATTGATCTTCTAATAAAAAACAAATATAAATTTAGATATATATCGTGTTGTGTGGTTTCTTTGTCTGAATTTCTCCTCACACAGTGATAATGATGGGAATGATCACTACTACCCTGAATATACCACAACTAGAATCGGGCAGTATAGAGGAGTCACTACAGAGAATAGATGTCATAAATTCAACTCCTGTCCCTAATTACACTACAATTATTATGGGATTCAGTCTCTGTGATTGGGGCACTAACATTGTGCACTACATACTACCTGAAAGAAGAACGAAGACCGAGACATAGAGCAGCAGAATACAGGAGACACAGGACCTTGTATAAGAGTAAAAAAATGACTAAAGAGGTTCAACAAGCAGAGAGGTGGCCCCGGAGGCAACCAGGAGGGAGGCCGAACTCAGCAATGGTCACTATTCAGAGGAAACAGCCAACATTTATTAAGTGGCAATCCCTACTTTATGCATATTGTGCCAAGATGGAGCGATTTGTGCCAATTTGTTAACACTTGAAGGCGTCTTAATAAAAGTGGCACATTTGGAGCCATCTAATGGACACTTGTTACGTTTGTTCAGCAGCGCCTTTGTACTTGCAACCACTAGGCCACTGCTGGAATTCTGTTCTGACTGGTCTTTGTATGGAAAGAGAACTAAGAAACCAATGGTAAGACATGGGGTGGATGTGGCTACACAATGTATTACAAACCTGCATTATGGATAAGATTAGGAGCAGGTTGGCAAATTTTAACTTGAGGGACAGTCATGAAGCAGTGGCCAACAAGTTGAGGCAGCCTATCTTTTGCCGGCTAACATCTGACTGCTGCATTAACCCTGCTATTCACGTCATGAGTCATTTCCCTGCCTTTGATGTGAGCTCATACGCCGATCCTAAATCTTTCCCTGCAGATAAAGGCTGAATTACTCAGTCTTCATCTGCCTCTAACAGCCATGGGTGGAGCGACACACCGTCTGTGGCTGTTAACCTGTTAAATGCTGTTATTAATCTCAGATAGCGGCATTTAATGCATGCTGGCAGGGGGGCATGCTGTTGTGAGTCCTCACTGGTATGTAGCCGTGGGATACTGATGAGATGATCATCGGACACCCTGGACTAGCCAGGTTGTCACGGGTAGTCCCAAACACACACGCCCTCCCCCCTTAGTAAGGTGACAGCAGCCAAACTACAAAACCCTTGTCACCTCCCTCCGGGTTTGATGTTCACACCAGGGGGGCGGGGTCAGGCAATTGGCTCCACCCACTGAGTTCATAGGCCCGGAGGCGGGAAAAACAGCAGTAGAGAAGAGATTAGTCTTGACAGTGGAGTGGAGTTCAAGGGCAGACCTGAGTCCAGGCCTGCCATAGTCTACACCAGGTGTCTGGGTTGGAGCCCAGTCACCTCTGGCAAGGAGGCAGACGGTGGTAGCCGCCTGCAGGAGCTGGGATTACAGCCGGTGGAACCGTAGGGACCAAGGACGGGCGGTGGCCCGCCGGTACCGAACTGGGGAACTGATTGGAAACCGGAGCACCAGGAGGGGTACTCAGACCCAGTACGAGGCCCAGAAACAACCAGGCTGAGTCAAATCAACTGATTGAGGACTGGACTTAAGGACCTATCCAACCTAAGACCTGACTGAAAACAACAGCCCAACCATTAGGGTAACGCCACCGCCCAGGCATAGAGACCCGAGGGGCCAGCGTCTGCGGGCAAAGAGGGCTCTCCCGGCACATACCAAGCTGGGGTGCGGACTACCGTTGCTCAGGCATAGGAGTCGACATTTTCTACATAAGTAAGGTGCAGGAGAAAGGCGGAAACTACCAACCTGATAAGGGGGAAAACTGCAGCCGGCTGCGGGCACCGTTCACCATCTTGTTTGGTTTACCAGAGACTCCAGCGTGTTTGTAATAGTGAGTACAACAGTGCCTTCGGGCCGCGCACCGCGCCGCACCGCACCGACACCCCAGCACGCATCCATTCCCTCGCCTCAGCACCTCCCTCGGGCCCCCAGGATCATCATACCCCTCCCACGGAGGGGTCAACACCAAGCTGCACAACACCGTCCCCGGGAGCCTAGTCAACGGCAGCGGTGGTGTCCATCCATTCACCACAATCCGTGGGTGGCATCACAAACTCAAATCCCCTACAAACAACCGCAGCTCCAGCCGTGGACCTGCCCACCGAAGTCCATATGCGTAGCGCCAACCCCCTTTTAGAGCGACGTGACCACCCGGTCCAGGAGGAGCTCGAGCCACCCACCGATGAGCACGGATCCGAGCGGCTCGGCAGCCGGCCGAGCCCCGGGGCGGTACAATCACATCTGTAAAGCGCTGTTCTGTGGAATTAATAGTGCTATATAAGTGAGTAAAATTAATAAAATAAATGTCATGACAGCCATTGGTCAGTGGATGACCCCCGTGTCCGTCACCATGGTACTCTTGTGATAACCAGCCAGTGGCCGGCATTCCTAGGAGACTGTGATTTCTTCTGTAAACAGCATTGCTGTATATAGAACAAGTGGTCAGACTCTTGCAGGTTCAAAGTACAGTACAAAGTAAAAAAAAGTTTTAAAAATAAAAGTTCACATCACCCTTTACCACATTAAAAAAAAGAAATAAAATTAAAAAATATACATATTTGATATCCCTGTGTTTATATAAAAGTCCAATCTATCAAAACATAAATTAATCCAAACAGTAAACCGTGTCATCAGAAAAAAATCAAAATGACAAGATTACCGTTTTTTAGGCCTTTGCAGCAACAGAAAAAAAAATTTACAGTAATAACAGGCAATCAAAACATCATATATGTCATGCTCGCAGGGCAAGCAGCAGGTAAGTTGCTCCACTGGACCAAAGGCACTGAGTACTGACATGGAGGAGCAAATCTGAATGGCTACCGAGTCTTCACTAAAGCCACTGGAGGTGCAACTAGGCTAACACGCTGGTAGGTAGCCGACAAGGGCAGCCCCAGGGTATCACGGTGCCCTGGCGGCTGGCACAATGGATATACTACAATAGTCTCTGACATTAGGAGCAGCAGCCGGTATTGCAGTTTCGGCAGAGACGGGTAGTTGCAGTAGCAGCGGCTGAGATGGGTAGTTGCAGCAGCGAAGGCCAAGATGAGTGGTTGCAGCAGCAGCGCCCGGTAACATAAAAGAGTAGCTGTGTGGACAGTTGCAGCAGCAGCAGTAGTAGGTATGGATAGTGGCATCAGCAGCAGAGTCATCATGCACTAGAACACAGAAGAGCAACAACAATACAGCATAGTGCAATAATCGTAGCAGCGGTATAAAGAGACCTGAGAACTAGTATTAGCGATAGCACCCGCCCCCGTTGTTCGTACGACATTTGTGGATTGCTGCCGTAGCGAACATTATCGCTACGGCAGCGTCACACGCACATACCTTTGCAGCGACGTCGCTGTGACCGCCGAACAATCCCTCCCTCAAGGGGGAGGTGCGTTCGGCGTCATAGCGACATCACTAAGCGGCCGCCCAATAGAAGCGGAGGGGCGGAGATGAGCGGGACGTAACATCCCGCCCACCTCCTTCCTTCCTTCCTCATTGCCGGTGGACGCAGGTAAGGAGATGTTCGTCGTTCCTGCGATGTCACACATAGCTTTGTGTGATGCCGCAGGAACGACGAACAACATCATACCTGCAGCAGCAACTAGGGCCGGATTATAGGCGGGGCAGGAGGGGCTCCAGCCCCGGGGCCCCTACCACAAGAGCTTCTGAGGGGGCCCCCCAGCACCATCTGTGTGGGCGCCATTTTATTAACGCCGCAGAGGTTCAGGACCACACTGTACCTTTAAAAATTTTCAATCTTGGCCATCACTGTGCTGCAGACACGCCCACTGCACACTGTGTGGGCTGCGTCTGCAAGGATGACGTCACCGCGCGCCTGCTGCTGCTTCTTCCTGCTGAAGAGGAGCTTGTCACGGTGAGTATAACGTCATCCATCATGGTGCCGGGCAGGAGGCTGCAGTGAGGAGGGAGCATTACACACAGAGGGATCTATTTCAAGTGCTTATTTCTGTTATTGTTGATGATTATGGCTTACAGCCAATGAAAACCCAAAAGTCATTATCTCAGAAAATTAGAATATTATATAAGACCAACTAAAAAATTATTATACCCTCAGAAATGTTGGCACCTACTGAAAAGTCTGTACAGTAAATGCCTCAATACTTGGTCGTGGCTCCTTTTGCATGAATTACTGCATCAATGCGGCGTGGCATGGAGGCGATCAGCCTGTGGCACTGCTGAGGTGTTATGGAAGCCCAGGTTGCTTTGATAGCAGCCTTCAGTTCGTCTGCATTGTTGGGTCTGGTGTCTCATCTTCCTCTTGACAATACCGCAAATTCGCAATTTCGCCATGACACAAGTCACGCTTAAACAGTTTGCCAGGTGTCACTGCAATAATCCAATACGAGTCAATGGGGTTGCATTGCGTCCCTGAGTTATACTGCGAGTCCAATCACGTTGGTTTTTTTGTGACTTATGTAATGCAACCCTAATGATTTTTGTGCAGTTATGTATCAGTGATACTTTGGCTGCGTAACTTGTATCATAGCCTAAATCTGTGTAGCTCTAGTCTAAGGGGTGCTTCACACACAGCGAGCTCACTGCCGAGATCGCTGCTGAGTCACGCTTTTTGTGACGCAGCAGTGACCTCATTAGCGATCTCGCTGTGTGTGACAATGAGCAGCGATCTGGCCCCTGCTGCGAGATCGCTGCTCGTTACACACAGCCCTGGTTCGTTTTCTTCAAAGGCGCTCTCCCGCTGTGACACACAGATCGCTGTGTGTGACAGCAAGAAAGCGACAAATGAAGCGAGCAGGGAGCAGGAGCCGGCGTCTGACAGCTGAGGTAAGCTTGTAACCAAGATAAACATCGGGTAACCAAGGTGGTTACCCGATATTTACCTTAGTTACCAGCCTCTGCAGCTCTCACGCTGCCTGTGCTGCCGGCTCCGGCTCTCTGCACATGTAGCTGCTGTACACAATTGGTTAATTAACCCGATGTGTACAGCAGCTAGGAGAGCAAGGAGCCAGCGCTAAGCAGTGTGCGCGGCTCCCTGCTCTCTGCACATGTAGCTGCATTACACATCGGGTTAATTAACCCGATGTGTACTGTAGCTAGGAGAGCAAGGAGCCAGCGCTCAGTGTGCGCGGCTCCCTGCTCCCTGCACACACAGCTAAGCGGTGTGTGCTGGTAACTAATGTAAACATCGGGTAACCATACCCGATGTTTACCTTAGTTACCAGTCTCCGCAGCTTCCAGACGGCGGCTCCGTGCAAGCACAGCGTCGCTTGCACGTCGCTGCTGGCTGGGAGCTGTTCACTGGTCGCTGGTGAGATCTGCCTGTTTGACAGCTCACCAGTGACCATGTAGCGATGCAGCAGCGATCCTGACCAGGTCAGATCGCTGGTCGGATCGCTGCTGCATCGCTAAGTGTGAAGGTACCCTTAACGTAGTGAATATGTCATCACTTATAGTAACTATGTAATTTACTTTATGCTAATTATAAATACAGAGACAATATGGTTTAAAGGGAACTGACAGCAGAATTGTACCCCCAAAACTATCTTTATGTACATTTAACTCTTTCAATGACAAGTTCAGCAATACCTTTACATGGCTAGTCTGTTCCTCTGTTACTGAGAAATCAGGGCTTAAATGATATGCAAATGAGGCTGAAGAGCTACTGTAGCTCTCCAGCCTCTGTCACTCCAGCTCTATTCCTTGCCAAGCTCAGCCTCCTCCATATAAACTGAGGGCCCCCTTGCCTGAAGACACCCAGCAGAAGCTGTCAGTCAAGCAGGAGATGCTCCTCAGCCTCATTGCATATAAATTAAATGCTAACTTCTCAGTAAGGGAGGAACAGATCTGCCATGTTAAGGAATTACCCAATTTGTCTTTGAAAGAACTACATGCGCATATACAGTAGTTTGTATATTTTTGTCACTAAGAAATCCTAACCCCAGGATAAATTAAGTAATTCAGTGCTTTTCCAAAAAACATTGTGTGAAGGCTACCATTAAAGATAATTTGGCACTGAGTAAGAACATGTATATGGCTGTCAGTAAATCTAAGGGTAAGTTCACATGGTAGCACAAGGCATACATAAAACAAAACGTTTACCCAAAAATTAAATAATGACACGTAGGCAGTGTGTGGATGAAAAATGGCCGTGATGGTTTATTAAGAGTTACCAATAAATTATAATTAATTCCAAGTATACTAATAAAATTGTAGAAAATTCATTAAAACAGACACATATAATAATAGTCCATTATAACCAACTAAGAAACTTCAACCAAATCCACCCAGAAGACCTGGGTGATTTTTCCCTCTAATAAAACATCACGACAAAATACAATACAAAGGGGCGGGCGGGCGGGTGCTTCTTCAATCTTCATCAGCTGGACTGACAGCTGACTGCTCTGACAGCCTTAAATACTCTTTATTCCCGCATAAATTATTAAAATAACCAATCACATTAGAGGAAAAAGAGCGCGCAACAGCTGGAAAAAAACCGGCTCACACCAGCTGTTCGCATTACCTCATACAGCCTGAAACTATTCAAAACATTAACTCTTTCCTAACCACCCTATATCAAATAAATTCATTATGATGCCTGTGCGACCATGTCAAACCCCGCTAATCGCTATAGGGTTTTTTTTTCATGGTAGCACAAGGCATACATAAAACAAAACGTTTACCCAAAAATTAAATAATGACACGTAGGCAGTGTGTGGATGAAAAATGGCCGTGATGGTTTATTAAGAGTTACCAATAAATTATAATTAATTCCAAGTATACTAATAAAATTGTAGAAAATTCATTAAAACAGACACATATAATAATAGTCCATTATAACCAACTAAGAAACTTCAACCAAATCCATCCAGAAGACCTGGGTGATTTTTCCACCAGGGCACGACTAGCCAGTCGTGACCCCCCCCAAACCCACCAGCCACTTCTCAATCACAGACTGCAAACCTAAATTAAATATATCCAAGCCCATTTCAGACAGATGGATCCCATCATGCCGGAATAAACCAGGAGAAAAATCTTCTAGATCCACATGACGATATGAAAAACCATTTAAGCTGCTTAAAAATTTTTCTAACTCCCTATTAATCCTTTTTCTTATTTTATTCATGAAAACAAACCCATCCATGTTCCAAATAAGACGAGGCACCATTTCTGAATAAACTAACATACAATCTGGAAACTGATTTCTTATATGTAACCAGTCCCTGCGCATCTGAAATAACATATGAAGTGTGTTCAATTTACCAATGTCATTACCTCCCAAGTGGATGATGATTAAGTCCGGAGGAGGTGCTACCAACAACAACTCGTTCAATACGTCCACCAAACTTAACCATCTCAGACCTCTATACCCAAACCAAAATATTTGAAGCAACTCCTGGTGAAATGATAAATTCTCTGTGTAGATTCTGCGCTCGGCTCTCTTCCGAGCCCAATAAATGAAGGAATGGCCTACTATCCAGACTGTTAATAGTCCTAAAATAAAAAATGATTAAAACAATAAATTAGGACGAATATAAGACTTAAACCTCTTTGACTCCCAGCGTCCAATGTACTTTATTTTGTCATCACCTAGCCCGAGCATAGCCGCCTCCGTGGCAGCTCCAATCCTAAAAGAGTGGGAAGAAATTTGCATCGGACCAATATTCAATATAGCAAGACATTTCTTTAACACACTGTTAAATTGAAATATAGTAACTGGTTCCCCATTAGCATGAACCAAAAAGGAACCAGGCACCATGGGCCGATATTGTAACCAATTGACTACATTATTAAATGGACACAGGCACGAATCCATAATTTTATTCAATGTAATGAGACAACCTTTTCCGAGTTGATCGGTCTTAGACCTATTTAAAGTGATCAGTAGTTGATGATGTAATAAAACTACATCACCGACAGATAAACCTGACCGCTGATTTTTGCTAATGCTCACCAACTCACTAATCCTTAACGCAGCGAAAAACATAAGGGTAAAAGCCGTTCTAAATAAACACGTCTCAAACTGGTCAAAGCACACTAATGGTAATGCATTCCATAGTTTTTCCAATAAATTAAAAGATATAGGACACCTCCTATCAGAATGATAGCTAGACCTCTTTAAACCCTTTAAAGCCTGTTTTACAGGAAAAAAGCTATTCAGTGGGGGATTACCATATAATTTCATAAAAATGAAACTCCTGCAATAACTCTTGCTAAAGAAGCATAGCTGATCCTTTCTTTCAATAATTCCTGTACAAATAACAACGCTGAATCCCTTTTTGTTTCAAGAAAATTCACGTTTTTACTCACACAGAAATCACA
Source organism: Anomaloglossus baeobatrachus (assembly GCF_048569485.1). Taxonomy (NCBI): domain Eukaryota; kingdom Metazoa; phylum Chordata; class Amphibia; order Anura; family Aromobatidae; genus Anomaloglossus; species Anomaloglossus baeobatrachus. Next base: position 89,716,849 of record NC_134361.1, read on the forward strand.
CCATTTTTTCCATGCGACTGAATAACCAGCCCATGTTCTACTAGCCAATGAGTCCTTAATGACACCAGTCAATAATCCCATAGAATGTCCCATAGATGAGGAGGGCAAGGGGTGTTGTTCCGGTCGGCATCGGGTAATAGAAGCCGAAACTTCTCCGACTGCTGACAAGAAAGAGAACCAGCTAAATTGTTATTTCTTCCATTAATGTAAGATGCTTTTAACCAGATGTTAAACCTCAAAGACATTAAAACAAGATGTCTCAGAATTTTAGATGCCCAAAAGCATTTTGACGACAAGGTGTTAATACAAAAAACTACCCCTTGACTATCTGACAGAAAAACTATCCTTTTATTTGCTAAGAGATGACCCCAGACAACAATGGCAACTAAAATGGGAAAAAGTTCTAGGACTACCAGGTTCTTCAGGACCTTGTTGCGTACCCAAGACTCAGGCCAACTCCCAGCAGACCAATGGCTATTCAAAACTACACCGTAGCCCATTGGACTAACCACATCGACATGCAGACCCACCGATTCAGAAGATCTAAAATCCTCCTGCCAGCAAGAAATCCCGTTAAAATCACGTAAAAATTCTGACCAAACCGATAAATCATCCTTTATATTCCTCGTGAGCCTAATATGAGAACGGGGGGACTTGAATCCTTTTGTCGCATCATATAAACTCCTGGAAAATACTCTACCCATCGGGATAATCCTTAATGCAAAATTCAATGAACCTAATAAAGACTGTAAGTCTTTCAAACAAGTTTTTTCTTTTCCCATCATTTCTTCAATCAACCACCTAAGTTTTAACACTTTGTCTCCAGGTAATAAACACTCCATTTTCTCTGAGTCAATCACAATCCCCAAAAATTCCAACCTACAGCATGGAAACACTGTCTTCTCATCCGCTAATGGTACTCCAAATAAACAAGCTAAATCAACAAATTTTTTTAACAAATCCAAACAAACTGAAGAATTACAATCACCAATAAACAAAAAATCATCTAGATAATGAATAACACCCCCTACTGGAACCTCAAATTGCAGTACCCACTGCAAAAAAGATGAAAACGCCTCAAAATACAAGCATGACAGCGAAAACCCCATCGGCAAGCACATATCATAATAAAATTTTTCTTCAAAACAAAAACCTAAAGAGTTAAAACCAGACGGGATAACCGGCAGTAACCGGAAGGCGGCTTTAATGTCCACCTTAGCCAATAAAGCATTCTTACCAAAACGCCTAAGTAAAGCTACCGCCATGTCAAAAGACGCATACTTCACTGACGTACTAGAAGCATCAATCTGATCATTAAGAGAACCTCCCGCAGGGTACGACAAATGATGAATAAGTCTGAAACTACCCTTCTCTTTTTTAGGTACTAAACCAAGCGGTGACACTCTAAAATTGACAAATGGCGGGGAGCTAAAAGGCCCGGCAACTCTGCCCGCTTCCACTTCCTTTGAAATTTTTTCCTTCACAATCAAAGGATGCTCCCTAACCGAAGCTAAATTTTCAAAAATACAACAACCAGAACCAGAAAACTCTGGGACAAAAAACCCATGTGTAAAACCCTCTCGAACCAGCTCACGTTTCTCCTTGTCTGGAAAAAGGTCGAGCCATGGCTGCATTTTTTCCACTCTCACTGGCGTCAGTACTTTTATTAAGCTGCTCTTTGAGGGAGGTCCCTTGGGAACCAGACTGAGCATTCTTTTTGAAACACTTTGACATAGGGTGAGTTCCTCCGCAAAATGAGCATTCATGCCGAAAGCGGCAATTATTTAACCATTTGCCAGGACCCTCATTAAACGCAAAACACACCCCTTTTTTCATTACCTGGGAGTTAGGCCTTACTGAACTGTTCCTCTGAGGAAGCATTAGATTAAGCCAAAGGCCTACATCTTTCTCCCCCCATTTAATATGTGAATGCACTGATTTCTTTTGCCTAAATGATTCATCATATATCAACCATGCTGTGCCACCGAAATTACGGTAAGCCTCCAGTATGATATCCACATGCTGAAATAAACCACTGCATAAATTAGATCTTTTTTCTCCAAGTACAGCAGCATAGATAGAAAAAGACTGAATCCAATTATTGAATGATCTAAATATTTTTCGTCTATCATCATTATCCTGCTTATCATCCTTCCTTTCCAATCTATGCTGCTGCACTGGAAGCAATGTAAACACATCAATAAACTCCCCATTCCAAATCTTTTCCTTAATAGAGGCGCTTAAGTGAAAACCTAAAGGCGATAATTCACAAGTAAGAGCCTCTTTAAGAAAAGAATCAGAAACCCCTGAAACCCTATTACTACCTGAACTAGTTGACAAAGGTACCATTTTTAAAAACATCAAGCAATGTACTAACTACAACCTCCTTTACATCATTGGGGGAAATGTTGTGCACATGGAAAGGGGTAGAAGATGTCTCACCCCTTGTGGCGTCCTGCCGACGAGAGCCTCCTCCAGATCCATCGTCGCTGAACCCAGCGCTGGCCACGTAAGGATCCTCTTCAGGGCAACTCTGGACTCCAGCCTCCTCTTCATGCCCAGTCTCTGGAGCGGGGATGTCGCTGACCCAGGCCCTGAGCGCCGCCGCTGCCCTAGAATTGCTCTTTTGCACGGGCAGCGGCTGAACACTCCGGCCTCTGCTGCGACCCCGTTCCCTGGGCGCCGCCATCTTCTTCCGGCTGCTCGGATCAGGTGACCTGCCGCGACTTCCTGTAGACAAGACGCCAGGCTCTTTCTGATGACGTTGCCGCTCTCGCGATGGTACCCCACGAGCTCCGGACACCGGCGTCTTCTTCCGCTCCGACCCTTTACTCCTCGTTGACGCTGCTGGCGGTGAGTAGATTTCCTTTCTCCTCCTTTTTCTCCGCAGGTTCTTCTCCACCGCCGCTGCCGCCGCTTCAGCTTCAGCTCCGGACTGTAGCTCTTCTCCATGCCGCTCCTCCCGCGTAGTCACCGCTTCTTCACTTGCTTGTAGTGGTGGCGAACTGGCCGCCGCCAGGCAGGATCTAAGCCATTCTTCTCCGCCCCGCTCGCCGGCTCTCCTCAGCAGCTGCTCCAGAAGGTCGTTCATGCTTCTTCAATCTTCATCAGCTGGACTGACAGCTGACTGCTCTGACAGCCTTAAATACTCTTTATTCCCGCATAAATTATTAAAATAACCAATCACATTAGAGGAAAAAGAGCGCGCAACAGCTGGAAAAAAACCGGCTCACACCAGCTGTTCGCATTACCTCATACAGCCTGAAACTATTCAAAACATTAACTCTTTCCTAACCACCCTATATCAAATAAATTCATTATGATGCCTGTGCGACCATGTCAAACCCCGCTAATCGCTATAGGGTTTTTTTTTTCATTTTGGTTTCGGGTGCAGAAAAAAAATGCGTGACGCCCTGGCGTATCAGGTCATCACAGGGTATTGTGCAATCTGCCCTTCTGTGCAATATCCACCTCCTCCTTGGTTATGGGTCCCTAACCAATAGTGTTGCCAAAACCAGCTAATCAAAATCCTAGGAACACTCTGCACCACACCCACCAGACACACCAGTGGACGGCCTGAGTGGAATAGGGTCGCCCACTTGAGGGGTTGGTAAGGGGGGGGGTCAGGAGGGAGTCAGTTGGAGTTTGGAGTTTGAGAGTGAAGGTTGGAGGAGTGTAGTGTTGGAGGTGAAGGAAGGAGGAGGTCAGGAGCTGGGCTCCTTGGAAGTACTAGGTAGCAGACATTGGTCTGGGCCTGGTAGGAGCTGGAACCCCGGTCGTATGGGATCGTGACAAGGGGCACAGCATTGTCGTGGATGACAGCCGGCGGCCTTGTACCATCACCGGGCTAGGGCCAGGGCACGACAGGGTATGTGGACCCTAGGTCAGGGACTAGCTTCAGGCAGTCTGATAATTTACCCGACGAGAATGGAGCCTTCAAGATCCGCTCTCCACCCGCTCCAAAATCGGGTACTAGCGCAATGAGGGGGATAAGACTTTCCACAAATACGGTCCAGGAAATCCCAAGCGTGAACCCTGACAGCAAGCTCCCTCAGTTAGACATACTGGAGAGCGGGATCTGATTAGTTTCAAGCTATAGGGGCCAACTAGAAGAGAACAAGGTGACAAGGAAAAAGTCACAGATCAACAGGCAACACCAGCACAAACGGGACCAAAGCGTGCTCCCCCTCAGTGGCAGCGGTGTTCAGAACTTTGGTTTACTAAGTTGTCGGTATCAGCTGTATGGACTGAGTGAGTACACAAGTGACCCCTACATCCCCAACGGCACGACCCGCCTCCATCACCGAGTCCCAGGGCATCTCCCCTACCCGTGGAGGGGTTAAAACACTTGGTTGTCCACTCCATCGCCACCGGGTACTCTCAGCTGCAGCGGTGGTACTCCACCTTACCACAAACCACGGGTGGCGTCACAAACTATTCAATACACCATCCCCTGTAAATACCCCTTTTTCTTTCGAGTGGCCGCGCGATACCTCCCCCGGGTCCGGACGTCCCCTCGAGCCACCTCGGATCCGGATCCGAGCAGCCCCAGCTGCTGACGTGGGGGCGGCACAGATGCATCTTGGAAAAAAGGCAGCGAGGGTCAAAATGACCCCTGAAAAAAAAACGTGAACATGGGATTTCTGAAATCCAAATTACACTGGTGCTGTAAAATGCTGCGTATTTATGAAACACCACATGTGAACAAACCCTAAAAGGTGCGATGTCAATTGGTGATCATTTACACAGCAGCTGTATCAGAAAACTGACCAGCAGTCTCCACCAATGTGAACAGGCGCCAACCGAAAAAAACAAAATAACTACAAAAGCATATCCAGTGGCACTCAATAATATAAGGGTACATTGGCATTGCATTACTGCAGGAAGACTGCAATAAACCATGCGCACAGAGCAACCTAAATTGGATCGCAGCATAGGCTGCCATTGTACTATGCAGCAATGGTTTTGCATACACAGGATACTCTGCAGAAAACAATGACTTTTGGAGTTTGTATGTTCTCCCCGTGTTTGTGTGGGTTTCCTCCGGGTTCTCCGGTTTCCTCCCACACTCCAAAAACATACAGATAGGGAATTTAGATTGTGAGCCCCAATGGGGACAGTGTTGCCAATGTATGTAAAGCGCTGTGGAATAAACAGCGCTATATAAAATGAATAAAATTAAAATTAAATTAATTATTACTTTTGTGCAAATCAAAGATCATTTCACCCAACAAACGAGCGTTTTTGACAAATGCAGAGCTGCTGCCTCCATTTCCAGTCTTTATAGCGCAGCTCTGGTATTAAAAAGACAGACAGCATTTGTACAGCTCGGATCGCCGACACAGACAAGGGTTAACTTGTGGCACTTGTCAGCGAACAAATGAGAGCGTTGTGTGGGATGTGAATTCAATAGAGGACAAGTAATGAATTCTTATTGTAAAAGATGTGGGTAAGTGTTTGTGCTTCTGGAGATAAAGCGCTGGAGTCTTCTGGGTTTGCTCAACCTTAGACTGAGTTCTGCAGTGCTCACGTGCATTGGCCGAGCCCAAATCTACATCACTTCGGATGTGCAGCAGAAGCCGTCATCTGCCATAACCGCACACAGCTGCTTGTTATGCCAAGCAATGACAACTTAGGAAAATGATGAAGGAGGTCCTCAAAGGTTTCAGTAGCCCAACTATCCAGTACACGAGCCGGTCAGAGCAGAACACAAATACCAGAATACGGTTGTTATGAGCATCAGACATTTACTATTCCGTTTTATGCACAAGTGTCTGTACCTACAAAGCCTAGGGCATTATGAATACATGCACTGTAGGCCAGGCCCATTATAATAATACCCAGTTAATATGCTTTTCTAGGTTAATAAAGTGTTAAACTCCTCACTGCAGCGAACTGTTTATTGGCATATCCCTCCCATGTATGTTGGACGTGTCTCAGTCGTTGTATTGACTTGTCAGAGAGTAAAACAAGCAGCATGAAGCTCGAATCCTGGGAATCTGGGCCTTAATGTACAGCGCAAAGTAATAGAAAGATGTAGCACCCCACGGGGCAGGTGTTTTAGCCTACTCGTTACTGGGCCGGGGTGCAGATCTTCTGCATTGTCACGGGGTGGTCTGGCCCGGTTCCGTTGCCCCGAGGCGTACAGAGAGGAGGGTGGAGGATGGTAGGAAGGATGGTGGTGGTAGTTGGTGGTGGAGGACGGGGTGACGGTGAGGAAAGTCATAGATGATCGTTACGCTACCTACGGTACACGGCCATGTAATAAGCGCCACTGCTGTCGCTGTCCTCTGGGGCAGATGTCACTGCATCTAGAGTGGTCTTGCTTCCCGCAGGTGAAGCTAGGCCCCAGGGATATGATGTTGGTAGAATGGAGTATTACGTTGGGGGTGCAGGGCTGAGGGCGACGACAAGCACTGGATGACACAGGTTGGAGTTTCTTTTTACCTTTTACTAGTAACTGGTGTAATCCAGGAGCTAGTGGATTAGCCAGCCTGGAAGCAGCAGGGGGATTTCTCTCTGCCGAGTACTTGTAAGCCTCCTTCTATGCGCAGATGTAGGTCCGTCTTCTATGTGTGTTTGTGTGACGCCCTGGCAAAACCAGATAGTCACAGATGACTGTACCCCCCACCAAGGGTACAGGAATCGCCTCCTCCTTGGGAATTAACACCACACATCCCACAAATAGGAACATCAGCCACCAATCCTAGTCGCCCCACCATGACAGCCAGAACACACCAGTGGGTGGGACCAGGTGGATGGGAACCCCCACCTAGGGGTCTTGAGATGATAAGGGGTGGGAACAAGTCAGTTGGGTTGAGTTTGGCGTTTTCGCAGTGACAGTCTGAGTTGAGTCTGAGAGGAGAGTGGAGAAAGTCGGTGACAGGAGCTGAAGTGCAGTGTGGTCAGGGTTGGAGCCCTTGGACCACGGGAGGACCAACTAGGTGGCAGACGGCATTGTAGGGCCACAGGCGACGGAAATCCGGTCGCAGGAGACCTGAAGTGGACCGGGGCAGGGTTGTAGCCCGCCGGTACAGACGACGGGAATCCGGTCCGGAGGCCGTGCACAGGCGGGGTACCTGGACCCTAGGATGAGGCAAGCTTCAAGTGTGACGCCCTGGACTAGCCAGGTAGTCACAGGTAAACCCCCAGCACAAACACCAGCCCCTAAAAAGGTGTAACCAGCCAACCTAAAAACCCTGAGTCACCCCTCTCAGGTCTTGACGTTCACACCAGGGGGCGGAGCCAGGTGGTTGGCCACGCCCTCTGAGGAGTTCGGATAGCCTGAGGCGGGAAAAACAAACAGAACAATTTTGGAGGTGAAGGAGAGTAGTAGCAGTGTGTCAACGTCTGTCAGGGATCTGGGTAGGAGCCCAGATACCCTGTGACCAGGAGGCAGACGGTGGTTGCCGCCTGCAGGAGCCGGGAAGACAGCTGGTGGAACCGTAAGGGACCGGGACAGGGTAGTGGCCCGCCGATACCGAACCGGGAAACCAACTGGAAACCGGAGCATCAAGAAGGATACTCAGACCCAGAACGAGGTCCAGAAGCCACTGGACCACGCCGAATTCACTGATTGAGGTCTGGACCTTAGGTCATTCCCGTCCCAAGACCCGAAAGACGGCAACAGCCCACCGAGGGGGATAAAAAGCCACCCTAAAGGCAGAGAGATCCCACGGGCCAGCGCCGGGGAGCGGACTTCCGTTGCTGAAGCATAGGCAGTCAAGTTCTACCACTGAGGTGCAGGAGAAAGGCGGGAACCACCAAGTAAGGGGAAAAGCGCAGCCGGCTGCGGGCACCGACCACCATCCTTTTTGGTTTACCAGAGACTCCGGTTTATCTGTCATAGTGAGTACAACAGCGCCCTCGGGCCGCGCTCCACACCGCACCATCCCGCCCGCACCTCATAACCACCGGGCCACGGGACCATCACCCCCTGCCCACGGAGGGGTCAACACTTGGCTGCATAACACAGTCCCCGGGAGCCTAGTCAGCGGCAGCGGTGGTGTCCACATTCACCACAACCCGTGGGTGGCGTCACGAACTTACATCCCTAAACGCCACAGCCTCGGCCGTGACCTTCCCCACCGAAGTCTCTACACGTATCGCCAGCTTCCCTTCAGAGCGACGTGACCCCTGGGACTGGGAGAAGCTCGAGCCACCCACCGACGAGCACGGATCCGAGCGGCTCAGCAACCGGCCGAGCCCCGGGGCGGTACACAAGCCCCTTGCTAATTGACCAATGGGACAAGGTACGAGGCCTTGTTTCCGAGGAGAGAAGCCCAGATAGAGCAGACTGGCAGCCCAACGCGGGGGATAGGGTGTCCGCCAAGAACCCTTTGAGATCCCACAGGTCAGAGTTTGCGGGCAACGGCTCCCTCTGCATACAAAGCTGCAGGGGAGTGGATTTATTCCGTTCCAAGTGGGATTAATCAACATACAGCAAGACACAAGTGCAGGAGGAAGGGTCCCTACCTTGCCAAGCCATGTGTGGAATCAGCACACCCTTCCAGCGGCAACCGGCATCCGGCCTTGGTTTACAATACAGACTCTGAATTCTTCCCAATTGTGAGTACACCGGTGTCATCCGATCTGACCTGCAGACGGCACCCCAGCACTGCTTCCTACCTACACCTGGGCCCCTGGACTACACCTCCCCCTACCCGTGGAGGGGATACCACCTTGCTGCCCAACACCATCGGTCCTGGACGCTGGCCCCAAGAGGCAGCGGCGGTGCCACTATCCTACCACCGCAACCCACGGGTGGCGTCACAGACAGAGACTAACTCCCCTGTAAATACCCTCTTTTTTTCACTGTTGGGAGGACGGGCGGTTGCATGAGCCCCCGGGTCCGGTCACCACTCGAGCCCCAGACACGATCCCGGATCCGAGCGTCACTCGAGCAGCCCTGGTTGCCGCAGTGGAGGCGGCACCCGTCCGCGACATTTGTATCTTCCGTCTGACAGGTAGCTTAAGCCGGTCCTTGGGCCCGCTCTGTAGCAGTGACCCCGGGCTCTTTCTTGCCACTTCGCCTCCAAATTTCAGATGAGTCAGAAAAGGTGAACTCTTCTGCCCTCCGGCATTACTACTGGACCGTTAGTACCCAGTAGCCTGGGATGCCGGCATCCCGCTTTATGCGCCTGGTCCCGGAAATCTGGGCAGCAGCTCTCAGACAGCGACCGTTCTCGTTGCTCTTTATTACTGTTCTGAGGTCTCACTTCCTGTTGCTCCCTAATCCCTCCTCCGGGTCAGTATGTCCAGACATAGCTGCACACCAAATTCAGAGAAATATGAACAAGCATAACTGCTATATAATACATAAGGAAAGAAAAATACAATTAGCCATATGAAAAATGGAAAACATTTTTCATTCCTTATGTATCATAGAGCAGTTATGCTTGTTCATATTTCTCTGAATTTGGTGTGCAGCTTTCACTTCATATAGATTGTGTATTTTTTGACTAGCACCCTGTTCACATTTACAATGGTGTTCCAGCAGTCTTTTTGATTGTTATGCAGTTTTTTTCTGTCTGAGAACCCAGTCCCGCCCTTCATCCATGCTTATTAAATTTCCTATATAGCCAGGTCCCTGACTTCCCATACATAAGCAGGTTTTAACTGCACATAGAGGTAACATTTGGTTAGGGACCCCATAAATAAGAGATTACCGTGAAGTTGGTAATGGGGCAGTAATGAATTGATCAATACATTAGCTAAATATCTCTTTTTTTTTTCAAATAATCCTATAATGTCACATTTAAATTTTTCATATGGCTAATTCTATTTTTCATTCCTTATGTATTATAAAGCAGTTATGCTTGTTCATATTTCTCTGAATTTGTTGTGCAGCTTTCACTTTATATAGATTAAGTATTTTTAGCTAGAACCCTGTTCACATTTACAATGGTGTTCCAGCAGTCTTTTTGATTAGTATGTCAAGAGAGGCTACCTTCAACAGAGGTTGTGAGCTCCCCCTACTGGTCCGGAGGAGGAAGTGGTGTTGCATGTTAGTGTACCTGGCAGAGATTTCCCCACTGCTTTCAAGCATGGCATTGCCCCCAGTGATGAGAACAACTGTGGCTCCCAGAACCACTGGGGTGCCACTAAGTACAAAGCAAATATTAAAGATAAAAATCACATTGATTATTGGTACATCAGAAATCAAATACACCAATGACAGTGTATATAGAATAAATCTGCTGTTAAGGAGACGTAAGAAAATAATTAATTCCTTGGCTTTACATTAAAGGGGATCTGTCATCAGGTATTTGCTATTTAATCTGACAGCAGCATGATGACAGGGATGTGTCACTTATTAGGTTTCATGCTGTAGTGCAATGCAATCAGTATTTTATCAGCAGGAGATTATCACTACAGGACTAAATCTCACATGCAGACAAGTCGGGCCTATCTGTGTAACCCCGCCACTACTACTGATTGGCAGCTTGCTCACAATGTACACAGGAAGCTGCCAGTTCGGGTGTGGGCGGGGTAACACTCAGCACACAAGTATTTGCTCTGCTATATCTACATAACACCAAAGAGGTATTCTTTCAAAACTGCACCAAGCAGTCCAGTAAGTGACACATTCCTGGAATTAGGCTTTTTTGCCATGCTGCTCTCAGTATATGTAGCAAAAATCTGCTGACTGATTCCCTTTAACTCCAAAAACACGATGTGAAAAAATAAGCCTTCCTGAAATGCTGAGCAAGATAGTAAATACCCTTTAAAAGGAGGCACATAAACCAAAGGAATGCAGTCAAAGTGACATAAGGTAGGACATCAGGGACCAGGGAGCCACCGTATCTACTGAGCATTTTGCTTGAAAAGCTTCAACCGAAGCTGGAAAGTGTCGCGGGCGGAGGAGGGGACGCTGCGTTCTCCCACTGCTCGGGTCCGGCTGCCGCTGCTGCTGCGGCCTCTGCTGCTCGGTGGCTCGAGCGATGAGCCGGATCCCGGGGACTCGAGTGGCGCTCCTCGCCCGTGAGTGAAAAGGGGATTGGTTTTGGGGATTTATTGTCCGTGACACCACCCACGGTTCTGGTGATTGTGTGGACACCACCGCTGCTCTGGACGGGGATCCCGGGAGCGGTGACGGGGAGCGGTGACAGGGAGCGGTGACGGGGAGCAGCAGAGTTGTTATTTCTCCCCTCCGTGGGTAGGGGGTTGGTTGTCCCGGGGCCCGGTGATGGGGTAGGGGTGGATGGAATGCCTGGTGAGGTGCAGGGTCGCGGGGCAGCGCTGTACCGTACGGCACGGTGGTACTCACTCAGCCTGAGACGTTGACACAGTTCTCGGTAAAACACACGGCTGGAAAGACGGTTCCCACGGACGGCTGCTGTTGCTTTTCCCCGGTAGTTAACGGTGACTGTCTCTTTCCCTGCACCTGGTACTTCTGTTGGTTGCGATGGGTTCCCACCGGTAACCCGCTCCCCGACTTGGATTTGGGCCGGAGGAGCCCCTCTTTGCCCGCAGGCGCTGGCCCTGAGAAACTTGTGCCTTGGCGGTGGCGGTGTCTCTCTCATACGGTTGGACTGTTGCCTTCAATCGAGACTTGGTTGTTTGGAGACCCGGAGGTCCCCTTCACTGACGGATTTGGCAAATTCACGGCGACTCCAAGCCTTGCCGGGATTCGAAAGGCCCCTGCCAATGGTGCTGGCTTCTCCTTGTGTACCGGTCCGGTACCGCCGGGCCACCACCCGTCCACGGTCCTTACGGCAACTCCGATAGGCCACTTCTGCAGACGGTCACCGCCGTCTGCTAACCTTGCTGTCTCAGTCCGGGGCACACACCCGGACCAACTTCAGGCTCTGTTCCTGTCACTTTTCTCCTCTCACTCGCTCCTCTACCACTCAACTCTCACTTCAACTTCAACCGTCCTCTGCCTGGTTTTCTCGCCTCCAGGACTGTGAACTCCTCGGTGGGCGGGACCAACCGCCTGGCCCACCCCCTGGTGTGAACATCAGCCCCTGGAGGAAGGCAACAAGGGTTTCTGGTCTAGCTTAGGTGTACCTATCCGGGGTGTAGGGTGTGGTGATGTCATTACCTGTGACCCCTGGCTTGTCCAGGGCATCACAAAAGCATGTAAAGCTTACCCCCAGACTAAGCTTTCCAAGTGAAACGCATGTAGAGTAAAAAGGGTCCCTAACTCCCTGCTGTTCTACCTTATGTCACTGACTGCAGTACTAGGTGGTAACAATTGCTAAGTATCTCCTTCAAGGACTGTTCATTACCTTTATGCTGGGGTTAATACCCTTTCTGGGAGGTTTATTTTGGGATTCCACATATTTGTAGAGTCAATTACTGGCTTACAAATATTTTTTTTATTGCTCTTTTGCTTATTCACTGCCATCTTGTAGTAGACATTGAAAGTGCAGGGTGTATATTCTTAGAAAGGTGTGTTCCCATTCAATTTTCTGTCTGTATTCTTGTGTTGTCTCTGTACTAGTTTTTTCCCTTTGCTTTAGATATATTAATAAAGTTGTGGTTTTCTATCAGATATTGCCTTGCACGTCTATCTTTTGATGTGTGTTGCCTTCTATGGAGTTGTTGGCTGGTACATGTATAGGTTTCTCATTACTACGCTAGCCAGGTAAACTACTGACTAAGGCCGGCTTCTCACTTGCGATTTTCTCGCAGTAGTGCAATGTAAGAAATTCTCGCATTGCACTCGGACACATGTTAATCAATGAGGCAGCTCCCATCTGCTATTTTTTTCCTCAGTCCAAATCGGACTGAGACAAAAATTGCAGCATGCTGCGTTTTGGTGAGTTTCTCGCGCAAGTCTCTCCAATGCAACTCTATGGGAGCGGGTAAATAAACGGATGTCACATGGACGGCGCACACACCATCCTAGTGACATCCGTTTTTCTAAATACATTTATCGCATGTTTCACAAAACACTGGAAATGAGGGAAGTCTCACAATGTCGGTCAATCTCTAACTCTGTCAGTCGGTCTCTCTCTCGGTCCATGACGGTCTACCCCCCCCTCTCATACTCACCGATCACGGGCGCGGCGCTGCACAGCGTTCACACTGCTCCGGCAGCTTCTCCGATTTTGAAAAAGCCGGCCGCTCACTATTCAATCTTGTATTCCCTGATTTACTCGCCCACCGGCGCCTATGATTGGTTGCAGTCAGACATGCCCCCACGATGAGTAACAGCTGTCTCACTGCAACCAATCACAGCCGCCGGTGAGCGGGTCTATATCATGCAGTAAAATAAATAAATAAATAATTAAAAAAAAACGGCATGCGGTCCCCCCCAATTTTAATACCAGCCAGGGTAAAGCCACACGGCTGAAGGCTAGTATTGTCAGGATGGGGAGCCCCACGTTATGGGGAGCCCCCCAGCCTAACAATACCTGGCCATCCCGAATTGCCCTGGTGCGGTCGCAATCGAGGTAATAAGGAGTTAATGGCAGCAGCACATAGCTGCCACTAAGTCCTAGATTAATCATGGCAGGCGTCTCCCCAAGATACCTTCCATGATTAACCTGTAAGTTTAAGAAAATGAAGACATACACCAAAAAATCCTTTATTTGAAATAAATAACAAAAAAACCCAACCCTCTTTCACCACTTTATTCAAGTCCCCAAATACCCTTTCATGTCCGACGTAATCCACAGAGGTCCCTCGACGCTGTCAGCTCTGCTACATCGGAAGCTGACAGAGAGCAGTCACAGACCACGACCGCTCTTTGTGAGCTCCCCGCAGCGACTGAAGTGAGTCGTGCTATCAGCGATAACGTCACTCAGGTTACCCGCGGCCACAGATCTCAGCGGGAGGACTCCAGCTGTGGCCGCGGGTAACCTCAGTGACGGCACCGCTGATAGTGCGGCTCACTGCGGTCACTCAGGGGATTTGCGGTCACCGGCGAGACCTTCACTGGTGACTGAAAATCAGGGGCCATGCCACACAGACAGAGCCGCAGGATGACAATGAAGTCGGGTGAAGTTCATGTGACTTCATTCTGATCATGCGGCTCTGTCTGTGTCTGCTGTCAGCGGCCATTCAGCTCTATTACATGGCTCTGTCTGTGGCTGCTGTCAGCGGCCATTCAGCTCTATTACATGGCTCTGTCTGTGGCTGCTGTCAGCGGCCATGTAGCAGAGCTCAATGGCAGATGACATAGTAAAAAAGGATCCCATACGCATCAAACACGCATTGCACACGCACTGCAATCATGAGAAAAATCACAGGATCGCAGTGCAGTTGCATTGCACACTGATCATAAAGTGAACTAAAATCGGTCGACTTCTTTTTCCTGCTACTCGGACCGATTTTACACGCATAAATGTGATTCCAGCCTAAAAAGGAAATTGCACAACCTATTCACAGGATATGGGCTCCAGACACATCTAGCTCAAGAATGGGACACACACCATCAGTCTGCAATTTTCTGACCTTCCATACACACAGAGAACAGCCCATGCATGGCGGACACTCCACTGACAGCGACATGTGACTGGGTACATTCATGACAGGTTTGGGCCTCAGGAATAGAACCTGTGTGAATGGGATATGGAAAAATGCCACTAAATAATAACATCTATACATATAGGATTTGTTTGTACCAATTCAATGAGAGCGGAAGGAAGGAAGCATAGCACAGGATATACAGTGTGTCCATCGCCATTAACTTGAGAAGGGCGGCAGCTATAGGCATAGAAGTGGTGTCTAGATATAGTAAAGTAGCCATGCGCTACGCAATGAAAGCACCTATGGCGCCACCTGGTGGAAAACAGTATTTTTATCTCAAAAACGGAACGAGAGAGAAAAAAAAAGTGAAATACAAAGTTGTAGGGCATCATCAATTCAATACGAATCGACACCTTGCATACAGAAATGCTATGATTAGAATGTGTAAAACTCACAAGGCTGCGGACGTGAAGCGATACCTCAGAGACCTTCCTACAAGTCAGTGGGTATGGTGAATGTATGTTAAACGTATTATATATAAAGGGGACCATATAGCAAGAGGCACCATAGGGGAATTATGTAAAAAAAGACACCTATAATGTTATAATATGTATTGACACATCACAGCATGATCAGTATAATTACATACCAGGGACCACAGGGAAGCTCCCCAACGCGCGTTTCACCGTCTTTTTCAAGGGAAAAAGGTCCCTGGTATGTAATTATTTATACTGATCATGCTGTGATGTGTCAATACATATTATAACATTATAGGAGTCTTTTTACATAATTCACCTATGGTGCCTCTTGCTATATGGTCCCCTTTTAATATGCTGTATTATGCATATGTGGTTCACAATTGAACTCTGTTCTATAGTGTGTAGTGCACTGGGCACTTTATATTTATTCATTATTATTTTTAGTCGTCTATTTGAATTAACCTATGCTGTATAGATTTATCCTGACTACTAACTATGCTGAACGTACTATCCCTTATTTATTGATTACCTTGTCTATTTAATGTTGGATTTTCATATGGTAAATTTTCTTGTGTTGAGAAAATATGTGTGGACTAGTTCAGGTTCTATCTTTAATGCATTCAGTAATTATCTATTTTTCTACTAAACACCTGGCTCTTTATGCATGTTTTCAGACTGAATTTTCAGGAATAAATAATCTATATTAATTAACCTGATCTACTCCATATTTCTCCCCACTGTCTACATTCTGCTGGTATTTTATGTATTGACTACTTGTATACTCTATTTCCATTCCCTTTATTTCTATCAGGTGACCAATCCAGGGTTATTTTTTCACTGTGTACTTTCTTTAGGCTATGTGCGCACTTACCGGATTTTGCCGCGGATTTTCCGCGGATTTGCTGCTTGTTTCGCTGCAGAAAATGTTCATAACATCTCTGCAGTGAATCACCAGCAAATCCTATGGAGAAAAAAAATCCTGTGCGCACTAGGCAGAATTTGATAGCTGCATGTTTTGCTGCGGAAATCCCGCAGCAAAAACAAGTGCATGTCACTTCTTTTCCGCAGTTAGCTGCGGGTTTTCACTAATCTAATGTAAAAATCACGCAGGGAACAGCTTGCGGAAAAACCGCACCAAATCCGCACCAATTCCGCACCAAATCCGCAACAAAACGCGACAATCCGCATGCGGATTTTGGTGCGGAATTTGGTGCGGATTTTTTCCGCAGGTGATAACATCTTTGAGAGCCTGCGGAATTTACGCAAGGAAATTTCATTTCCCAGTGCGCACATAGCCTTACCCTCCATATTGCACTACATGCAGCAAGATACAGTATGGAGTCCAGATGTGCATTGCAGCTGACGGTGGCCACTCTGAGCATCAAAGTTAAATGAGCGCCATATGCGTGACCAGCATTCAATGTTTTTTGTTTGTTTTTTTTTGGGGGGGGGGGGTTTGTCATGGGTTTCATATCATAGCATTTCTGTATGCAAGGTGTCGATTCATATTGAATTCATGATGCCCTACAACTTTTTAATTCACTTTTTTTCTCTATCTCGTTCCGTTTTCAAGATAAAAATGCTTACTCCGTTGTTTTCCATCAGGTGGCGCTATAGGTAGTTTCATTGCATAGCGCATGGCTACTTTACTATACCTAGACACCACTTCTATGCATATAGATGCCGTCGTTCTCAAGTTAGTGGCGGTGGACAGGATATGGGTGGACACTCTGTATACAGTGCTACGATCAGAAGTATGTGGGCATCTGACCGTAACACCCAGGCTGAGGTCATAGCTCTGCACAGGGCATTCAAACCTCCTCACATCAAGTCTCATCTTTATGATCTTCTCTTTGCACAGTATACCAAACATCTAGGGTGCAGCAATCTTCATGCATCTGCCAAACCTGAATGCACAGAACCCATAATACAGCCATATAGTGAAACCTGATTCATCACCCCAGAGAACTGGTTTCCACTTCTGCAGCGGTGGCTGACATTTTAAATTGCACATGGAGATATCTAGGTTGGGTTCCGATGTTTAAACATAATGTGTTTCCCTGGTCAAAGGGGTTGTTCTTTTCACGAAAGTCTGCAGTCACTCTATGTGACTGCAGACTTTTGCACCCTCACAAAATGCGCGGCCTTGCTCAATGTAAGTGAGTCTGCGCAAGTCTAGTTGGAATGTGTCCGGGAGTGTGCATATCACATACTTACGGTCACCAGAGAATCCTCACAATGCACGATGTGAGGGTGGAAACGTTAGCAGTCACACGTTCGTGACAATCGCTATAAGATCCCAACACAAAGATTGTGTGCCGATGTCAGAGGAAGCTTGAACCTCTGCGGGGAGTGAAGCAAGAAGGTATAGGTGCAGCACTCAGCTGCCCAATGCCTGGTTTTCAGGGTCTACCAATGGATGATTGAGCTGCTCGACCTTCACAAGTATAGCACATATAGCTGACCTGCTAATCAGAAACTACACAAAATGACAACCTATGGAAGGGAGAAATGTAAAATCACTGAGCTCTCCATATCAACACCACAGATTGTATGGCGGTATGCTGACGTTAGGCCCCTCTGCAATGGATATGCACCCTAGAATACAAGTAGGAGGGATGCCCTCATACTGAAACATATACAGTAACCATAGACAAAGATATCGCAGACACTCCTCACCCCCCAAAGCATTAGGGTGCCTATGATAGTGCAGACATACACACCACAAAGCATTAGGGTGCCTATGATAGTGCAGACATACACACAGCAAAGCATTAGGGTGCCTATGATAGTGCAGACATACACACAGCAAAGCATTAGGGTGCCTATGATAGTGCAGACATACACACAGCAAAGCATTAGGCTAGGCACGCACTTTGCGTTTTTACCTGCGTTTCAAGCTGCTTTTTTAGTCCGTTTTGAGAAGCACCTTTTTCATGCCAAAAGGCATGCGTTTTGATTTCCCAGCAAAGTCTATGGAAAATGGGGATTTCTAGACCCCACTTTGCGTTTCTAAACACTGCGTTTAATTTGCATATTTTGTGGCAAAAACCATGCGTTCAAAGAAGCAGCTTGTCATTTGTTTTTGCCATTTTAGGTGCGTTTTGCTAACATTGAAGTCAATGAGAAATGGCAAAAAACAAGATTCCTGCAAATTACAGCGTATTACCTGCTTTTTCAGTGCAGGAAACATGCGTTTTGAACTTCATAAAACGCATGCTTTTTGGACATCAAAATAATGATATCATATGTCCCTTTACACACACACACAGTGCGACAAATAAAAATAAGAAATTAAATAAATTGCTATTTTTCCATAAATCAGATTACCGCTATAAATTCATTAAATTAATCTATTTTCATGTTTTTTCCTATAAATATAGAATTGATCCTTTTATTCCAATTTTTTCAATGAGTTTTCAATGAGTATTTAAACTTTATTTACCAGTGTCTTGATGTACAAAACGCATCTATCGAAACACAGGTAAAAAGCGCTGAAAACGCATCCTAAACGCGGTAAAAACGCATGCGTTTTCAGCGCTAAATTTCTGAAAAAGGCAACTTTGGTCAAATCAATTAGGGGAATAAGGTGCTTCTTAAACTGCAAGTAGGTGAACGCAAGTGCGTGCCTAGCCTAAGGGTGCCTATGATAGTGCAGACATACACACAGCAAAGCATTAGGGTGCCTATCATATCGCTGATGACAGATTATTTTAGTATACAGCTTTTTGCAACAGCGCATCACATGGATCCACAGCAAAATTGAATCCATATTTGCAAGTGGTACATTGACAGAAATAAATCATTAGGTTACAGCTATTAAATCTGCACTGCAATTTAAAGGGAATCTGTCACCAGGTTTTCCAGTACCCCAGCTGAGGGCAGAATAATGTAGGGGTAAAGACCTTGATTCAATTATTTCTTATTGGGTTGTATGCTGTAATTTTGATAAAAATCACTATTTTCTTTGGAACAGATCTAACAATTCTATGAATGCAGAGCTGTGTACAACCACGCCCACACCACTGATTGGCAGCTTTCTGCCTATGCACAGTGTACACAGAAGGTTGCCAATCAGTGGTGGTGGTGAGATTACACAGAACAGGACAACATGGCAGCATGGTAGCAACACTTTGCTGGAGTCAGGGTCTTTGTCTCGACATTATGCTGCTCTCAGATTGGGTGCCAAAAACCTGCTGACAGATTCCCTTTAACTTCTGGTTATTTTTTTTCTGGAAATCTCATCCAGTTATATACTATGTACACTGAGGATTTTAAACCCACAAATCCAAAATAAAAGCTCTATAGTGAATGTGCAGCCTGTAACCATGCCCGGAAAGGGGAACCTGTCATTAGGTTCATGCTGCCCGAACCAGACATCATAAATCAGAGCCTGGCTTTGGGATTGCCATCAGGCATGGTTTACTCTGACACACTCTGGCTATTTTTGAATATTTCGCTGACTACTATGGGGAGAGAAGTAATGATGTCTCCGAGTCAGCCGCTTCATGTCTCACTAAAGCGGGCTTTACACGGTACGATATATCGGGCGATATGTCGTTGGGGTCACGTCATAAGTGACGCACATCCGGCATTGTTAGTGATATCGTAGCGTGTGATAGCTATGAACAAGCAGAAATACTCACCTTCTCGTTTATCGCTGACAAGTCGCTCATTTTCTAAAAATCGAGCGTCCGCTTGTTCGTCGTTCCCGGGGCAGCACACATCGATCCATGTGACACCACGGGAACGATGAACACAGCTTACCTGCGTCCCGCCGGCAATGCGGAAGGAGGGAGGTGGGTGGGATGTTTAAGTCCCACTCATCTCCGCCCCTCCGCTTCTATTGGGCGGCCGCTGTGTGACGTCGCTGTGACACCGAACGTCCCTCCCCCTTCAGGAAGTGGATGTTCGTCGCCCACAGCAAGGTCGTTTGGAAGTACATGTGACGGGGGTTACAGGATTGTATGACACGGGCAAGAAATTGCCGCACAAACGATAGGGACGGGTGCGATCGCAAATGCGATCGCACGACATATTGCAACGTGTAAAGCAGCCTTAAAGGAGAGATCTGTCAATCAACTTATGTATACACATGGAAGAAAACCTGTGGATCAACTGGAATGAGGCAGGAAAAACTGACCAGTGACCTCATCAGACTATTCAGGGCTGTCTATAGTATAAACAGTGCCTTGAAAAAGTATTCACACCCCGTGAACTTATTCCACATTATTTTTCACATAACATCCACAATCATAAAATGTATTTTATTGGGATTTTATGCGTGATATACAAAAACTAAGTAACAAATATTTGTTAAAGTGTAAGGAAATGATACATGGGTTTTCTAAATTTTCAAAATAGTAATCTGAAAATAATGACTTGCATTTGTATTCAGCCACAGAGTAAATATTTTCAGGACCACCTTTAACTGCAATTACTGCTGCTTGTCTTTTGGGGTCTGTCTCTACCAGCCTTTCACATCTAGAGGATATCATTTTTGCCCAATCTTTGCACACTCGCTCTACCTCAGTGAGATTGGATGGAGACGTCTGAACAGCAATTTTCAAGTCTTGTCTCAGATTCTCAATGGGATTTAGGTCTGGACTGTGACGGTCACACACATATGCTTTGATCTAAACCACCAATTGTAGCTCAGGCAGGATGTTTAGGGTGGTTGTCCTCCTGGAAGGTTAACCTATGCCCCAGTCTCAAGACTTTTGCAGCCTCTAACAGGTTTTCCTCCAGGACTGTCCTGTATTTAGTACCATTGATCTTCCTATGAACTTTGACATGCTGTCCTGTCTCTGCTGGTGAAAAGCCTCCTCACAAAATGATGCTGCCACCACCATGTGTGACTGTGGGGATGGTGTTTTCAGAGTGATATGCAGTGTTAGTTTTCCTCCACATATAGCATTTTGCAAGTAGCCCAAAAGGTTCTACTTTGGTCTCATCTGACTAGAGCAGCCTATTCCACATGTTATGTGCATTCTTCACATTTCACAAATACTTGTTACTTTGTGTTGGTAGATCACATAAAATACCAATAAAACACATTTAAGCTTGTGAGTGTAACTTGAACTAATTTAGAAAATTTCCCTGTGTGTGATTACTTTTTCAAGGCACTGTATGTACAACTAATAAAAGAAAAAAGTTAATTATAATCCACATACCCATGTTGATACATTTAGACTACTGTACTGTGCCTATGTGGTATATATTTAACTCGACCACCTTATGTCCACCAATATGGCACCATACTGTATCCTTGATTACTGCATATGTGTGGAGGTTACATTAGTGAAATCAGTGTTACTTAAGTAATTCTCATACACTTGTATATTTTGTACATGTTTCGGGATTCGCATACACTTTTATTCAGACCTTTATTGTAACAGACAATGCTGCATCTAGCATTTAATCATAATTGTAAAGTGTTGCGGTATATGTTGGCGCTAAATAAATAAAATTAACTATTATACCCTATACCTATAAGGAAGAACTTCAGGTGATATTTTTGGTATGTT
This sequence comes from Anomaloglossus baeobatrachus, assembly GCF_048569485.1. NCBI lineage: Eukaryota > Metazoa > Chordata > Amphibia > Anura > Aromobatidae > Anomaloglossus > Anomaloglossus baeobatrachus. The sequence goes on from NC_134361.1 coordinate 89,738,276, forward strand.
CGCCATATATTTGTTCCTAAAAGTACACTTCAACTTCTCATTTAAAAAAAAAGGGGGGGGGGGGGGGAGGAGGCAAATTTTAACTATTTTAATTTTAGTCTAACCCCTTACTGAGATCTGCAGTAGATGTACGACGCAGGTCGGGATTGAGTGTATGGAGTGGGATCATTGGTCACAGCAAGAACCTACCTCTAACAGCTCCAGTCAACCTGCAATTGTTAACCTGTTAAATGCTGATCTCAAACTCTGATAGCAGCAATAACAGAGTGCTAGCATGGGAGCGCGCCATTCTATCTGCCCATCGGCACTCTGATTACGCAATTGTTGTGGGGCCAATATGAACTGCAATAATAGCCAGGGGTGTGTTGAAGACCTCTGTGCCTGAGCTCTTTTGAAACGCCGCCTGTGGCCAGGCTTCAAAGGAGTCAATGAATATTTTTTTTTACTATATCCAGCTACTGTGGTATTACTGTGTATAGTGCAAGTATTTAGTCAATCGCAGGTGCAAGTGCTACCAAATAATGAAAAGTGTAAAAAAAAAACCCAAAACATAAGTTCAAATTCAAATCTTTTTTCCTGTTGAAAATAGAACAAAATAACACACGTGGCATTGTAGTGTCCAGATATGTCTGATGTATCAAAATATAAATGTAGTTAACCCGTAAATACCTTGAAAACAGAAAAATTAAAACCGCCGAGCCAAGATTGTGTTTGTTCTGTGCAGTCGCAAAAAACTCAATAAAAAGTGACCAAAATATCATATCTATCCCAAATTGGTAACTATAAAACCAATCTTGCCTGGGAAAAAAATAAGTCCTCACACAGCTACATCGACTGACAATGTAAGGCTATGTGCGCACGTGTGCGTAATTCATGCAGTTACGCTGCGCTTTGTAGCGCAGCGTAATTGCATGCGTCCTGCGTCCCCTGCACAGTCTATGGAGATTGTGCAGGGGCCGTGCGCACGTGGCATATTAGAACGCAGCGCTTCGGCTGCTGCCCAAATCGCTGCGTTCTAAGAAGTGACATGTCACTTCTTCCGTGCGCTTTGCCGGCAGCCCCTGCTCTGTCTATGGCAGGAGCTGCAGGCAGAGCGCACGTTCTCGCCGGCACCATGCGCTTCAGAACGGAGCTTTTCAGCTGCGCTCTGAAGCACACCTTTTAGGTGCCGTGCAGAGCGCACACGTGCGCACATAGCCTTACAGGTCTCAGAAAATGGAGATATTGGTCTTTTTTTTTTTTTAATAATTATTCAACATTTCATGTTTTTTATCACTAAAATAAAAAAAAAACTAGACAATTGTACTGTAATCCTATTGATTAGGAAAATCGTATTGCACAGTTATTTTTACCAATGTTATGCAAGTTGTGCAATTTCTCCACACTAAGTGGTAAAATCAATGGTGTCAGTCAAAAGTACAACTTTGTTACAAAAAACCTCGTGTCTACGTTGACAGAAAAAAAAAATTATGGCTCTTAAATGAAGAAAAAACAAAACAAAAATCAAAAAACTGAAATTGTCCGAGGTAAGAAAGAAAATCTGTCACCAGGTTTTTGCTCCCCCATATGGGAGCAGCATAATGTAGAAGAGAGAGAGACCCGGATTCCAGCAATGTATCACTGAAGTTTATTGGATGCTGCAGTTTTGATGAAAAAAGGACATTTTTGTGTACTGACCGTAAAATGTCTTCCTTGGAGCCTTTCATTGGGGGACACAGACAGTGGGTTATATGTTGTCTCCAGGGAAGCGTGACACTAGATTTGCAAAAGTGTTAGCTCCTCCTCCCACAGCATATACCCCAGCTAGGCAGGAAACTAGCTCAGTTTGGTGTAAAAGCAGTAGGAGAAGGACAACCAAAACCACAAGGGTGGGAGCTGTGTCCCCCAATGAAAGGCTCCAAGGAAGACATTTTACGGTGAGTACACAAAAATGCCCTTTCCTTTCTTGCCTTTTCATTGGGGGATACAGACAGTGGGACGTCCCAAAGCAGTCCCTGGGTGGGAACTGAACTATTAACAGTGTATAACGTCAGACTAAGAGCTAACGACTGCAACTGCAGTGAACACATATCAACACTGTCAAGAAACCGAGCAGTGGCCACTTATAAATGGGGCACTGCTGCCTAAAGGACTTGTCTTCCAAGAGCAGCATCCGTGGAGGCATGCGTATGCACTCTGTAGAATTTTGTAAACGTGTGCACACTGGACCAGGTAGCGGCCTTGCAAAGTTGGGCCGCCGAGGCCTGATGGCGGATAGCCCAGGAGGCACCCACTGCTCGTGTAGAGTGGGCCCGCACAGATTGAGGGGGAACGGCACCTCGTGCTTTGTATGCCTCACAGATGGCAGTCCTGATCCATCGAGAAATCGTGGATTTAGATGCCGGGTTGCCCTTCTTGTGTCCTACTGGGAGGACGAAAAGGGCATCGGACTTGCGCAACGGCGCTGTTCTGGAGATGTAGATCCGCCGAGCCCTGACAAGATCGAGATTGTGAAGGGCTTTCTCAAAAGGAGTGGACCGGGGCCGGGCAGAATGACGGCAACACAATGTCCTCGTTTAGGTGGAAAGAGGATACGACCTTCGGAAGGAAGGCGGGGGAAGGCCGAAGAACCACCTTATCATGATGGAATATCAGGTAAGGTGAGCGACAGGACAGAGCTGCCAGTTCGGACACTCGCCTGATAGAGGTGATAGCGACTAAAAAGGCAACTTTCCAAGATAGTCGTTGAAGAGAGATTTCTCTCAGAGGTTCGAAGGGAGGAAGTTGAAGAACTCCTAGAACCAGATTCAGATCCCAGGGATCTAAGGGGTGGCGATAAGGAGGGACCAAATGCGCTACCCCTTGAAGAAAGGTACGGACCTGAGGGTGAGAAGCCAGCTGCTTCTGGAAAAAAAAAAAAAAATTCGACAAGGCAGAAACTTGTCCTTTAAAAGGGTACTGAGAGCAAGACCCGAGTCCAGACTGTCTTGCAGAAAGGCAAGAACATTAGGGATTGAAAAGGTCAGGGGTGACCGACCATGACGGTCACACCAGGAAAGATAGGTCTTCCAGGTCCTGTGGTAAATGCTGGCGGAGGAAGGCTGCCGAGCATTAAGCATGGTATGAAGTACCCTGGAAGAAAAACCCGATCTGGCTAGAATCAGAGATTCACGCGCCACACCGTCAAATGCAGCTGTGCTGTATTCTGGTGGAATATTGGACCTTGCGACAGAAGATCCGGGCGGTCGGGAAGACGCCAGGGGGTGTCGCTGAGAAGTTGGAGGAGCTCTGGCTACCAGGCTCTCCTGGGCCAGTCCGGAGCCACGAGGATCACCGGGATTCCCTCCGCTTTGACTTTGTTGATTACTCTCGGAATGAGAGGAAACGGAGGGAAGATGTAGGGTAGGCGGAACTGCGACCATGGAAAGACTAGAGCGTCGGAGCCTAGCGCTAGCGGGTCTCTCGACCGCAATATGAAGGGACGTACCCTGGCATTCATTCGAGACGCCATGAGGTCCACATCCGGGAGCCCCCAATGAAGAGTGATCTGATGGAACACTTCATCGTGGAGGGACCATTCTCCTGCTGCTAGACCTTGCCTGCTGAGAAAGTCTGCAGCCCAGTTGTCTACCCCTGGGATATGGACAGCTGAGATGATGGGGATGTGCTTCTCTGCCCAACGAAGAATCTTGGATACCTCCTTCATCGCTGCCTTGCTGCGAGTTCCTCCCTGACAGTTGATGTAAGCCACGGCCGTGGCATTGTCTGACTGGATCCGAACAGGGAGGCCCAGTAATAAGGGTTGAAGATTCTGAAGGGCCAGAAATATGGCTCTGATCTCCAGAACATTGATGTGCAGAGAGCGCTCGGAAGGAGACCAGCGTCCCTGAACAGTGTGGTGGAGAAACACCGCCCCCCAGCCTATCAGGCTGGCATCTGTCGTGACAACCTGCCAGTGGACCGGGCGGAAGGACTTCCCTTGAGATAGGGATGAGGCTTGAGTCCACCAGACAAGGGAGCTGAGCGCAGACCGAGACAGGCGGACTGACCGGTCCAGGGAAGCTGGATTCTTGTCCCAGGAGGATAGAAGATCCAGTTGTAGAGGGCGCAGATGGAATTGGGCAAAGGACACGGCTTCTATCACCGCCACCATTTTGCCTAACACTCTCATTCCGTTCCGAACGGATGTGTGACGGCGAGATAGGAGGGATTGGGCAGCCCGAATCAGGGAAGCCCTCTTGTCCTGTGGAAGGAAAACCCGGGACAGAGCCGTGTCTATCCGCATACCTAGGAAGGTGATGCGCTGATGAGGAATGAGGGATGACTTGTTGAAGTTGACAAGCCACCCTAGCCTTGACCGGGTGTCCAGGCAAATCTGCACGCTTTCTGAGCAAACGTGAGGAGAGCTGCCCTTTGACAAGAAGGTCGTCCAAATAGGGAACGACCAGGATGCCTCTGGGGTGTAAAATGGACATGACGGCCGCCATGACCTTTGTGAAGACCCGAGGCGCAGTGCAGACAGAGCCATCTTTTTTGGGGACGACAAAAAGGTTTGAATAGAAACCTTTTCCGCGCTGTTCCAGGGGCACTGGAAAGATAACGTTTGCTTTTTGTAAAGAAGCTATGGCCTGAATTAAGGCCTGGTTTTGCGTCTTGGACTTTGGGAGACGAGAACGCAGAAACCTGTTGGCCGGCAGGGAATGGAAATCGATCTTGTAACCAAAGGTGACGATTTCTCGAACCCAGGCATCGTGAGTATGTTCTAGCCAGATATCCCGGAAAAGCAGAAGCCGCCCTCCCACAGGAGTCGGATCTGCGGGATACCTGGCGTCATGCTGAGGGGGCCTGTACAGAGCGAGGTCCTTTGGATTTAGGCTGCTTAGCTTGTCCAGGGATTCACCAAATAGACGAAGACCCTGGAAGGGAAGTGTGGAAAGGGACTTCTTGGAGGCACTGTCCACATTCCAGATCTTTAGCCACAGAACCCTGCGGGCGAAGACAGCATTGGCTGCCGTTAGGGCTGACCAGCTGGCTGCATCTAGAGAGCCGTGAAGAAGATAATTAGAGGTTAGAGAGAACAAATCAAGGATCTCAAGAGCCTCTGAAGGAATATTGCAAGAGCACTCCACACACTCATAACTCTCGCCACCCATGTCAAGGCAAACGGGGCGCAGAGAGGAGCCTGAAGCCTGGAAAATAGATTTGACCGCAGCATCAACTGCGCGGTCGGACGAGTCCTTGAGAGACGCGGTGTCTGAGACAGACATAACCGTGTGTTTAGCCAGCCTGGATACTGGCGGATCCACAATGGGGGGTACCGACCAAGGCTTAAACATTTCCGGGGGAACGGGATAAGCGAATGAAGGAGGATTTTTTATTAAACCTCCTATCAGGGTGATCCACCATTTAGATACGATTTGATGAAAAATCAGATCCTGGGCAAAAGACTTAGGAGGCTTCTTGGCTCACTTGATTGCCGACTGAGAAGTCGGGTCCGAGGGCTGATCAGAAATCGACAGTGATTGACAGCCGCTATCAGAGTGTCTTCCATATGCCTAGACTCAGAAGGGACATCTGAATCAGAGTCAGTCTCGGGAATCGTGACTACTAAAGGTCACGGAGCCTGAGTCAGACTGACCATCGTGTGAGTCAGAAGAGGCGGAGCGGTCGCAATGGCGCCTTTTGGAGACAGCCTTTTTACGTACTGGGGATGATACACCAGATGAAGGCGGGCTCCTCTGAGGGAGCTGAGCCGGGGGGAGGCTGTGGGAGCCTGTGGAAGGCTGAGATATCTGAGTGGCCAGGTCATCTAACCTTTTAGACATCAGAAGAGTCCATGCAGGGATATAGCCTCATCAGACGGGGGTGCTGCCTGAATGGCGGCCGGGGCCAAACCCACAGATTGCACGACCCCCTGGTCCGGCAACGCCTGTTGTGACATTGTAGTAGGGGCATCGCAGCCTCGGCAGAGTGGATAGCTTCGCCCATTGGGAAACGAGCTTCCACAGGTGGTGCAAGCATAGTACAGGTCCATAGAGGATGCCTGGGAAGCTTTATCACCCTTGCGGTTTTTACGCATGTCAGCAACAAACGGATAATATACTGTGAGCTTTTAGCAGTATTACACTACTGTGGGTGAGGAGCTACTAGCAGTATTAGAAAGGGACTGCTATACAGAGCTGGTATATACCAATAGTAAAGTGGCACACACTGCCAAACAGTCAGTATATACTTGCAGGCACAGTTAGTATATACCGCTGAAAGCTGATATACACCGCCAGCCAGCAGGCACACACCGCCAGGAAGACAGCGATATACCACTGAACAGAGCGGCATATAGTGCTGCAGAGTTGCAGAGCCAAGGAGGCAATCTCACCCATGTCTGCTCCCCACATGTAATGGCGTCCAGTGTTCTCTGGCAGCATGGAGAGGAGAAACGGCGCACTAGAGGGAGCGGCATCTAGAGCAGTGAGAGGGGCGTTGCTAAACCTGCAGGCCGAAGCCGGGAGCTAAATTTATCATGCTTCCCCGGGATCACGGCCTGCATCGCCCCACCGACGCCATCTCAGGCGGCGGTCTGAATGCAGGGGACTGACTCGTCATCTCCCTACCTGCCCTTGCTCCGTCTGAAGACGTGTCGGTCCTGGGATGCGGGGATCTTGGGGACGCATCTTCGGCCCAAGGCTGGCAGGTACTCGGTTCTGCCTAGCCCTCTGGAGCTACCTCTGAGGTGCTTCCAGGGAGCCTGGAGGGGTACACAGACCCAACCACTTGGGCGCGAGGGAAGACTGACTGCTTTTGCACGCCAGGTTTCCTATGCCAGTACACGGGGGGGAACGGGGGTGGCAAGGCACCCTAGTATTGCCCCTATCAAAAATAGAATGAATAAGAAAAGAAAAACAAAATAAAAAAGTAAAAATAAGCTGGGCTGAGGCACCTCTGGTGGAGCTCAGTCCAGACATGTCAGCCTCCCTGCTGACACTAAAAAGAAACTGAGCTAGTTTCCTGCCTAGCTAGGGTATATGCTGTGGGAGGAGGAGCTAACACTTTTGCAAATCTAGTGTCAAGCCTCCCCTGGAGACACCATATAACCCACTGTCTGTGTCCCCCAATGAAAAGGCGAGAAAGGAATGTTTATTTTCTAGCAGTTTCTGAATGCTGAGCTTTGTATAACCGCACCCACAACGACTGACAGCTTTTTGCCTATGCACAGTGTACACAGAATATTAAAAATCAGTGGTGGGGGCGTGGTTGGACTACCTGACAAAAGGCTATGTAATCCTCAAGTGAAAATCTCTTGGAGATAAAACAATGATTTCATGAAAACTGCAGCAAGGAGCCCAGTAAAAGATACATTGCTGGAATCAAGGTTTCTGCTCCTTTATCATGCAGCTCCCAGATTAGATAGCAAAAACCTGGCAACATATTCCCTTTATCAGTTATATATTTATTTTAAGAATGTGAAAAATGAATAAGTTGTCCTGTTGGTTTCCAGTTTAGCTAATAAAGTGTTTAGAGAGGGCCCTCTACATCAGCCATACAGAAGTCAAAAATTGCCAAATTTTTTATTACATTTTAACAAAAGTGTTTTTCAGGACTTTTAAAAATGTGCTAGAGCAAAAGGGAAAGGGCCATTATTAAATAAAGAATAAACATTGCTTACCATTCCAACCCCTACAGATCCAGCAATGGCGCTCCGGTGATCGCGGCCTATCAGTGGCCTTTGCTGACAGGTGACTAATGGATAGGATGTGATCACTTCTGGTGTTGGTGCAGACCACCAGAATGGCGATGCTGAATCAGTAAGATTGATGACAACTCCTGCATCCTGCTGCATGTGCCCAAAATGCTACCTACTGTGGCACCAAACGGTCGCATGATTTCAAAACCAAATGGAGAAGGTGTTGGGCATCACAGATGGGGGGGATCCAGCAAAGAGCAGGGTGGAATCACCCTAAGGCTATGTGCCCACGGGAGTTGGCTTCTGCGGATTTTGCTGCGGAAATCCTGCAGATTTATGTGGATTTTCCAGATAAATCCGCAGGTTTCAGCAAGTACAGACACTCCCCATGTTATCCTATGGGACATGGAGAGTGTGTGTCCATGCTGTGGATACGTGCGGCTGCGGAATATGCTGCGGATGTCCCGCTGCCGCACATAACTGCATGTCAATTATTCCTGCGGAAATATCTGCGGAAATCCCGGCTCTCCACTATGGAGATAGAGGCCGGGACGTCCGCAGGTAAATCGCATGAATATCCGCAGGTTTACCGCAGCTATTCCGCTGTACTACCGCAGCTAAAAATAGCTGCGGATGCCGGCAGGCAGCTGCGGCCGTACCTGCGGCCGTACCTGCGGATACATCCACAGGTACGAGCTCCCGTGGGCACATAGCCTTAGGGTTCATTCAGATGGATGATTTTCTCACTATGAGTCAGACTCATCAGCTTTTGTCGTTGGTTAAGTGGAAAAAAAAATAAGTCTCGCCACCTTCTCCTTTCTGACAATCCGTGAAAATCGAAACACACTTGGATGTCGTCCAATTATTTTATAGACTCAGATTTGCATTGACAATTATGATTCAACACTGGGATCAGTGGGCCTGCGAAAAATCAGATACAGTGGAACCTTGGTTTACGAAAAAAATCCGTTCTGGTAGTGTGCTTGTAAACTAAGTTACTCGTCTAGCAAAGCAAAATTTCCCATAGGAAATAATGCAAGCTCAGACAATTTGTTCCACAACCTGTTCAATGTCCTATCTTGGTCCCATATTGTGCCATCACACACTCACCTCACCTCACCGTCCTCCTGGTTCTTGTAGTCCGCAGGTACAGGATGTGTATCGGGTAACCATCACGACCGATGCCGGACCGTCTGCTGCCAGAGCGCTGACGTCAAATGCATGAGCTGCTTGCCTCTGATTGGTCAGCGCGCTGCCTTTGAGAAGCAGCTGACAGCAGAATTTCCTCCATTGTTGCGATGGTTATCTGATACACATACTGTGCCGGCGAACTACAAGAACCAGGAGGCCAGCGAGGGAACGGAAGGTAAGGTGAGCATAATATGTGTGTGTGTGTGTTTGTGCGGACTGCAAGAGCGGGTCAGAGCGCGGTGAAAGTATAGAACCTGAAGTGTGTGCGGTGAGTATTTGCTTGTACAGCAAAGCTTGCTCGTAAACAGAGTTACAAATTTACAGCAAACTTTGCTCGTATAGCGAAATGCTCGCACACCAAGTTATTCATAAACCGAGGTTCCACTGTATGTGAATGGCCCCATAGAGCATTACAGGTATGAGTGGTATCAGTGAAAATCATAGATAATACTCATACAAGAAAATTGAATGCCTGTATCAGCCCTAAATAAGTGGAGCAATTCTTCAATTTTTAACAATTCCTGTCCTCTGGCAAACTTTTAAAAGTTCTGTAAAAGCCCTTTAAAGGGAATCTGTCACCAGGTTTATGTCCCATAATCTTAGAGCAGCATAACGTAGGGGCAGAGATCCTGATTCTAGTGATGTGTCACTTACTGGGCTGCTTAGTGTAGTTGTTATAAAATCACTGTTTAGTCAGCATTAGATTATCATTACAGGACTCCTTGGTGTGCTGCAGGTAGTCCAGCGTATTCATGAGCTCTGTATAACTGCCAGATCTGCAGCAGAGAAAAAAGAGAATTTTGTTTACTTACCGAAAATTCTTTTTCTTATAGTTCCGACATGGGAGACCCAGACCATGGGTGTATAGCTTCTGCCTCCGGAGGACACACAAAGTACTACACTAAAAGTGTAGCTCCTCCCTCCGAGCATATACACCCCCTGGATGACAAATCTAACCAGTTATGTGCAAAAGCTAAAGGAGGACATCCACCTATAAGTAGAGATAGAGTAAAACCCGGAATAACCGGAACCTCTGTCTACAACAACAGCCGGTGAAAACACACGGAACAAGAACTGCCAACAGGCAACAGGGAGGGTGCTGGGTCTCCCATGTCGGAACTATAAGAAAAAGAATTTACGGTAAGTAAACAAAATTCTCTTTTTCTTCATCGTTCCTTATGGGAGACCCAGACCATGGGACGTCTCAAAGCAGTCCATGGGTGGGAAATAAACAGAAACTGAGAAGTAGGCAAAACCTAACTTCACAAATGGGCGACAGCCGCCTGAAGGATGTGTCTGCCCAAGCTCGCATCTGCCGAAGCATGAGCATGCACTTGGTAGTGCTTCGAAAAGGTGTGCAGACTAGACCAAGTGGCAGCCTGACAAACCTGCTGAGCCGTAGCCTGGTGCCTGAAAGCCCAGGAGGCACCGACAGCTCTGGTCGAGTGCGCCTTAATCCCTGGCGGTGGGGGCACCTGAGAACATTGGTAGGCATCGGATATGGCCGACCTAATCCAACGAGCTAGGGTCGGTTTAGAAGCCGAGAGACCCTTGCGCTGACCCGTGGTTAGCACAAAAAGAGAGGTGCACCGCCTAAGAGCGGCGGTGCGTGACACATAGATCCGGAGCGCCCGCACCAAATCCAAAGTATGCAACGCTTTCTCAAAGCGATGCACAGGGGCCGGACAAAGGGAAGGCAATGAAATGTCCTGGTTAAGGTGGAAAGGAGACACCACCTTAGGGAGAAAGTCCGGAGTCGGACGGAGAACCACCTTGTCTTGGTGAAAAACCAAAAAGGGTGACTCCGAAGAGAGCGCAGCCAAATCAGAGACTCTCCTGAGAGAAGTTATGGCCACCAGAAAGACCACTTTCTGTGAAAGTCGAAACAAAGAAACCTCCCTAAGAGGCTCAAAGGGGGGTTTCTGTAAGGCCGTGAGGACCAGATTAAGGTCCCAGGGATCCAAAGGCCGCCGGTAAGGAGGAATGATGTGAGATGCGCCCTGTATGAAGGTGCGCACCTGGGCCAGTCGGGCGATACGCCGCTGGAACAACACTGACAGAGCCAAGACCTGTCCCTTGAGGGAATTGAGGGATAGTCCTAGCTGCAGACCGGACTGTAGAAAGGACAGGATGGTCGGCAAAGAAAACGGCCAAGGAGCATGGCCGGAAGAGCGACACCAGGACAGGAAAATCCTCCAAGTCCTGTGGTAAATCCTGGCCGAGGAAGACTTCCGAGCCTGAGTCATAGTGGAGATGACCTCGGAAGGAATGCCTGAAGCCGTCAGGATCCAGGACTCAAGAGCCACGCCGTCAATCTGAGAGCCGCAGAATTCTGGCGGAAAAACGGACCTTGAGAGAGAAGGTCTGGGCGGTCCGGGAGATGCCACGGCATTTCTACGGACAGACGGAGCAGGTCTGGGTACCAAGCTCGCCTGGGCCAGTCTGGAGCAATGATTATAACCCGACGGCCCTCCATTCTGATCTTGCGCAGGACTCTGGGCAAGAGAGCTAGAGGGGGAAACACGTAGGCCAGACGGAACTGGGACCAATCTTGAACCAGCGCGTCCGCTGCCAAGGCCTGAGGATCGTGGGAGCGAGCCACGTAAACCGGGACCTTGTTGTTGTGCCGGGATGCCATTAGATCCACTTCCGGAGTGCCCCACTTGCGGCAGATTGACCGGAACACTGCCGGATGCAGGGCCCACTCGCCGCTGTCCACGGTTTGACGGCTGAGATAATCTGCCTCCCAGTTTTCTACGCCTGGGATGTGGACTGCGGATATGGTGGACTTGGAGTCCTCCATCCACTGAAGGATGCGTTGAACCTCCAACATCGCCAGGCGGCTGCGAGTCCCTCCCTGGTGATTGATGTAGGCAACTGCTGTCGCGTTGTCCGACTGGACTCGAATGTGCTTGCCCGCCAACAGGTGGTGAAAGGCTACGAGAGCTAGAAGTACAGCCCTGATTTCCAGCACATTGATCGAGAGGGCTGATTCGGACGGAGTCCAAGTGCCCTGTGATCGGTGGTGGAGAAATACTGCTCCCCAGCCGGAGAGACTGGCGTCCGTGGTGAGGATCACCCAGGACGGAGTCAGGAAGGAGCGTCCCTGAGACAGAGAGAGGGGCCGAAGCCACCACTGAAGAGAGCTCCTGGTCTGTGGCGACAGAGCCACTAGCCTGTGCAAGGAAGAGGTCCGCTTGTCCCAAAAGCGGAGAATGTCCAGCTGCAGAGGACGCAGATGGAACTGGGCAAAGGGAACCGCTTCCATTGACGCCACCATCTGACCCAGCACCTGCATGAGGTGCCTGATGGAATGACGGCGGGGCTTCAACAGAGAACGCACCGCCAGATGAAGGGACTGCTGTTTGACTAAGGGCAGCTTCACAAGTGCCGGCAGAGTCTTGAATTGCATCCCTAGGTACGTAAGTTTCTGGGTCGGGGTCAGAGTGGACTTGGGCAGATTGACAAGCCACCCGAAATGAACAAGCGTGGCGAGAGTGAGCGAGACACTCCGCTGACAGTCTGCACTGGATGAGGCCTTGACTAAAAGGTCGTCCAGGTAAGGGATTACTGCCAACCCCTGGAGATGCAGAACCGCAACCACTGCTGCCATGACCTTGGTGAAAACACGAGGGGCCGTGGCTAACCCGAAGGGGAGAGCCACGAATTGGAAATGTTCCTCTCCGATTGCAAAACGTAGCCAACGCTGGTGTGAAACTGCAATTGGCACATGCAGATAGGCATCTCTGATGTCGATGGATGCTAGAAAATCTCCTTGGGTCATTGAGGCAATGACCGATCACAGAGATTCCATGCGAAAGTGCCGCACCTGAACATGCTTGTTGAGAAGCTTGAGATCCAGGATGGGCCGGAAGGAACCGTCCTTCTTGGGGACTAGGAAGAGGTTTGAGTAGAAACCTCTGAACCGTTCCCGGGCGGGAACCGGAACAATTACTCCTTTGGCCTGCAAGGATGCCACGGCCTGTGAGAAGGCGGCGGCTTTGGAGCAGGGGGGAGTGGACATAAAAAATCTGTTTGGCGGGCTGGAAGAAAATTCTATCCTGTAGCCGTGGGAGATGATATCCCGCACCCACTGATCGGAGACGTGTTGAAACCACACGTCGCCAAAGTGGGAGAGCCTGCCACCGACCAAGGACGTTGCTGGCGCAGCCAGATAGTCAAGAGGAGGCTGCCTTAGTGGCAGTGGCTCCTCCGTTCTTCTGAGGACGCGGCTTCGCGCGCCAGCTGGGTTTTCGATCCTTGGCTGAGTTAGTGGACGAAGCTGAGGGCTTAGAGGATGACCAGTTAGAGGAACGAAAGGAACGAAACCTCGACTGGTTCCTGCCCTGGACAGGTTTCCTGGTTTTAGTTTGTGGCAAGGAAGTACTCTTCCCGCCAGTAGCTTCCTTAATAATTAAATCCAGTTGTTCACCGAACAGCCGGGACCCAGCAAAGGGGAGCCCAGCAAGGAACTTCTTGGAAGAAGCGTCTGCTTTCCACTCTCGAAGCCACAAGATCCTGCGGATCGCGAGGGAATTAGCGGAAGCCACCGCCGTGCGGTGAGAAGCCTCCAGAATGGCAGACATGGCATAGGATGAAAAAGCCGAAGCCTGGGAAGTTAAGGCAACCATTTCGGGTATAGAGTCCCTGGCGAGGGAATGTATCTCCGCCAGAGAAGCAGAGACTGCCTTAAGAGCCCACACTGCTGCAAAGGACGGGGAGAACGAGGCCCCTGCCGCCTCATATACAGATTTGGCCAGAAGGTCAACCTGGCGGTCAGTGGGATCCTTAAGAGAGGTGCCATCGGCCACAGATACAACTGTCCGGGCTGAGATTCTAGACACCGGAGGATCTACCTTTGGTGATTGAGCCCACTCCTTGACCACTTCTGGTGGAAAGGGAAAACGGTCATCAGAACTACGCTTTGGGAAGCGTTTGTCAGGACAGGCCCTGGGCTTGGTAACAGTGGCCTGAAAACTGGAGTGGTTAAAAAACATACTCCTTGCTCTCTTAGGTGAGGTAAACTGGTGTTTTTCTACCAGAGAGGCTTGTTCCTCTGACACTGGTGGATTGAGGTTCAGTACGGAGTTAATGGACGCAATCAAGTCACTAACATCCGCATCACCCTCAGATAAATCAATGGGGTACATAGAGGTAGCGTCCGAGCCCACAGTAAAGGCATCCTCCTCGCCCTGCAATTCAGCTCGTGAATCAGAGCCATGGGACGAGGAAGGAGAAGAGTCCCTGCGTCTCCGTTTAGGAGGACGGGGTCCGGGAACAGATAAAAAATGCTCTGTGAGCTCTGCAGAGCGAGTCGGAGCAGCAGAGGCGCCCTGAGAAGGGGGTTGATGCATGGTCAGCAGAGTCCGGGACAGCTGTCCCATGGAGTCGGCAAAGGACTGGGAGATAGCTTTAGAAAACGATGCTACCCAAGCCGGGGGTTCAGCCACCGGGACTGGAGCAGCCGGAGGGACCCCTGAGGAGGCTCCAGGCTGAGGCACCACCATGTTAGAGCAGGCATCACAATGTGGATATGTGCTCGGTTCAGGCAGTATGAGCTGACATGCAGTGCATATAGAGTAAAGCCTTGCAGCCTTGCTCCTAGTGAGAGACATGCTGCTGAGGTGGAGGCTCTGCAGTAAAGAATACACTCCTTCAGAATGACCCCCTGAGAGTGTATAATAAAGCCCACAACCAGAGGTTGTGGCTTACCAGACCGCTTTTTTGTGTGCCCTCCGGATTCCACAGCTCGGACCCCCAGACAGATGCAGAAGCTGCAGCAGCCAGCGCCGATCAGTGTGTGAACGCTTATAAAATGGCGCCGGAGTGAGGAGGGGGGCGGGGTTTAGCCCAAGAGCGGGAACCGGAGGGCCAAGGAGAGATACAGGGGAGGGAAACATCTCCTCAGAGAGGAGTGTCCTCCCCTCTGCTGAACGGCCGGTGGGCGGCGCCGCACTGTTCCCCTGCATGACTGACATGCAGGGGCACTGAAAACGAAACTAGGCCGCATCTGAAGCCGGGGCCTAGATTTTTCCATGCGGCCGACGAGCAGGCACCCTCGGCGCGGTTCTCAGGAAAAAAATAGAGAACTGGCCGGAAATCACAGCAAAGTGACAAAACACACTCTCCCCACAATAAATGTACCCGGGACCCCTGAATAACGTCTCAATACTTAGCTTATGAGACGCAGGGCCAGGTCCCTGGGGGGGTGAACGCTCCGTCTGGTAGGATCCTGACAGGGCTGCGGATGGAGACCGGTCTCCTGCAAAGCAGAGAGAACCGTGATGGCTCCCACTTCAAGCCAGAGCCTCAGGGGATGGTGAAGGAACGCGGCATGTGAAGGCTCCAGCCTTGTAAAATCAACCTTAACAGCACCGCCGACACAGTGGGGTGAGAAGGGACATGCCGGGAGTCCAGACTGGACCCGCTTTTCTTCCAAATCTTTGAAATCAAAAATCAGATGAGAATGCATGTGTGTGTGTGTGACCTCCTGAACACAAAGCATTGAACTGGTTAGATTTGTCATCCAGGGGGTGTATATGCTCGGAGGGAGGAGCTACATTTTTAGTGTAGTACTTTGTGTGTCCTCCGGAGGCAGAAGCTATACACCCATGGTCTGGGTCTCCCATAAGGAACGATGAAGAAAAACAAATTTTATCAAAATGACAGCAAACAGCTCAGGAAGTGATACATCGCTGGAATCAGGGTCTCTGTCTATACATTATGCTGCTCTAAGATGGGGGAGCAAAAACTTGGTGACAGATTCCCTTTACGGGAGAGAGGATGCAGTAAAGTATCCCATGTGCATTTTTAGTGCAGAATATCAAATGCTCAACAAAAAAAAAAAAATTGAATGAGTGGGAATCTTCTGCTAATCGTGTAATATCACAGGAGTAGCAATAGTCCAGACACAAACAGGGTGAGCGAACACACAGATTACAGCCTATTCCGAGTAAGGATAAATGGGTTACTTTATTTAGAGGATTTTACACTATAAACCTTCATCACCTGTCTCTTTATAACTGAGGTTTTTGGACAGCAATTGCAAAAAGCCTTGAGAGCAAGGACTCTGAAATCCAGCAGTAAACATTTTCCAGGACCGAATGATGGGAGTACGACTGACAATACCGGAAAAATCTACCTGTGAGCCGCACCGTAGCGCCCGTGCGACTAGATCCTGAAAAATCCTGAAAGGAGTTCATGATTGCAGGCAGAAACCCTTAAACCGCTTTGCGCTCTTGTCAGTCTATGTCCATCTCTGCAGTAGTATTTTCAGAGGACAATTTGAACAATTAAAAAAAGGTGCTAAAATTCCAAAAAAAATATTGAAAAGAAAAATTAAATAACAAAAAATAAAAAAATAACAAGTGATCCCATTATTTAGTGTGCAGTACAGCAGCCTCCTAACACTCACTACAAGGAGTGTTACAGCAAAACCAATGGAAGGTCGGAATCACCAGAGATGGTGCAGGGGCACGCGAGACGAGATAATGATTCTTTCTTATGAATATTACATTTCTCAAATGTGATCATGTTTGCTTGAGAATGAACCGAGCACCAAACCGCAGCTGTCCTCTGTCTTACAAAGTGCTATCTTCTTAGCTTGGGTCTGGCAGACTCATCACACTCAATGGATGCCGGTCTTCTCTTCAGTATACAAGTTTTCTTCATCCCACAGAGACTTTGGAAAGTTTTAGACTTTTAGGTAATGGAAACCCCTACACCTGGGTATGAGAGGACAGACTAAAGTGGAGGAGATCTGCATTGTATGGCTGATCGCAAGTGAGACCATCCAGGAACTGAACGTGGATAGACCGTCATGTGCGTTTCCCCACGTCTCATCTCGATATAGGACTGTGATCCCTCCTCCACTGTCTCATAGTTCGTCCTTCATCAATAGGAATTTACGTTGACCCATCAGTCTCTTGATTGGTAGAACAGGATATATCCTGACTCAGAGTTTTTGGAAATGTCTGATGTTAAACCGTAGAACTCTTCAATGGCTTGGGCGTCAATCTTCTGTTGCCAAGAGAGAAAACAATGCATTAAAATATTAGATATTTACCAAGTGTAAATCTTATCCCTGAATTATCCATAAATGTGCATAAAATCAAACCTAACATATACACACAAGGTCAAAATTGTTGGTACCCCTCGTTTAATGAAAGAAAAACCCACAATGGTCACAGAAATAGAACTCATGATATAGGGCTGGACAGAAATGATGGCGCTCCCCTCCTCCTCCTCCTCCTCCTCCTTAACGTAATATTTTATTCCACAACCTTTGGAGGCAATCACTGCAATCAAAGGATTCCTGTAACTGTCAATGAGACTTCTGCACCTCTCGACAGGGTATTTTGGCCACTCCTCAAGAGCAAACTGCTCCAGTTGTCTCGTGTTTGAAGGTTGCCTTTTCCAGATGGCATGTTTCATCTCTTTGCAATGATGTTCAATAGGATTTAGGTCAGGGCTCATAGAAGCCACTTCACAATAGTCCAATGTTTTCCTCTTAGCCATTCTTGAGTGTTTTTAGTCATTATCCTGTTGCAAGACCTATGACCTGCGACTGAGACCGAGCTTTCTGACACTGGGCAGCACATTTCTCTCTAGAATCCCTTGATAGTCTTGAGATTTCATTGTACCCTGCACAGATTTAAGACACCCTGTTCCAGGTGCAGCAAAGCAACCCCAATACATAACAGAGCTTCCTCCATGTTTCACAGTAGGGACAGTGTTCTTTTCTTGATACGCTTCATTTTTCCATCTGTGAACATAGAGCTGATGTGTTTTACCAAAAAGTTCCATTTTTGTCTCATCTATCCATAGGACATTCTCCCACAAGCTTTGTGGCTTGTCAACATGTAGTTTGGCAAATTCCAGTCTGGCTTTTTTATGTTTTGGTTTTTTTTTTCAACAATGGTGTCCTCCTTGATTGTCTCCGATGAAGTCCACTTTGGCTCAAACAACACCTTTAAGCTCTTTAGAAGTTTTTCTGGGCTCTTTTGTTACCATTCGTATTAACCATCTCTTTGATTTGTCATCAATTTTCCTCCTGCAGCCACGTCCAGGGAGGTTGGCTACAGTCCCATGGATCTTAAATTTCTGAACAATATGTACAATATGTACAACTGTAGGCACAGAAACATCAAGCTGCTTGGAGATGTGGTCTTATAACCTTAAACATGCTTGTCTATAATTTTATTTCTAATCTCCTGAGACAACTCTTTTCTTCGCTTCCTCTGGTCCATGTTGACTGTGGTACACCACGTCACCGAACAGCAGTGTGAGTATCTGTAGCCCTATATACAGGTGGCCACTGACTGATTACAAGATTGTAAACACCTGTGATGCTAATTAGTGGACACACCATGATTTAACATACCCCTTTTGTCACATTATTTTCAATGAATAACATTCTGTGGAAGCATGCTTGAACAGCAATGTCTGACTTTCATTTGTTCATTTTCATAAGATTTTTTTTTTTTCTTATTAATACTTTTGTCAGATTAAAGTTATTTCTGTAACCTTTGTGGGTTTTTCTTTCATTAAATGAGGGGTACCAACAATTTTGACCACGTGTGTAGCATGAAGCCAATTAATGCTCCAAATATAGTGAGTGTCTGGCAAAGTAACGCTTCAATATATGTTGGCTGATGGGGCGACACTGATCACCTGCAGGACCCCAACAGAAAATGCAGAGATCATAAAGAAACTACATGCTCTTCATGTAAATCCTAGTATTTCTGGTGGAGCTTAGTACCGGTCATTTCTGTCCTCACATCTTATCATCTATCTACTCTATAATTTTCCTATACAACCTTTATCTATGGCTACGGTTTGGCATATACTATAATATACTATTGGCTGCACGTCCAAGGCTCAATTGTAGGTCTTGTGTCTACTTTCACAAAGGAATAAGCCCTCGGTTGTAAACTCTGTGGCCCTCTGCATTTCCACTAGACTGTACATAGACTGTAGGGCTTATTGAAATTGGCAAATTACTGTTTTTTTTGGAAATAAAATGTATCCAATCCCCCCACCCACCCCCACCACAACCCGCCAAGGAGTCAACAAAGACCAACAAACCTCTACAATGTCATCGTCAAATAGCAGCCAGAATCCATGACTCTTTACAATGGTGATGTAGTGTCCACGGTTTGGGCCACTGTTAAAATGGAAATTGTAAAATGTTATTCACTGGTTTTAGGATTACAGCTCTGAGGTCTTTACAAGAGAACGTTGAAAATTATACGGTAAGGATGGACACACTGGTGCACAACGAGTGACTAGGACGAACAAGTAAAACAATAAAGGTTCTTCAGAAATGACCCTAGCCCAGCTCACGTGTTTCGGACCATGTCCTTACTCATAGGCTTACAATAAGTAAGGAAGTGGTGCAAAACGCATAAGGCAGGGCTACGGTGGTCCGAAAACATGCATTTTATCCGATTTTAGTGCTCCAATAAAGATACTGTTTTATGTAAGAACGGAGTGTTGAATCTATTACTCTATATTCTGCATTGCATTTGTGGACACCAGCCACAAAGATCATCTATGGATCCATTGGACATTTATGGTGAGCTGCACTCCTTCCTTCCCCCCTTTTTTAATCTTGAATTACATTTTACATTTACATCAGATGCAATCTGAAAATAGTTTGATTTGGGAGGGGGAGCGCTGACCGACCCAACCAAGGCCCAGGTTTGAACTCGTAAGGGCGTCTTCACATGTCGGTGATTTTTCTTGTGTGCAAAAAAAAAAACAAAAACAAACAAACAGTCATTATTTTGGCAGTGTTTTTGATAAGAATGTCATCAGTGTTTGACGATAATCTGACCAAACTCTGACAATAAAAATCTGACACTGACCAATTTTTCTTGCATGAAAAAATAAAATGGAAGTTTCTCCAGCTTCTCTGATCAGTCGGAGAAAAACGGACAGCACATGGATGGCATTGAAGTACTGCCTGATTTTTTTCACAGATCCATAGACGTGCATTGGCAGGTTTGATCCGAAACTTGGATCAATATCTAACAAGCCTCCGTAATTTTGTGAGAACCACTCAGTCTCGAGGGGAAAAAAAAAAGGCAGACATATGAAAGCCCCACAGACTATTACACAGCACAACAATGATTTTGCTACTGAGGGTAAAACATGTGTTCTTTACTAATTTGAACATGGTGATTCCAAATATGAACTCAGAATTTGCACAGCACGTCCAGATTTTGAGTTATACTTAGAAAAGGCCATACGCCTATTCAGGCATTGTTGAAGGCATTGCACATGCGGTTGGAATGAAAGAGACCTATGCTTCTATGCAGATCATTCTGAAATTGATTAAATATTCAGAACATCAATGGAACATTTGTGCTGACCTCAAAGTTGTTGCACTAGTCCTTGGTTTGCAGTTAGGTTACACTAAGCATATGTGCTTTCTGTGCCTATGGAACAGTCGAGATGACAACAACCATTATAAAATTAAACGGTGGCCCAATAGAGATGAACATAAGATTGGTAAGCACAATGTTCAACACGAATCACTTGTCGATCCACTTAAAGTTTATCTTCCACCTGTTCACATTAAACTAGGACTAATGAAAAATTTTGTAGTAGCAATGGATCGTCAAGGGAATGGATTTAAGTATCTGAAGGAAAAGTTTAGTGCATTGAAAACTGAGGCCAAACTCAAAGCAGGAATCTTTATTGGTCCTGAAATCCACCAACTAATCCATGATGAAATCTTCAAGAAAGAACTCACCCCACTTGAACTAACTGCATGGGATGCATTTATAGTAGTAGTTCAAAACTTCCTTGGAAACGAAAGAGCAGAAAACTATGCTGAACTAATAGACAATATGCTTCAAGCATACGAAATGCATGGTGCCCGAATGTCATTGAAAATGCATTTCCTACATTCACATCTTGACTTCTTTCCTCCAAATATGGGTAATGTCAGTGACGAACATGGTGAGAGATTCCACCAGGACATTTCTACTATGGAAAAAAGATACCCAGGTCGCTTTAACCCCAACATGATGGGCGATTACTGCTGGTTTTTGCAACGGGCCACTAGGACCACTCACAAGCGCAAAAGCAAGTGCTTGAAGCACTTTTAAAAGTACTCTGCTGAGTTCAAGGCGATTTCTTAAGCTACTATAAGTGATTTTTAAGTTTTTTGGTTTATTTACCTATACTTCTTTTTCAATAAAAATGATAATACATGTTGTGAAACTGTGGGACATAACGATTCTGTATCTTTATTAATTGCTTATTTTAATTTTCACAAAAATTGGAATAACTTAATATCCTGACGTGCTACAAAAAAAACTAACTTCAGATTTGGATTCAGCGCATTCGATTTAGTATAGCGCACATGGTTTTTGCCAAGTAGCAGACAAAAAGTGTTTATTTGTTGTGCTGTGTTATAAGAACAACTGCTATCCGTAAAATACATGGAATGCATTTCTGCAAAAAAAAAAAAAAAAAAAAAAAACTGTGAATGAGCCCTAAAAAGGGAATATTGTGAAAAGATGAAGATTTAGAAGAAGGTGGTTGGGGAATACGGCATTACGGTGGGGTTTATAGGGGGCTGTAGAAGGCGGGATCCATCCTGGAGTTGCTGCAGTAAAAATGTATTCTTGTATAGTCTTCCTCTTTTTTTTTTTTTGCAGATCCATCTTCTTCCTCCAATATTGACTTTTGATCCTGATATGGGTTATTAGCCAAAAAGCCTCACAAATGTAAGGGGGGGAAAAAAACTGGGAAAGCCTTTAGTAGACAAGCCAGACTCACTTTATTGAGATTATTGGACATCATGCAATGATATTCAGAATAATTTAATACTACTTGTTATCCAGGGAATTTGTTGCCAGGATTTTGCAATGCAAGATGAGGACAGCATGCTGTGAGGGTTAAACAGTAAAGAAATCTGTGTTTCTCTTATCTGTGTCTGAGCTATTGTTTACTTGTACTAAAGGGTTTATTGCTCTGTGATTAACATTGGTGAAAGGGTACCATGGATTCCGACCATGATACGACCTGGTCAGGATCGCTGGTACGTCGCTACATGGTCCTGGTGAGCTGTCAATCAGGCAGATCTCACCAGCGACCAGCCACCAGCGACTCGTGTAACGATGCTGCACTTGGTAACCAGGGTAAATATCGGGTAACTAAGCAAAGCACTTTGCTTGGTTACCCGATATTTACCCTGGTTACCAGCGTACACCGCTTACAGGCTTCCAGCGCTGGCTCCCTGTATACGTAGCTAGGGTACACATCGGGTTACTAAGCAAAGCGCTTTGCTTAGTTATCCAATATTTACCCTGGCTATATGTGCAGGGAGCCAGCGCTAAGCGGTGTACGCTGGTAACCAGGGTAAATATCAGGTAACCAAGCAAAGCACTTTGCTTAGTTAGCCGATATTTACCTTGGTTACCAGCATACGCTACTTACACAGAGTCGGTGCTCGTTGGTCTTCTGCCATCAAACATGCCGATGTGTGCTGTACAGCGGCAGACCAACGAGCAAAAAATGAACCAGAACAGTGTGTAATGATCAGCGATTTCACAGCAGGGGCCAGGTCGCTGCTTAGTGTTGCACACAGCGAAATCGCTGATTAGGTCACTGGTACGTCACAAAACCTGTGACTCAGCAGCGATCTCGCTATGTGAGAAGTACCACTAACTCAGACTGCAGACCACTCTGGCACGCCCCTGCTGTGATTGACACCTCACAATCAATGCACAATCTCTAGAAAGCCTGGTGTGGGTGGGGACAGCTCCCAGCTCTGCTACACTCAATTCTGAGATAAAGTCAGAACAGCTGAACACAGTGATCTAAGATAATCGTGGTTAGTTTCAGAATCTCTGTCCCTACATTATGCTGCTCTCAGATGAAGTAGCAAAAACCTGGTGACAGATTCCCTTTAAAGTAAAAGTTACATCATAGAGATCTTGTGATAGAAAACTGTTAGTCGTATTACATAAGAAACCTGGGATTTACCCACCTGCCACAGTGAACAACCACCGCTACGAGGTCATACATTCGGTCAGGGTTAGTGGCATCCCCAGAAGTGTTGAAGAGCCGCAGTTCAAGTGGAAAGACCACGCGGTAGGAAAGTTTGGTATATCGATGCAGCTGGTCCATGTATTTAAACCTTTTCAAGTGCAGGGCTAATATCATAGGCAACTTCTTCACTCTCATCCTGCCAACACATATGAAGCACACTTAGCAAGCACTTCACGGGATTACTCAATTATAGTTTTGGGACACAGGGAAGGTCACTGACAAAACTTGAAAAGAAATTAAAAGAAACAAAACATTGAATCCTTCTCAAGCACCAAGTACAGCCATGTAATAGCCTCCCAACTGTGCGCAGGAGACACAAGAAATGGCTCAGAGGACAAAATGTGAAAAATGCATAATAAAGATTGATCGTAACTTCCTCAGAATAATGAGTCACAGCCAAATACATAGAAGACGTACAGTCGCAATTAGAAAGGGTGACACATTTTCCAATTTTTGTTACAAACCCCCCCCCAATGCAGCCTGTGCATAAAAGGCCATGTAACCAGCCGTCAACCACACAAGTAAATATATATTTATAGAGGGGCACAGCATGGAGCATGTAGTGACTGTGTTCCGGGGTTTTTATAGTTTCATTTTGATAATATTTAATTTAAAAGAAAAAAAAAAACTTTAAAAAAAGAGATTCCTTCTCAGAGCCTCTCCTCTGCATGTGCCGAGAACGTTTAGGTGAAAGGCGGGTATTTCTCCATCATCTTGTGGACATGTTGCCCTTTATTGCCACTTTGAGGTTTGGTGGTGGTGTCCGTGGATGGGAATATGGCAGACTCTTTTCTCCGGTTTTGAGCCTTTATCACAGCTATGCTATTCGCAATATTTTTCAAGTTTGAAGAGAAAAGGGTTAATAAACTGTGCTGCCGTAAAAAGGAGGATCCATGGAGAAAAAAAAATGATTTTATTTGTCTACGCGTTTCAAAGTCTTATGGCTTCTTCCTCAGGATAAATTATGATTTGTCCTGAGGAAGAAGCCATAAAGCTCTGAAACGCGTAGACAAATAAAATCATTCCTATTACATGGATCCTCCTTTCTACGGCAGCGCGGTTTATTAACCCTTTGCTCTCCATATTTGAACGGCAACTCCATGTGAGTTCTGCTGCAGCCGTATTTACACCATTACGGTGGTTGTGACTCTCCCAACCACACCAGGTGAGTCTACCCTTACAGCACCTTTGCCAACAGTGTTTTAGGATAAGACCCTATGTGTGCTGTCTCTTCCAACCATTCTCAATATTTTCACTCTCGTTTCTTAGGCCGCTGTCACACTGCGTTCCTCTCCCCGTTCAGTGGTCCCATCAGGGCTTCCATCCCAACACCGGGCAAAACGGGTTTCAGACCTATGCGCCAATGGGACACGGACTATACAATGGTGCAGACGCAGTCACCGGGTGCTCTGTCGTGCACCATTTAGAAGGGCCTGGCTATTAAAGACAAAGGGTTGTATAGAGAGATGATTGCAGTAATACCTCTCAAAACGAAGAAATCATTTTTTAAACCACGATAAACCATAAAGTGACCATCCATATAGTAAAAACAAAAGGGTCTCACCTCTTCTGTCCTTCCTGTTTGCTTCGACACTGCTCACAGTAATATTTGTACTCGCTGCATAGTGTTTCTGTGTTACTGAATCCCCTGCAGGAACACAAAGACAGCCGTAAAGTCTACACACCCGCCATACTGATCACATTTCCACAGAAGAGAATTTGTGTATCAAACTGCTTAACAATATATTTTTTTAAATTTAAAATCGTATTGTTTGTGAATTATAAGAAAGTAGTGAGGATATTTGTTGCAGACTTATCTTTCAAATCAAAATAAAAAAGAAAGCTAAAGAATTAAAAAAAAAACCAAAAAACACAATCTCATAACTTGTGGCCTTTTCATTGCAGTTTCGGCCGGCTCTGCCAAATTGGATAGGGTTGGGTCGGGACGGGACGTAGAAAAGTCCAACCAATAAATTCATGAAAAGTTGTGGCATATCTTACACCAGAAATGTTAGTCCAGTCCCTAACTAAAGTAACACTTCTGTACGTGCCGCATAAGTTGTAAGATGCCCTTCATACACTAAAGGGGGCTTTACACGCTACGATATCGTTAATGTTTTATCGTCGGGGTCACGTTGTTAGTGATGCACATCTGGCGTCATTAACGATATCGCAGCGTGTGACACTGACCAGCGACCTTAAGCGACCTCAAAAATGGTGAAAATCGTTCACCATGGAGAGGTCGTCCCAAACTCAAAAATTGGTAATGGTTGTTTATCGATGTTGTTCATCGCTCATGCGGCTGCACACATCGCTATGTGTGACACCGCGGGAGCGAGTAACGTCTCCTCACCTGCCGCCGGCCACAATGCGGAAGGAAGGAGGCGGGCGGGATGTTATGTCCTGCTCATCTCCGCCCCTCCGCTTTGATTGGCTGGCCGCTTAGTGACATCGCTGTGATGCCGAATGTCCCTCCCCCTTGAAGGAGGGATTGTTCGGCAGTCACAGCGACGACGCCGACCAGGTAAGTGCGTGTGATGCTGCCGTAGCAATAATGTTTGCTACGGCAGCGATCACAAACAATCGCATGCGCGACGGGGGCGGGTACTTACACGCTCGATATCGCTAGAAATTGCTAGCGATATCGCTACCGTGTAAAGCCCCCTTTAGTGACAAACACTACTTAATGAATTGAGTTCATCTTACGCCAGCGCACCCATCATGAAGACAAGCATGCAAAAAATTGGGTTCTCAATGGGAATCTGTCAGCAGGTTTTTGCTACTTAATCTGAGCGTAACATGATGAACAGAACAAGAGACTGCTACCAAGGATGTGTCACTTATTAGTTTGTGTGGTGTAGTGTCAATACAATCAGTGTTTTATCAGCAAGAGATTATCCCTATTAGACTCTCTCATGGAATAGGCAATGTAACCCAGCCCCCACCACTCCAAAGCAACCTGCTGACAATTCAGTGACCACAGGAGGCTGACAATCAGGGGTGCAAGTGGACTTCTACACAATTTAAAGCACTACTACAGTGCTTTTTTTTATTTCACTGCTGCCCTCTGTCTTATAATCACCTTCCAGTGTCGTCTTCTCTTATCCACGCTGGTCCTGTCTGTCTCTGGTGAATTGTGACCTGCTGGCTGCTTCAGTGTTTCATGGAGCGCGCCGGAGGTCACAACTCTATGAGAGCCTCATTCTGTCTCTCATACACTTGTACCAAGCACTTGTGACATAACTTTTGACTTCCGGCCAGTCAGAAGTGATGGGTACAAGATGGCGCTGCAGGACCGGAGGGACACCAATAAAAAGGTGAAGACGCCAGTGGGTGAGTATAAGACCGGGAGCAGGGACTTTACATTTAAAGCACCACCCCAGCGCTAAAAATATATGCTTAAATGGTGCTTTAGCTTCTAGCTCCGCAACATCTACATCAGACAAATCAGATATGAAAAATGCACCAACAGCCCAGTAAGTGACACATCCCCGGGATCAGGCTTTCTTGCCTGATGCTATTCTGCTATCAGGTAGCAAAGACCTGATGACACAGTGCCTTTAGGCTATGTGCCCACGAGAGCTCGTACCTGCGGATTTTGCCGCAGAAAACCTGTGAATTTATCTGGATTTTCTAGATAAATCCGCAGGTTTTAGCGAGTACAGACACTCCCCATTTATCCTATGGGACATGGGGAGTGCTGTGTCCATGCTGTTGTATGTGCGGCTGCGGAATATGCTGTGGATGTCCCACAGCCGCACATAACTGCATGTCAATTATTCCTGCGGAAATATCTGCGGAGATCCCGGCTCTCCACTATGGATATAGAGGCCGGGACTTCCGCAGGTGAGCCGCATGAATGTCCGCAGGTTTTCCGCAGCTATTTCGCTGGAATCTCGCAGCAATGTATGGCTGTGGATTGCGGGGAGCTGCTGCGGGAAACCTGCGGATATATCCGCAGGTGCGAGCTCCCGTGGGCACATAGTCTTAATCTTTCTCCATAAATGCTGTTTACAGACGAATTGACTGGAAAGAAAATACATTCCATAGACTTAAAAGTGTGCAACGCAGGTGAGTTTCTGCATAGAACTACAAACATGGATGACATTTTTTAACTCTCGTTCACTTTGTTGCTTCTGTAATCTGCTGCGGATTCTTAATGTCCCCAAATAGGGGCTGAAAATCTGTGGCAAATGTGCAGCGTGTGAACAGCTGTAATGTTTTTTTTCTCATTACTAATAGTGAAGGTTTTCGTGACTTGGGCATTTTCCTCGATAAAGTGCATATCTGGGGTTAGTCACAACCTACTTTTAAAGTGTTACATCAAACAAACAAATCAGAAAGAAATAGAAAGAGGCAGATATGCAGAATAACTGGCAACATCAATCTACAGGACAGAGCACAGATCTGCACCCAGCCAAGCCAGGGTCTCCAGGTCACAAAGGAAGAATTGGTCTTGGGGTACTTTCACACATCCGGATTTTTGCTCTGCGGCACAATACGGCGTTCTGCAGAAAAACCGCAACCGGCTTTTGTAACGCCGATTGCGGTTTTTTTTGCATTGACTTACATTAGTGCCGCATTGTGCCGTAGGGGCTTGCGTTCGGTCCGGTTTTTGCCGCATGCGGCAGATTTAGCCGATGCGGCGGCCGGATCGAACGTACCCTGCAACGTTTTTTGCTCCGGCAAAAAACACCGCATCGCGCCGCATCCGGCCGCTGCGGCGCATTTTTCAATGCATCCCTATGGAGGCCGGATGCGGCGCGATGCGGAAAAAAACGCATCCGGTCGCCGCATGCGGTATTTTCCACTGCGCATGCTCAGTAGCATGCCGCAACCGGAAAAAACCGGACCGGCCGCATGTAAAAACTTATGCAAAGGATGCGGTGTTTTCACCGCATCCGTTGCATAGTTTTCACAGCCGGATTGAGCCGCAGGGCTCAAACCGGATGTGTGAAAGTAGCCTTAGGGTACTTTCACACATCCGGATTTTTGCTCTGCGGCACAATACGGCGTTCTGCAGAAAAACCGCAACCGGCTTTTGTAACGCCGATTGCGGTTTTTTTTTGCGTTGACTTACATTAGTGCCGCATTGTGCCGTAGGGGCTTGCGTTCGGTCCGGTTTTTGCCGCATGCGGCAGATTTAGCCGATGCGGCGGCCGGATCGAACGTACCCTGCAACGTTTTTTGCTCCGGCAAAAAACACCGCATCGCGCCGCATCCGGCCGCTGCGGCGCATTTTTCAATGCATCCCTATGGAGGCCGGATGCGGCGCGATGCGGAAAAAGCCGCATGCGGTATTTTCCACTGCGCATGCTCAGTAGCATGCCGCAACCGGAAAAAAACGGACCGGCCGCATGTAAAAACTTATGCAAAGGATGCGGTGTTTTCACCGCATCCGTTGCATAGTTTTCACAGCCGGATTGAGCCGCAGGGCTCAAACCGGATGTGTGAAAGTAGCCTTAGGCGCATACATACCAGATTGTGGCCCACGTTAGACCAGCTGCATATGTGGCTACTCTACACAGATTCCGACAGGGGACAAAACAAAACTTGGATTTTCAACATGGACAATCCTTTGTTACCAAGTGAGAAGAGTCTATTCCCAACTTATTCACCTCCCTCTATTGAGAGAATATACAGACTAGGCCGACCCAAATAGACATATGTATTCGGGGCTGAAAGATGAACTGTTGAGTGCACAATAGCTATCCGAGGTGTATAGTCACCATTAGTGCGGTGCTCCGGTATGATTAACAGAAAGGAATCACCGATGGCCACAGGCTCCAATACAGGCTCACAATGGAGACAATTTCAAGACCAGGCTCAATGGGGATATCTGCAACGTAGCTCACACCAGCCAAACCAGAGACCAGTCTCCAGACAGCACGGATTCGGGGATTTTGGCCCTCATCAGATTACAAGTGGTAACACTTTACATTCACACCACATCGATAATTAAACTCCAGTTGAAATAGAGTTGCCCAATATTACATTTTCTGGGAGTGAATGATTTTTTTCTACATGTGAACTTTTGAGCTATAAAGCCATTAAACAAGATATAAAAGACTACAGGAATGTATAAGTCCTTATTCGTCAGGATAGATCTATTACCCAGATCATTCCCTCTATAAAGATGTCGTGCTAAAAAATATATAGGGCTGAGAAGGATTTAAAGTTTATTAACCGAAAAGGAGAAGCATTGCCTCCTGTATGTAACCAATATAATAAGGGTAAACTATTGGTACACAACAAGTTCCAGAGACTCCAAGCGAGGGCTGCCGAGGGGAGCGGGTGGCTGCCGAGGGGAGCGGGTGGCTGCCGAGGGGAGCGGGTGGCTGCCGAGGGGAGCGGGTGGCTGCCGAGGGGAGCGGGTGGCTGCCGAGGGGAGCGGGTGGCTGCCGAGGGGAGCGGGTGGCTGCCGAGGGGAGCGGGGGGCTGCATTAACGTGCGAGGGTTGCAGTTAAGTGTATAGTTAAACACATAGTTTAACACAAGAGCATAGTCCAGTGTTTACCATTGTTTTTCTGCTTTTATCTGTTTTGTTAACTCCCATTTAGTATGTACTCCATAGACAATGCTACCAATTGTGCATCTTGTCAGATGCACGCATGCCTTGAACAGCTGTTTCAGGGTTAATATGTCACTCGATGAAAGCACGTTACATATTTGGAAGCCCAGATAATAGATTTAAATACACAGCTTGCAACACTCAGGAACATTGCAAACCTAGAGAGGAGTTTAGAGCTCACTGAGCTTTCTCAGGCTGGGGCCAGTGATATGGAGGAGGGTGGAGGTGGGAAGGTCAGGACCCAGAGGTAGGTAGCTGGGTAACCGTTAGAAGAAGAGGTAGGGGGAAAAGTGTCAGGGAGCCTAGTCCTGATCTGGCACAACCTAGTAAATATGCCTGTTTGGCTGATATTAAGCATTCAGGGCCAGAACTAGGGTCACTACAGCAGGACGTTGCTCCTAGAAACCAGGCAAACGACTGCTGTAGGAAGGAGGGAAATAGGAGTGCAGCAAAGGCTAGACAGATGTTGGTAGTAGGGGACTTTATAATTAGGTGCGTAGACAGAGTCATCTGCCGTCCAGACTGTGCATGCCAAACAGTGTATTGTCTGCCGGGTGCTCGGGTTCGGCATATTGCGGATCGATAGACAGATTGCTGGGTGGGGCTGGGGAAAACCCAGCGGTCATGGTGCACATTGGAACTAATAATGTTAGGGGCAGGTGGAAGGTCCTTAAAAACCATTACAGGGAACTAGGAGATCAGTTAAATTCCAGGACCTCCAAGGTGGAGTTTTCAGAAATAATACCGGTGCCACAAGCATCACTAGAAAGACAGCAGGAGCTTAGGGAGATAAACAAGTGGCTTAGATATTTGTGCAGGAAGGATGGGTTTGGGTTCATAGAGAACTGGGCTGATTTCTCTGTAGGGGACAGGCTGCACCTCAATTGGGGAGGGTGCAGCTGTGCTGGGGAAAAAAAATGGTCAGACATTTGACAACAATGGAGGAGCTTTTAAACTACTATCTGGTGGGAGGGAGGGTAGTGGAGTAAATAAGGGAATATATAGAGTAGACAGAGTGAGACATTGGGGGTCAATGAAGATTTAGAGGGCCTGGGACATGCAAGGAAAGTAGGGAGGTGAGTAGGAGTAATAAATGTACTAATAAAAGCTTAATCTTGTAGACTGGGACCATATCATGATAACTGGGGAAACTGAAAATAAATGGGGCCTATTTTAAGGATCTATAGATAAGTAAGACAGTACAAAGTATAATAAGAAAAATAAAGGGCATTCAAAACCTTGAAGGCCGAGAAATCAGCAATAGAATTTAAGGAGAATAAAGATCTCAATAGGATACAAAAAAAAAAAAAATCAAGCTAGCAAAAAGTTAACTACTTAAAAATAAATTGCCAACGACATTATAATAAATATACCAAAAATGTATGAACCCATTATTGTAACAAAAAAAAACAAACAAACCAAACAACAAAAACCTATGGTAGCTGTCCCTTAAATAAGATAATTATAGAGGACAAAGCAAAGGCTGAGATATTAAACAGGCACTTTTCATCCATATTAATCACTGAACTGACTGTTCTAGGGATCATTCAGCAACTTAAAAACCGACAACATAACTTAACACAATTGGAAGAATGGCTGAGTCTGAGCAAATTAAATATTGATAAATCCCATGAGCTGGATAAAATTCATCCATGCATATTGCGGTAATTTAACTCAGCAATTGACAAATCTCTGTATCTCATCATCTTAGACTATCTTGGTTGGTGCCACAGGACTGGAAGATGGTTGATGTGGTACCGATATTTAAGGAAGGTAAGAAGGTGGATCCAGGCAACTACCGTCCAGTAAGTCTGACTTCAGTAGTGTGCAAAGTTTTTGAGGGCATTTTAAGTGATGACCTGCAGAAATATATTGCAGAGAATAATATAACTGACAACCAGCATGGATGCACGAAAGAGAAGTCATATCTAACCATGGATTTTTGATTTCCACCCGGGACCCCAGCGTTGCAAGACTGCAGTGCTAACCACTGAGTCACCGTGCCGCCCATGTATAATGGTGAAGAAAAGTTGAACTTTATGAACTCTAGTCTTTTTTCAACCTATAAAACTATATAACAAGTTAGTACACTATTATTTGTGGGCCATACAGAAGTGACGGGTAAAAAGATCTGGTCAGCACTACTGGTGGATGGTGGTCCTCAGTGGTAGGCTAGATATCACAACAGAGTGCCATCAGCCTCTGCACAAAGCATCCACTACACTGCTCTCAACAGGCCAGGCAGGCTGAATAAAGAAAACCAGTCACACAATTCATGCTGACAAAACCACAGGCTACAAATCAGATCCTGGTGCACAATTGTGGCGAGTTTCGGAGAAAATATACATTACAGATCCAGCCAAGGACCAAGTCCATAGACTATACTAGTACGGCCACACACGCTCTTCTACCAACAATATTAGAGGCGATTGACAGGTAGCCATATCCAAAACAACTTTGATGTGGTCAGGGATCATAAATTAGCTGAAAGGAGCTTACGAAAAGTAGGATAGAGGAGTTACAAAATTTCTTTTGGACCACCAGAACAAGTCCACTGATGGATTCTCAATTTACTCATTCCGCAGCCAGATATAGACACTGCAACACTTAAGTGAAACAAAAAAAATTAGCTTCAGCACCAATTACATGCATTTAAGAAAAAAAATCAAGTGTCCCCATTGGTGGACAACCCATGTAAGGTGTTCATGCACATATATATATTAGGCTACGTTCACATTTCCGTTGTTTTGCATCAGTCACATGCGTTGCTTGACGTTTGTGACTGATGCGTTGTACAACGGATGACAAGAATTAGAATTCATTGTCGGACTCAGTTGTAAAACGTTAGAGAGAATGATCAGCTGATCGCTCACAACAGCCGGCCGCTGGCTTTTGAGAGCGAACAGATGATCTCCCGGCGGTCGGCTAATGAGAGCGATCAGCTGATTGTTAGGCCGCCGAGAGAGAGCATGCGCAGCAAAATCCTAAGGATTCCACTGCTCAAAAAAATGTTACACTCTGCGTTCCTGCCGCCTGACAGTCAGTCGTTCCACGACTGATCAGTCGGGCGGAGGATGCAACACAGCGTCATCAGTCACAATCCGCCGCTCATACAAGTATGTGGGAACAACGGAGTCCGCAAAACTGATTGCGTGGTTTACCAGAGCCGCGGAATGTGACTGATACAAATTGAAGGAAATGTGAACCTAGCCTTAGCTGTCAGTTTCCTGAGCACCAAGCAAACATGTAAGCTCCACTGAATGTGAATGTGGTTTTTTTTTGTTTTTTTTTTCTTTTAATGGTAAGAGAAGAGCTTAAGAAGAAAAAAAGGAATAAAAAAATAAAATAATGCTCATACCCTAAAATGTTACCTGCCCACCCAACATGTGCAATGTATACGCAGCTTCTGACCCATTTACCTCCCTAGCCGATGTCTCTGCTGCATGCATTTCCTACTGATGTACATAATTGCTTTACTCGTGGATTACACCCACAGTCTCCTCAGTAATCGGTTTCTATCAGTAAACTACCTCTGGGCTCCCCACAGTAAACATATCAAACAGCCAAGCTGCAGTGATCGAGAAGAATCATCCCAGCATCCGAAAAAGAGGACAGAGCCGATATCACAGCCCAGGGTAGAGCGTGGGTAGAAAGATGTGGGCTGCGCTGGTGTGGGAGAGAGTAAGCTCACAGCAAGATGGGGACGTAGAATGTGATGGTAGTGCCACCATGTACACGTAATGTGCTGGGAGGAGACAGATCCACAAAGCAGGAGGGGAGCGCATACAGCAAGAACAGTGAAATGAAGCACTCAGCAGACAATAGCTTACCTAAAAGTTAGGTCACAATATGAAGGCTCACTAGATGGTGGGCCACTACACTATTACATACTATTTTGTGCTATACTGATGTAAACCAGCCAGATGAAGGCTTTTTTTAGTGTCCTTCAGACTAATGTAACACTACTGACATGTTTGGAGCACAAACCTAAAAGAGGACCTGTCACTTGTTCAAAGAAATAGATTTAAATACTTTCCAAAAATCCCTAAGTTCCTCAAATTCTGCCACTGTTTTCCTTTTTGTGCTGTGACGTTCCATTGCAGAGATATTCACATATTTCTTCTGTAGCACAATATGAGAAATCTCTGTTTTGTAGTCCAAGTGGGCGTTTCTTCAGAGCCTTCTCTAGGGCGTGTGCTTTCACCCCTTCCTCCCAGACACTGCAAATCATAGCTCAGCAACGTCCAAGACTGGCAGATCAGCTGCTGAGCTGTGATTGGCAGCGTCTGGGTGGGAGTGAGTCGTGAGTGAGAGAACAAGGTATTTACCTCCATTTTTTGAGTAAGTGACAAGTCATCTTAAAAGGTACCGTATTTTTCGCTTTATAAGATGCACCGGATTATAAGATGCACCCAAAATTTAGACATAGAAAAAAGGTAAAAAAAAAAAAGTCCGTCTTCTACTCCGGTGTGGTCTTATGCGGCGGCGGGTCCATGGTGGTGGTGGCGGGCCAGTGGCGACAGCGGCGGGCCAGTGGTGACAGCGGCGGGCCAGTGGTGACAGCGGCGGGCCAGTGGTGACAGCGGCGGGCCAGTGGTGACAGCGGCGGGCCAGTGGTGACAGCGGCGGGCCAGTGGTGACAGCGGCGGGCCAGTGGTGACAGCGGCGGGCCAGTGGTGACAGCGGCGGGCCAGTGGTGGAGCAGGCCGGTGCAGTGAGTGTCCCAGTCTGCCCGCAGTCCCGGTTCAAATGATGACGCCTGGAGTGGCACATGCGCAGATTGAGGTCTCTTTCAAGAGCTCCATCAGCGCACACGCTGACTCCCGGAGCCATCATTTGAAACCGGGACTGCAAACAGACTGACACTCGCTGCACAGCCACCGCAGTCCGCACAGCCACCCGCCGGCCCGCCCGCACAGAGTCAGCCGGGACAGAGATGCTCCAGCTGCGTCAGGCAGTCGGCCGACGGCACAGACAGCCACCCGGCCGCCCGCATGCACCTGGCTGCCCGCACACAGAACTGCACAGCTCCCCCCCCCCCCTTGATAAGCTATAGTCGGATTTTAAGACGCACCCTTCATTTTACTCCCGATTTTTTGGGAGGAAAAGTGCATCTTATAATCCGAAAAATACGGTATATCACAGCACACAGTAATAAGGAAATTAATAAAGTAATACAAATGAAAAGATCTAGGTACCTGATATAAAGGATCTAAAAAACACATTTTCCTAAATCAAATGTGAACCTTGTAAAACTAGGCAATTGGGAAAGAAAAAAAAAAAAAAGAAAAGATTGCCAAAACAATCTTTATGGCTTGTGACGATGACTCACCTTAAACAGTGTGTAATGGAAGTATTTTGCTCCACATCCACTGAGAGATCCAAGAAATCTTCATCTTTGCTACTAACCTTGAAAAGCAGATAGAAATAAAGCAGTGTAAATTATTCGACCTGGAAAGTGATCAGCAGCTCAATTTCACAGTTTATACGAGTATGAACATGAAGACGTATTACTCCATATATATTCTTCTAATTAGTATGCGTGAACGCTTCCAGGAACATTAAAGGGAATCTGTCAGCAGGTTTTTGATATGTAAGCTGAAGCCAGCATGCTGCAAGGGTTAACAGAGAATTCAGGGATGCCTGTCTTGTCAAGATCCGATCTGTTTTCTTGGAATGTTTGTTTAAGCAAAAGGAACTTTGATTGCTGTGACTACAAAGTCACACACACAGCAGTCCGGCACACCCCTCATCACTGACATCAGGGTACAATCTCTATTGAGTGCCTGGTGTGGGTGGGACAGCTCTCTCAGCGCTGCTACATGGCTAAACCTGAAAATTCTGATTGCGTCAGAACGGCTGCACCCAGTGATCTAAGCGATATATCGCTGGATTCAGAGTCTCTTTGCCTACAAAATGCTGCTCTCAGATCAGGTAGCAAAATCCTGCTGACAGATGCCCTTTAAGCGTCTACTGCACAAAAAGAAATGAACTGTACGGCGCCGCTGACAACTACTGCATAGGATCATCACAGGAGAGGGTCCGCTGTAGGGGGACCACATTTTCAGGCCAAAGTAGACAGTATCTATGTATCACATATTACATAGACGTTCATTAATCTGAGTGACTATTATTTAGTACTATATTCCCCTTCAGTGGTCAATGGAAGGGAAATGTATGGCACCTTAAACCACCAATAAGCTTAGAAGCTTAAGGGTATGTGCCCACGGATTTTCCAGATAAATCCGCAGGATTGCACAAGTACAGACATTCCCCATGTTACCCTATGGGACATGGGGAATCTCTGTATCCATGCTGCGGAATATGCTGCGGATTTCCTGCAGCCGCACGTAACTGCATGTCAATTATTCATGCGGAAATATCGCGGAATTCCCGGCCCTCCACTATGGAGACAGAGGCCGGGACTTCAGCAGGTATTTCCGCACTTCTCCCGCAGGTTTACCGCAACACCTCCGCACATATACTGCAGCAATGTATAGCTGCGGATTCCGGGGAGCAGCTGCGGTAAACCTGCGGAAAAGTCCGCAGGTACATTGTCCCGTGGGCACATAGCCTTAAAGGCTATCTTTACAGCGGCACACCCCACTGGCTGATCTAGGAAGATCTCATAGCTGCAGTCCACATTAAGGAGTATGTTGTAACGTACATAAACATGCATGGAAACAAATATTGGGGAGCCCAAAGAAACGAGGGAGCAGAAAACTAACAGAAATGGACTAGTAAACAATTGTGGCTAAGGAAAATGGCCAGTACAATAAGAGCGCACTGGTATTTATTTGAGAAGAAACACTGAACTCTTGTAACGATAATTACTGTGTGAACGGTACCCTAATAACGATGACTTATAAAAATGCCACCGAAGTTGTTAAGTGCCTCTGAAACTGCGCGATGCACACAGTGAGTCAGGCTGGAAATCCTTGGAAGCTTTATGATTAATATTGCAATTTGGAACAGATGGTAACTAAGAGTTACTGTGACCTGCAAGTACCAAAAATAAAATGCAATTTACTCCTCCCTACTTCAGAGAGGTAATCACAAAATGTCATCGCTGATCATATAAAGAAGGAAAACAACTTCTGCATTAGAGCGTAGCACGCTGTAAACCTGCAGATGCTCTGCCCAGGGCGGCCATCTGCCATACTGCACACGCCGGCTTCCTACCAGCTACAGGTAGGGCACGATCGAAACGGAGAAGGGGAAAAAGCACTGAAAAATGGTGCAGAATCTGCCTCCAATTATTGAGTTTAATTGTTGCTTGCAGAGGATTTATCATTCTGCAGACAGAGCTAACATTGCCTACAGCTATTTATGTGGAATCACTATACAGAAGACTATGGCATTACAGGGAGCGGAGAAAGAGGCGCTGTCAGATGCTCAGCTTCCCAGAGGACAAGAGAATTAGTCATTTAGGCTTTGTGCGCACTAGAAAAAGGAATTTTCTTAAGAAAAATTCCGGAGGCTCAGTAAGATTTCCGCACCTGCGGGAAAATACCGCACCGAAATCTGCATCCAAATCCGCATGCGGTTAGTTGCATTTTGCTGCGGATTTGGTGCGGAAATGCCGCAGCCAGCATAGGACTGGCTACCGGAGGAATCTCCAGTAATACCAGTCCTGGCCATGGTTACCTGCACTGAACTCCGGAGCTCCAGAGTGCAGCCTAGACTAAACTGCGAGCGCAGAGTGATTGATTCCCCGATGCTTGCAGCCTAGACTAAACTACAAGCACTGAGTGATTGATTTCCCGGCCATTGCAGTTTAGTTCAGGCCGGGCTGATCTCCGGAGCTCAGGTGACAGCTCTGGAGTGCAGCCCGGCCTCTCTACAGCTGTTACCTGAGCTCCGGAGATCAGCCCGGCCTGAACTAAACGGCAATCACCGGGGAATCAATCACTCGGCACTCGCAGTTTAGTCTACGCTGCACTCTGGAGCTCAGGTGACCGCTCCGGAGTTCAGTGCAGGTAACCGCGGCCAGGCCTGGTATTACTGGAGATTCGTCCAGTAGCCAGTCCCGCAGCTACCTGCGGAAGAGAATTGACATGCAATTGTTTTTACTGCAGGAATCCCGCAGCAAAACATGCAGCTGTCAAAATCCACCTAGTGCGCAGCTTTTTTTTTTCCCATAGGTTTTGCTGGTGAATCACTTCAGAGATGTTATGAACATTTTCTGCAGCGAAACATGCAGGAAATCCGCGGCAAAAGAAGGGAATTTTGTTACTTACCGTAAATTCCTTTTCTTCTAGCTCTTATTGGGAGACCCAGACGATTGGGGTATAGCTACTGCCCTCTGGAGGCCACACAAAGCACTACATTAAAAGTGCAAGGCCCCTCCCCCTCTGGCTATACCCCCCCGTGGTATCACGGGATCTCCAGTTTTAGTGCCAAAGCAAGAAGGAGGAAGCCAATAACTGGTTTAAACAAATTAACTCCGAATAACGTCGGAGAACTGAAAAACCGTTCAACATGAACAACATGTGTACCCGCAAACAACCAAGAAATCCCGAAGGACAACAGGGCGGGTGCTGGGTCTCCCAATAAGAGCTAGAAGAAAAGGAATTTACGGTAAGTAACAAAATTCCCTTCTTCTTCAGCGCTCTATTGGGAGACCCAGACGATTGGGACGTCCAAAAGCTGTCCCTGGGTGGGTAAATAAATACCTCATGTTAGAGCTGCAAGACAGCCCTCCCCTACGGGGGTGTCACTGCCGCCTGCAGGACTCTTCTACCTAAGCTGGCATCCGCCGAAGCATAGGTATGCACCTGATAATGCTTGGTGAAAGTGTGCAGACTGGACCAGGTAGCTGCCTGGCACACCTGTTGAGCCGAAGCCTGGTGACGTAATGCCCAGGACGCACCCACGGCTCTGGTTGAGTGGGCTTTTAGCCCTGAAGGAACCGGAAGCCCCGCAGAACGGTAGGCCTCTAGAATTGGTTCTTTGATCCATCGAGCCAGGGTGGCTTTAGAAGCCTGCAACCCCCTGCGCGGACCAGCGACAAGGACGAAAAGTGCATCGGCACGGCGTATGGGCGCCGTGCGGGAAATGTAGATTCTGAGTGCTCTCACCAGATCTAGCAAACGTAAGGCCCTTTCATACCGGTGAACCGGATGAGGGCAAAAAGAAGGCAAGGAAATATCCTGATTAAGATGAAAAGAGGATACGACCTTAGGGAGAAACTCCGGAATGGGGCGCAGCACAACCTTGTCCTGGTGGAACACCAGGAAGGGAGCCTTGGATGACAGAGCTGCCAGCTCAGACACTCGCCGAAGCGATGTGATTGCAACAAGAAACGCCACTTTCTGCGACAGCCGAGAAAAGGAAACTTCCTTCAGAGGCTCGAAGGGCGGCTTCTGGAGAGCAACTAGTACCCTGTTCAGATCCCATGGATCTAACGGTCGCTTGTACGGGGGCACAATATGACAGACCCCCTGCAGGAACGTGCGCACCTTAGGAAGACGTGCTAGACGCTTCTGAAAAAACACGGATAGTGCCGAAACTTGCCCTTTAAGGGAGCTGAGCGACAAGCCCTTTTCTAACCCCGATTGCAGGAAGGAAAGAAACTTGGGCAATGCAAATGGCCAGGGAGACACTCCCTGAGCAGAGCACCAGGACAAGAAAATCTTCCACGTTCTGTGGTAGATCTTAGCCGAATTCGACTTTCTAGCTTGTCTCATTGTGGCAATGACTCCCTGAGATAATCCAGCAGACGCTAGGATCCAGGACTCAATGGCCACACAGTCAGGTTCAGGGCCGCAGAATTCTGATGGAAAAACGGCCCTTGGGACAGTAAGTCTGGTCGGTCTGGCAGTGACCACGGTCGACCGATCGTGAGATGCCACAGATCCGGATACCACGACCTCCTCGGCCAGTCTGGAGCGACGAGTATGACGCGGCTGCACTCGGATCTGATCTTGCGTAGCACTCTGGGCAAGAGCGCCAGAGGTGGAAACACGTATGGGAGCTGAAACTGCGACCAATCTTGAACCAAGGCGTCTGCCGCCAGAGCTCTTTGATCGCGCGACCTCGCCATGAATGCCGGGACCTTGTTGTTGTGCCGGGACGCCATTAGGTCGACGTCCGGCACTCCCCAGCGGCGACAGATTTCCTGAAACACGTCCGGGTGAAGGGACCATTCCCCTGCGTCCATGCCCTGGCGACTGAGGAAGTCTGCTTCCCAGTTTTCTACGCCTGGGATGTGAACCGCGGATATGGTGGATGCTCTGTCCTCCACCCACATTAGAATGCGCCGGACTTCTTGGAAGGCTTGCCGACTGCGCGTCCCTCCTTGGTGGTTGATGTATGCCACCGCTGTGGAGTTGTCCGATTGGATTCGGATCTGCTTTCCTTCCAGCCACTGTTGGAAGGCCAGTAGAGCAAGATACACTGCTCTGATCTCCAGAACATTGATCTGAAGGGTGGACTCCTGCGGAGTCCACGTCCCCTGAGCCCTGTGGTGGAGAAATACTGCTCCCCACCCTGACAGACTCGCATCTGTCGTGACTACTGCCCAGGATGGGGGCAGGAAGGATCTTCCCTGAGACAATGATGTGGGAAGGAGCCACCATTGTAGAGAGTCTTTGGCCGTCTGGGAAAGCGAGACTTTCCTGTCCAGGGACGTTGACTTCCCGTCCCATTGGCGGAGAATGTCCCATTGAAGTGGGCGCAGATGAAACTGCGCAAAGGGAACTGCTTCCATGGCTGCCACCATCTTCCCTAGGAAATGCATGAGGCGCCGCAAGGGATGCAACTGGCCCTGCAGGAGAGATTGCACCCCTGTCTGTAGTGACCGCTGCTTGTCCAGCGGAAGCTTCACTATCGCTGCTAGAGTATGAAACTCCATGCCAAGATACGTTAGTGACTGAGTCGGTGATAGGATCGACTTTGGAAAGTTGATGATCCATCCGAAAGACTGTAGAGTCTCCAGCGTAGCATTCAGGCTGAGTTGGCATGCCTCCTGAGAGGGAGCTTTGACCAATAAATCGTCTAGGTAAGGGATCACCGAGTGTCCCTGAGAGTGCAAGACTGCTACCACCGCCGCCATGACCTTGGTGAAGACCCGTGGGGCTGTCGCCAGACCAAATGGAAGAGCTACGAACTGAAAATGGTCGTCTCCTATCACAAAACGTAGAAAACGTTGATGTTCTGTAGCAATTGGCACGTGGAGATAAGCATCTCTGATGTCTATTGAGGCAAGGAAGTCTCCTCTGGACATTGAGGCAATGACAGAGCGGAGGGTTTCCATCCGGAACCTCCTGGCGTGCACATGCTTGTTGAGCCGTTTTAGGTCCAGAACAGGACGGAACGAGCCGTCCTTTTTTGGAACCACAAAGAGATTGGAGTAAAACCCTTGCCCTTGTTCCTGAGGAGGGACTGGGATAACCACTCCTTCCGCTTTTAGGGAATCCACCGCCTGCAGCAGAGCATCTGCTCGGTCTGGCCGTGGGGAGGTTCTGAAGAACCGAGCTGGAGGACGAGAATTGAACTCGATTCTGTACCCGCGAGACAAAATGTCCGTCACCCACCGGTCTTTGACCTGTGACATCCAAATGCCGGAAAAGCGGGAGAGCCTGCCCCCGACCGGCGATGCGGAGGGAGGGGGCTGGAAGTCATGAGGTAGCCGCTTTGGAAGCGGTACCTCCATTTGCTTTCTTGGGGCGTGTGTGAGTCCGCCACGAATCTGAGTTTCTTTGCGTCCTCTGAGTCCCTTTGGACGAGGTAAATGGTGTCTTGCCCGAACCTCGAAAGGACTGAAACCTCTGCTGCCACTTTTTCTGCTGAGGTTTGGGTGTTCTGGGTTGTGGTAAAGAGGAGTCTTTACCCTTGGACTGCTTAATGATGTCAGCCAATGGCTCGCCAAACAGTCTCTCTCTAGACAAAGGCAAACTGGTTAAACATTTTTTGGAACCAGCATCCGCTTTCCAGTCCTTTAACCACAAGGCTCTGCGCAAAACTACCGAATTGGCGGACGCCATTGAGGTGCGACTGGTAGATTCTAGGACCGCATTGATAGCGTAAGACGCAAACGCCGACATCTGCGTGGTAAGGTGCGCCACTTGCGGCACTGCTGGATGCATGATAGCATCCACCTTTGCTAAGCCAGCTGAAATAGCCTGGAGAGCCCAGACGGCTGCGAATGCCGGAGCAAACGACGCGCCTGTAGCTTCATAGACAGATTTTAACCAAAGGTCCATCTGTCTGTCATTGGCATCTTTAAGTGAAGCGCCATCCTCCACTGCAACTATGGATCTAGCTGCAAGTTTGGAAATCGGGGGGTCCACCTTTGGACACTGTGTCCAGCGCTTGACCACCTCAGGGGGGAAAGGGAAACGCGTATCTTTAGATCGTTTAGAGAAACGCCTTTCCGGGTGAGCGTCGTGCTTCTGAATTGATTCTCTGAAGTCAGAGTGATCTAACAAAGCACTCAATTTACGCTTGGGATAAAGGAAACGAAACTTTTCCTGCTCCGCAGCCGCCTCTTCTGCTGAAGGGGCTGGGGGAGAAATATCCAACAGCCTATTGATGGCTGAGATAAGGTCGTCTACCATGGCATCCCCATCCGGGGTATCCAGGTTGAGAGGGGTTCCAGGAGTGGATTCCTGATCACTCTCATCAGACCCATCACAGGGAGACTGATTGCGCTGAGACCCTGAGCAGTGTGAAGA
The DNA here is from genome assembly GCF_048569485.1 of Anomaloglossus baeobatrachus. Lineage (NCBI taxonomy): Eukaryota > Metazoa > Chordata > Amphibia > Anura > Aromobatidae > Anomaloglossus > Anomaloglossus baeobatrachus. The sequence continues at coordinate 89,780,442 of NC_134361.1, forward strand.
CGTCGAGGGTCTTTCCCAGCGAGCTCGCTTAGGGTGGCTGGGGCCATCATCTGAGTCATAATCCTCGGCCTGTGAAGCCGGGGACCCCCCTGTGGGCTGGATACATTCCAAGTAAGGGGGACCTGAGGACAGAGGCCTCGCCGTGCCCAGAGACTGAGCCCCATGCATAGATTGCAAGGTCTCAAGGATTTTTGCCATAGATACAGACATATTATCTGCAAAAACTGCAAAGTCCGTCCCTGTCACCGGGGCAGAACTTACAAGCGTCTCAGCCTGGGTCGCTACCTCTCCTGACTCCGGCTGGCGAAGCAGCACCGGGTCGGAGCATTGCACACAATGGGGGTCATCAGAGCCTGCTGGTAGATTAGCCCCACATGCAGCACACGCAGTATACACAGCCCTTTTTGCCTTGGCCGCCTTGCGTTTTGAGGATGACATGTTGCTGCTTCCACAGAGCGATCTGGGATATGCAGCCAGAAGCGCACCTCACAGTGCAAGAAATACAATATCTATATATATGTACCCAGTACACTGACACACAGTGAGGCACTAGAGGGACCAGCACAGAAAAATCGCTTACCGCCCGCTTAAAAAGCGGGTGTGTGGTCGCCAGATAGCCCCTAGTCCAGGTCTCCCAGAGCCTTGCGTCCTTCCTCCAGCCAGGCATGCATGTAATGGCTGCCGGCGTCTCTAGAGAGGAAGGGGGGCGGGCCCTGGGCGTTCCTGGCCAAGAGCGGGAAGCCTGCTTCCCTCTGTGCATAGTGTGAGGGCTGGAGCATGTAAATCAGGCTCCAGCCCTCGTCGCTGCTTGCGAACAGCGTCTCTCCCCTACCCTGAATGACAGGGTGGGGGCGGGAACGAAACGGAGCTGCCGGCGTCCTAGGCCCAAAAAGCCGGGGACTAAAGTTATAACCGCCGCCGCCGTAAAAGCGCGGACGGCGGATCCCCGGCGCACCACAAGTCACAGCAGCGCCGCCCGGTCCAGAGGGGGTCGGCGCTGCGTTCCCATACACAAAACATCCCCCAGTAATCTGTAGGGACACTAACTCCAACATTGCGGTCCCCGGCGCACTACAACACCCAGCCAGCCCGGAGTGTGTCTGTGCCTGCCGGGGACACAGAGTACCTGTAAGATGCAGGGCCCTGTCCCTGATCGTACTCCTGCTCCGAATCCATCAGGTTCTAATGGGTCTGTGGATGGAGCCCGGCATCAGAGCTGAGAGGCCGGCAGGATCCCACTTCCACAGAGCCCTACCAGGGGATGTGGAAGGAAAACAGCATGTCAGGCTCCAGCCCTGTACCAGCAATAGGTACCTCAACCTTACAACACCATCCAGGGGTGAGAAGGGAGCATGCTGGGGACACTATATGTGTCCTCTTTTCTTCCATCCGAAACCGTCAGCAGCTACTGCTGACTAAAATCTGTGGAGCTATGCATGGAATGTCTGACCTCCTTCGCACACAAAGCTAAAACTGGAGATCCCGTGATACCACGGGGGGGTATAGCCAGAGGGGGAGGGGCCTTGCACTTTTAATGTAGTGCTTTGTGTGGCCTCCAGAGGGCAGTAGCTATACCCCAATCGTCTGGGTCTCCCAATAGAGCGCTGAAGAAAACAGCAAGTGCGCACAAGGCCTAACACCGATCCCGGCTGATCCTTCTCCGTCAATAGCGAAGGCTGGCCATGCACATTAGATGGCTGTTGGCTGAATGATACTTGGGCCAATCGTTTAGCCGGCAGCCATCTCATCCGATACTCCCATAAACAGGAGGGTTGGATCCGCCGAAATCACACCTGTCCGATAGACAACTCTCCCGAGCATCAGCCGGTGCCCCCATACCCATTAGACCGTCCATCGAATGCAGGTTCAGACGACTTTAGTCTAATGTGTATGAGGGCCTTATGTCAGATCTGTATGATTTCTGGCCTCCTCAATGACTGCTGGATCAGTTTTGGGATCATAAAAATGTTCCAGTACAGGATCCGTTCATTCAGTGGAAACAGAAGTGCCATAAAACATCTCCCATTTGCCTCCTTTCCAATAGCAATCAGTTTTTGGTCCGGCCCAAAAATATAGATAGGAACACAGTTTGTTTTTTAAACCATTGAAGTCTATGGCAATCTATGGTCATCTGTTAATGGATCCATTTTTTAGCGCTGCACTTCCCTAGAACACTAGAGACACCTCGAATAACGACGGATCTGTTAAATACAGAAATCAACAAGTCCATTTTAAACCAAAATTTTTTTTTTTTTTTAGAAAAAACAGATCCATGTAACGGATCCATTACAAATGCATGACAACTGTACATGTGAACACTGCCGTATAGCGATCTTGAGCCTGTATTAGGTCCCAGAGCTGAATTCACAATTCTGCCAGCAGAGCTAGTGGAGTTGGTCTACAGACATAGCTACATGTACTACAATGAATGAGAATTTATTATTCCTTCATCAGATTACTGATGACATTAGGAACGATCATTCTCAGATCTCAAATTGTGTTTTATTCTCGCATAGGACAAAAGGTCCGTCCTTAGGGATTAAAGGGAACCTGTCACCAGGTTTTTGCCACCTAATCTGAGAGCAGCAAAACATAGGGACAGAGATCCTGATTCTAGTGATGTGTCACTTACTGGGCTGCTTAGTGTAGTTTTGATAAAAATCACAGTTTAATCAGCAGTAGATTATCATTACAGGACTACTTTTTGTGCTGCCAGGTAGTCCAGCATATTCCTGAGCTCTGTATAACTACTAGATCTGTAGCAGAGAAAACATTGATTTTATCAAAATGACAGCAAACAGGTCAGTAAGTGACACATTGCTGGAATCAGGGTCTCTGTCTCAGATGAAGGAGAAAAAACTTGGTGACAGATTCCCTTTAATCTTCGCGGCCTGCAGATCTGGGAGTGCAGCGCAGGGCTATAATATAAGGTGCTCCTCGAGATCAGTAGAAGATAAATGATAAAGCATCTAGCCGAGTAGGCTGTATGTAGCTGCCAGACACCAAACAAGAGGCACGCTATTCACAGGGTCCTCATGCTTGATTGCATACTATGACATGTAAATACACACATTCATGCACTTTATTGAGCACATGTGAGTCTATCTCAGGGCAGCACAATGCAGAAAAATCAAAAGCTACAAACTATGTTAGTTTTTTGGGGGAAAGATTCAGATTCTAGATATTAATCTGAGCCAAAACTAGATTTTTGTGTGTGTCCAGAAGACGTTCCCATTCAATGAATGTGTGGACTTTCAAGAAAAAATTTAGGAACCCAGTGGACTCTTAAGAGAACAGGGATTTAAAGAAGTATACTGCAGAATAAGCTTTATAACTTCTTAGAGAAGTAAATCCCAATCTACCCTGTTCCTCCTGCTAGAGCAGCACGTGACGGCCCCCTGTAAAGTAACCCCGGCTGGTCTCCTAGGTCAGTCTATCAGCTATAAAGAGAGCAATGGGCTTCTGGGAAGGGTGACTTCAGGAGCCCGTGGTCAGTCACTGACGTTAAGACACCCACTGCCAGGCTTTATTTAGCGAGTCTTCAGGGAAAATGAGCAGAGAGCGGTTCTCCGTAAGGAAGGATGATAGAGGACTACGATGTGACAGTGGAACATGAACCAGTGCACAGCGTTTAGGCCAAGTGCTTGGTCTAGTGGACGTAACTCACAGTTTCACAGTTAAGACATCTGGTTTCATTGGTTAAAGTCCCCTGGAAGATCTCATGAACCCAGGTGAGGTCGGGCTTGTCTGGTTCTTGCAGCTCTACGCTCCCGTTCTGCAGCTTGCCGTTCTGGTTCTCCTGCTTCTTCTCCTCCTGCAGCAGGTCAGCGATGGTGTTGAGAAGGTAGTTCAGGAACTCGTGGGCATCCTGCTGCATGTAGTTGTCAAACAGTTCTGAAAAACACAATTACATTCATGTCAGGATTTCTAACTGTGTAGACGTCAGAGGAAACCCTATTACTACAGAGAGGACTATGGCTAGGCCTACGACCACAGTCTTCACATTGCCATATTTATTGCTCAGAGAAAAGCTGCTACAAAAAGTATAAATGTGTCCAAGTATGAACCAGCCTGAAACCGGATATGGACAAAGGATACGTAGTCTCTGCCCCTCCAAAGAGCCAAGACTCAGACCCCTCCAATCTAATATTGATGGCCTGGAAACCATAAGTCTGCCTCTCCTGCTACGCTGCCCCATACACCACCGGTCTCCACTACTTCCCACTCACATGGCAGTAGAGCTGGCTAGGCTTTTGCTGTAGTTTTTATGGTATTTTTACAATGTTTTTACTGTGGTATCTTGCACTTCTGTAATGGCTGGACCAAGTCCAGGCCAGCAGGGGTTCAAAAGTACCCAAGTGTCGGGATTCATCTGGATTTCCACTGCACAATCAGGCTATCTGGGCAATCAGGAAGAGCTGGGTAAAGTGCTGAGACTGTCACATCTAATGGATGCAACAATCCCGGGTGGCTGCAGGTTGCCATTTTTAGGCTTGTGGTGGCCTAACAAACATGGGTCTCCCCAGCATGAGAATTCCAGCCCCTAAGCTGTCGTGCTTTGTCTTGGCTGGGTAACAAAATTGGGGGGACCGCACGCTATTTTTATTAGTATTTATTTAAATAAAAAAACAAAACACCATGGGATTCCTCTTATTTTGATGCACAGTCAAAATAAGCACACGGCTGTTGGCAGCAGTCTGTAGCCGTAGGCTTTAACCGTGCTGGGAATCATAATATGGGAAGGGGCAATTTTTTAAAATTTTTTAGCTTTACTTAACGATAGACCCGCAGACAGGGTCTGTGATTGGCTGCAGTCAGACGCGGTCACACATGCTGGTGGTGTGTGTGCCTGCAACTAATCCAGGAGCGGGGAATGCATAGCGCCTGCTCCAATCCCCCTATCCTTTCCACCAGCATTTTTAAGTGCCGGATTCTCGTCCCCATAGACTATATTGGGATCGGTGTGCAGCCAGATATCTTGGATCAATTCAGTGCTGGAAGTATTATTTTTTTTAATAACCCAGTTAGACCCGCTGATGCATAAAACAAAGGCAAAAACCAAGCTAAAAATGCTGCAAAAACACCCTGTGTGAACATAGCCTTACACGGCTCCTGTGTCTGGCTACAATATAAAACACACACACACACACACACACACACACACACACACACACACACACACACACACAATATCCAGGACAGCAGCTAAATGGGGCTACTTTTGTCTTTTCACATTTCTCATTGTTGGTAAACCTGAGCCTATAGCGTATTTGTAGGTCTTATAGTGTAACCCTGACATTTCACAGCACGGTGCAGATTGAGGTCTGTGAGGACACTGAGGACAATCAGAGGTGCTTAGTTCAGACACAAACACAAATCAAATTTGTAAGGCCGCGCTCACATCAGCGATATTTTGCCGCAAAACTGTATCAGTCACAAATGCGTTTCAGTTCAATTCATTTCCAATGGAATCGCAGAAAGATGCGGTCACATGCGGTTGCGTGTGTCATACACAATTGCTTGTGCCTGCATCTTGTCGCGATTGCATTGGAAATGAAAAGAACTGAAACGCATTTGTGACGGATATAATACCGCTACAAAATACAAAATACCGCTGATGTGAGCGTTGCCTAAGCCAACTAACCTCACGGTGTAGGTCCAGGGTGTGGGAACAAATCCACACAAACCGAGGGGCATGTGTACACCGGATGCAGATATTATCTATGGTCAGATGTAATCTTGGACCCCCGTGGTGCATACCACAGCTGAAAGGTGTGAATGGCTTTTCCAGCTAGCAGTGGATCCATAAGAACGGAAAACCATATAGAAAAATAAAAAAGACATCAGAAAACGTGCTACTGAGCCGGTCCGAAATCACGAAAGAGGATTAGATCTGCTGCTTCCAGTTTGTACCATGTAAAGGGATCTCTTATTCTAGTGGCTTTCGCTCCAGCACACATTTACCCACTAGATGGCGACGTCGCTCATCTTGTAAAGCAAATCTGTGTCAAGATTTCTCAGCCAATTAAATTTGAAGGCCAAGTTCACACCTGAGTGACAACTTCTATTAGGAGGCTAAATATTTTTACGGTTAAAAAAAAAAAAAAAAAAAAAAAAAAAAAAGTGCAGATCCTCACACAGCAGACAGCTAGGAGCTCCACAGTGCGCGGGAATATCTTCTAGGGGCTGCAGCGCTCAAATCAGTGTCACCTTTTCTTTAAGATCGGCTGCACATGGAGCATGGTCAAAAATGATGTGTCCAAAAACACACATTAAAGTAGTTGAATGTCCAGCACAATTTTATTAAGCAGTTACAATATCCAAAAAAACATTAAAAGGTAACATACACCACAACTGTGACACACACCACGGGTCACAGTGAGATATAGAAGGCAAATACAAGGAGTAAAACTCCACAGGGGTGGGGGCCAGGACAGTGGTATTCAAAAATTAACAGTCAGAGTGGACAGTTCTAACTCAAATCAACATGTAGGTATTATGTATCACCCCACTCTAACTATAATCCATAAAATAAGACTGCCATGACCGTACATGTGGTGGCCCTTGAAAAAGGACACGAAACGCGTGTCGGGATTGGGCCGTGGACGGTGTTATCCTGCCATTTTATATCTCGGTATGTACCGACTCACCCTATGCATTAATTTTGTCCTATGCATTACATTGGGAAATCACCCCACTTGATATTTTCGTATGTGCAGCGACAGAGGCTATAGAGGTGTTGCATATCATGTAGGGATTTATATTAGGGTTCATGGCAGTCATATTTTATAGATTATAGTTAGAGTGGGGTGATTCAAATCAACATGTAGGTATTATGTATCACCCCACTAACTATAATCCATAAAATAAGACTGCCATGAACCCTAATATAAATCCCTACATGATATGCAACACCTCTATAGCCTCTGTCGCTACACATACCAAAAGATCAAGTGGGGTGATCTCCCAATGTAATGCATAGGACAAAATTAATGCACAGGGTGAGTCAGTACATACCGAAATATAAAATAGCAAAATAACACCAGACGCGCGTTTCGTGTCCTTTTTCAAGGGCCACCACATGTACGGTCATGGCAGTCTTATTTTATGGATTATAGTTAGAGTGGGGTGATACATAATACCTACATGTTGATTTGAGTTAGAACTGTCCACTCTTGACTGTTAATTTTTGAACACCCCTGTCCTGGCCCCCACCCCTGTGGAGTTTAACTCCTTGTATTTGCCTCCTATATCTCGCTGTGACCCGTGGTGTGTGTCACAGTTGTGGTGTATACTACCTTTTAATGTTTTTTTTGGATATTGTAACTGCTTAATAAAATTGTGTTGGACATTCAACTACTCTAATGTGTGTTTTTGGACACATAATTTTTGATTAGTATATAGGAGTACGTCCTTTACTAAGGAATCCGTTAATATGGTGGAATTATCACTTGCTAATATAAGCTGATGTACTAGATGAGGATGATGTCCCCGATTTATTCTGTGAATTTTACATTATAGATGGAGCATGGTGATGGAAACGTGATTCCATATGGGCAAGTGTCTGAAGTTGTGATCACTGGGAGCCCGGGTGCAGACACCCCCACTGGTAATTATGACTCCGTCCATGCTCTGCTGAAGACCGGCTCAATACAAAGGCTACAAGCCGGCCTCCAGCCTAAGAGGTCATCAGCGCTCTGCATAGCCTTCCTTTGTGTTAGTGATTGGTCGGGACTCCTAGGACTCCACTGATCAAAAGTTCTGAAAAGTTTCTAGGACATGGCAAAAGTTTTGTGAAAGTTTAGATACTCTTTAATCTTCTTTTTCTGCAGACATATATCTTAGCTGAATTCCCTGAAGATGCTGTATACTGTGGTAGACCTACCGCAAGCAAGAAAACCATACAGATGGTGAACAGCACCAAAAAGATGTATCTAGTAGTGTACAGCTGGATGGCAGTTTCCAGGTACATGGAAATGGAGAGGTTAAAGGGTTGTTTGAGTTTTATATTAAAGGGAATCGGACACTAACTTTTGCATCGCGTAGGGGCAGAGACACTGATTCCAGTGATGTATCACTTATTGGACTGCCCGGCTGTAGTTTTGATAAATCACTTTTATCTGCTCTAGTCCTCTCTGGAATGAGTTCCTGCTATCCCAATGATATCAAAACTACAGCAAGCAGCCCAGTAAGTGATCCAGAGCTGAAATCAGGTATGTGTCCGTATTTTGTCCAGTCCTCAGATTAGGATGGATAAACCAAGGGTCAGATTCCTTTTGCGTTGACTGCAGGAAACATACAATAAAAGCATGACACTCAGCTGTTAAATTTCCAGCTGCTGTGACATGCCACACCTTCACATGACCCCTGCAGACAATCACTACCCTCCGCTCTGATGCCTCACGTGTATTCTCCTGGAAAATAAAGCCTGGCAACAACCAACAGAATATCAGCAAGGAAGGGGTATGAGTTTTAACATGAGATTAGTAGGGATGGGAGAAGCAATTTGCAGGGCTCCGGTCCATCGTCCGGGTCTGTAATCTGTGACCACTGGCTGGGAGCCCTGTGAAGCTACTTGCGTCTCCGCATTTTTGGCTCTTCTTATGATTAGCCAGCCAGGAATGCCAGAAGGTAAGGACAGGCCTCCCATCCAGCACTCATAGATTATTAACCTGGTCGATGGACTACAGTGCGGCAAATTGATTTTTCCATTTCCAGCGATTAATGATTATTTTAGAACATTTCCTGCATCTTGGTTAATTTCCTATACTCTATGAAAACTCTTTTAAAGGGCCTATTAAGTTATGGTTCAAAACTGAGAAACTCACAAAAGATGGGTCATAATTGTCTAAAGGCAGATGAGAAGGTCACATTCCTGCATCATGGCCAGAGCATGGACTGGCCGCAGGTCTGCGGAGCTGGCCTTCACAGCCTAATATATGCCTATAAGACCCGCAGCCGGTCCGTGCATCTTCAACCTTCACACTTGTATAAGAATGAAGAACAATATTGATTGGAATCCAATGTAATGAAGCGGATCTATAACATGGGCGCAAGAACATTTTTGGCCTGGGGGCCACATTGTAATATTAAACCAACCCCAGGGATCGAAATAAAACATCACGATAAAAGAAAATATCTTAATGTGTGCCTGTTCCATTTTTAGGACTCCCACCTCTCAGGAGGATACAGGTTCTCATCTCTCCCATTCACAGTCCAGAATGTAACACACAAACTGCAATGGAGAAAGCTGAATTTATGAGACGCAGACACAGTCAAGCATTTCTGTTCTCCCATAAACTAAATGACTAATGGCAGCACCAGTGCATGGTCATTTTTCACTTCATCTACTCCTTAGATGACAACATGGCCACACACTGACCCTAATGCATCAAGACCATGTTTTTTCACGGCGGTCTTGATGAAGGGGTGGGGTGGAGTGCATCTTAATGAATCAGGTGGGGCACGAAGTGCTGGGCACCTCCGTGTGCACCTGGCTACATATCTTACTCCAGCTCTGGTGATCAATGGTGGTCCTACTGATGAGGTCTCCAGTGATCAGACAAGCTTTCCTAAACATTTAGGCTGGGGCCACACGGGGATTACTGCGATCCCCTCGCATGACACTCGGCTCACGCTGACAGCACAGAAGAGCAGAGTGTCATGCGAGTGTCACTGCGACTGAGGTCTGACCGTGCGACCGGACCTCAGCTGCGGGGGGCAGGCCAACACCGAGGAGGGACGGGCCGGCACCGAGGAGGGACGGGCCGGCACCGAGGAGGGACGGGCCGGCACCGAGGAGGGACGGGCCGGCACCGAGGAGGGACGGGCCGGCACAGAGGAGGGACGGGCCGGCACAGAGGAGGGACGGGCCGGCACAGAGGAGGGACGGGCCGGCACCGAGGAGGGACGGAAGGGATTTATCTCCCTCTCTCCTCCGTTGCCGGCTATTGTGATTCTCGCCCTGCACTCGCTGTACACCAGTGTACCGCGAGTGCAGTGCGATCTTTCTCTCGCCCCATAGACTTGAATGGGTGCGAGAGAAAGAGTCTTGCATTATAATCGTAGCATGCTGCGATTGTTTTCTAGGTCCGATGAGGGCTGAGAAAATACTCGCTCATGTGCGCTGACACACAGGCTAGAATTGGTCCGTGTGGAATACGATTTTTTATCGCACTCCACTCGCACCGATTTTCATACCGTGTGTCTTAGGCCTTAATGTTCGAGTTCAGTTTTCCATAATCAGAGTTTGTGAGCAACATTTGGAGATCAGTGACCTCAACACTTTGCCTTCCATGACTGCATGCATGGAGTGCTGCTTTACTAAACATACCATTTTCTTTTCTCAACCTGGAGATGAATTTCTTGGGTGGTATAACCCCCACTTTCTTCTTTTGCGTGGCAATGCTGTTGAAGAGGTCTGCCAGGCATGTGAGTAAGCTTTCCTTCTTCCGCGGCTGGACCTTGTATGCCAAAACTTTTTCCCGAAACGGGCGACAAAAATAAAGTGCTTGTAGAACAGAGTTGCAGTAGCAGGTGTTGCCGAACTAGAAGGTGAACAGAGAAACAAGACGTAAATGACAAGGCAACATACACACAAAGATCTGAAGAAATGTGGTAACAACAGGAAGAAAACCACAAGTTCTGTAATAAGAGTGCATCAAGGTAAAAACACAAAATAATCAAAGCTTAAACCATGAAAATAGTACCCATATAGAGCGGCAGGCGACTCTCTGGTCTCCACTACGGCAAGGAGATCCAGTATAGTCACTCAACTGGACGATTTTCTACGCCAACCTTTGGCTACAGGATGAAAGTCCCCAGCCCCCGGTAGTGATCAGTGATCACAGACTGTTCAGTAACAGCTTGATGTCCATTTATCATCTCCAGGCTGCTGTGTACATGGCAGCAATCACTCCATGGTCACAGGTCTGATGGTGAAACAGTAACGTTCCTGCAACCACGGGGACAAATCCACTCCACATTACTCTCGCGGGCAGTGACAGATGGCTGACATTTGCAGTTTAGGAAGCTCCACTGTATAATGTGCCGTTTTGGGGACAGAATAAGTCACCTCATACTGCGGGGGGGGGCATTAATTCCTGAAGATTGGACTAAAAGGAGATTTCAAGAAACTGAGGCCTAATTTTTTTTTAACTGCCTTTTCAGACAGTACAGGAACAAATTGCAACCTATAAAAGACTCTGGGATCATAGATTTTAGTATTCAAAGATAGAAATTTATTAATACAAAAGTGCTCGTACAAACAATAACATTAAATTCATTATACATAGGATGATAGATTTGGGATATAGGAAGGGATGTAAAGCCGCACTAAAGGGAGTAGTGCAACACTAGTGGCAGCTACAAAACCTGGACCATTCAATTTAACCTGAATTGATACCTTATGTATATATAGGCATATTTTAAAGGCACAGGGACTGCTAGAATTGGGGCATAGTATGCCTATTTTTTAGTCTTATAATAGGGTACTGCTATAACTAATACGTCATATAGAGGTGCCCCTTGTAGCCACAAGGGCTAGGAGAGGAGCACATACCATATGCACACAGTGTCCAATAATCAGTATGGTATTAAGAGCACCCACATTGATGGGGCAATGCTGTGAATAGGGACTATCAATGTGGGTTGCTCTTAATACCATACTGATTATTGGACACTGTGTGCATATGGTATGTGCTCCTCTCCTAGCCCTTGTGGCTACAAGGGGCACCTCTATATGATGCATTAGTTATAGCAGTACCCTATTATAGGACTAAAAAATATGCATACTATGCCCCAATTCTAGCAGTCCCTGTGCCCTTAAAATATGCCTATATATACATAAGGTATCAATTCAGGTTAAATTGAATGGTCCAGGTTTTGTAGCTGCCACTAGTGTTTCACTACTCCCTTTAGTGCGGCTTTACATCCCTTCCTATATCCCAAATCTATCATCCTATGTATAATGAATTTAATGTTATTGTTTGCACGAGCACTTTTGTATTAATAAATTTCTATCTTTGAATACTAAAATCTATGATTCCAGAGTCTTTTATAGGTTGCAATTGAACTGTATCGGAATCTATTTATGATATTGAGAGGCCACACATAGGTAGTATAGTACAGGAACAAAGTAGGCATCTGGAATATGGCCACCTCCTTGAAAGCTGTTAAAATCATATTATTATTATTATTTATTATTATAGCGCCATCAATTCCATGGCGCTTTACATGTGAAAGGGGTATACATAATAGAGACAAGTACAATAATCATAAACAATACAAGACACAGAAAGCTACAGGATAGAAGTACCTGCCCGCGAGGGCTCACAGTCTACAAGGGATAGGTGAGGATACGGTAGGTTAGGGTATCATATAGCTAGAATACTTCAATTAACAAAAACACTTTTTGAACAAACTTGGGCTATATTCACACTAGTGTCGTGGCTTCAATTTAAAACAAGAGCCACAACGTTGAAATGATGCTCACCGCTGGAGCCCATTAGAATCAGTCACGATCTCTGCTGATGTACAAGGGGCTGCTGACAAGTCTTTGGCTTTACCCAGAAAAACGAGATAGGATGATGAAACTACACATGTATTCCACCTACTCTCTATTGATGTCAACACACTTCTTACATCAGTATTCCAAGTTCTGTAAGCCTAGCAAACAGAAGGATTTCGGTTGTGCCTCAAACCAGGCATCTGTAGCAGCCATGGCATCAGAAATGGTGTGAAATTTGGCACCCTTGAGGTGTTTCTTCAGGTTTGGAAACAGATGATAGTTGAAGGGAGCTAGATCTGGTGAATAAGGTGGGTGGTCAACCAGCTGGAAGGTCAACTCTGCCAATTTTGCCATAGTCTCCTGTGTAGTGTGAGCGGAGGCGTAGTCTTGCAGGAAAAAGACTCCTTTGGACAGCTTGCCGAGCCGTTTGGCCTTCAGAGCGGCCTTCAAAATTGGAAAAAAAAATGTACCCAAAATTTTTGAATAGAAATAGCAGGGCAAATCTGATATGTGCGTGTCAAAAACTAAGTAAAATATAACTTATTAGATAATTTAAAAGATAAAGAGCACACTGAAACAAAAACAAATACGCCTGTAATGAAACAAGCAATCTCTCAAAGAGAATTCACATAGGAGAAATGACCAAGGGGAAACAAAAAACCCAATTGCAGTTATCAATAAATGAACTGGTCTTATGCGGTCATAAACCTCCCAAAGTAATTCAGGGGGAAATGTAGTTTAATTGAAAGCACACAACAGAGAAAAAAAAAAAAAGCACATTTATGAGTATAGCCTAAATAACGTATCCCAGTCTAAGGGGTACTTGCACGCTGCGACAACGCTAGCCGATGATAGCGATGCCGAGCGCAATAGTTCCCGCTCCCGTCGCAGCTGCGATCGCTTGTGATAGCTGCCGTAGCGAACATTATCGCTACGGCAGCTTCACACGCACTTACCTGTCCTGCGACGTCGCTCTGGCCGGCGACCCGCCTCCTTCCTAAGGGGGCGGGTCGTGCGGCGTCACAGAGACGTCACACGGCAGGCGGCCAATAGAAGCAGAGGGGCAGAGATGAGCGGGACGTAAACATCCCGCCCACCTCCGTCCTTCCTCATTGCAGACGGGACGCAGGTAAGGTGATGTTCCTGACTCCTGCGGCTTCATACACAGCGATGTGTGCTGCCGCAGGAACGAGGAACAACATCGTACCTGTCGCTGCAGCAAAATTATGGAAATGACCGACACTACACAGATCACCGATTTACGACGCTTTTGCGATCGTTTATCGGTGCATCTAGGCTTTACACGTTGTGACGTAGTTACCGGCGCCGGATGTGCGTCACTTTCGATTTGACCCCGGCGATATGTCGCAACGTGCAAAGTGCCCCTAAGCCCATTTACTGGATTAAAACACAGACTGTAGGCCGGATCAATGTGTGATTGAGAAAATGCCTCCACAAAAACTATAAGGCCAAATAAACAGCTACACACATAAAACAAATTCCTTTCGGAGGTTTATGACCGCATAACAGATAATTTATTGATAACTGCAATTGGGTTTTTTTGTTTTCCCCTGGTCATTTCTCCTATGTTAATTCTCTTTGGGACATTGCCTGTTTCATTACAGGTTGGTTTGTTTGTCAGTGTGCACTTTATCTTTTAATAATCTAAATTAAAGTTACATTTTACTTTAAGGGAACCAAACATCAGGATTTTCGTGTACAAGGTGCAGCCAGTGCAGTGCTGGCACTATCAGGCACATTGTGTGCATACCATTAGCGGGCAGCTCGGATGTGTAGGCTGTGAAATCCAACTTTATAAAGTTTGAAAATTCATCATCTTTTTGAATGACGTGTGCACCTCACTACTAATGTCTGGGAGGGTTATACACGTGGATTCCCGCCCCCCCACCACCTGTTCCTCCTTCCCTCTGGCTGTATGTAAATTTCTACTCTTCTGTTACATGGCGTCTGAGTTAGCGCCTGCGCATAGCGCTCATCTCCGGCGCCATGTTTCTGAAGCCCACAGTATTATTGTGCATGAGAGGGCGGCGCATGCGCCCTCGCTTTTTCAGATCTGTTGTGACCGCGGGAGCGCGCGCGGTGTCACAACAGGACTGGAGAAGAGCTGATCTTACCGATTAGCTGCAGGATATATCGTAGCAGACATCTGCTGCAGCTAATCGGGATAAGATCAGCTGTTCTCCAGTCCTGTTGTGACACCGCGCGCGCTCCCAACAGATCTGAAGAAGCGAGGGCGCATGCGCCGCCCTCTCATGCACAATAATACTGTGGGCTTCAGAAACATGGCGTCGGAGATGAGCGCTATGCGCAGGCGCTAACTCCTACGCCGTGTAACAGAAGAGTAGAAATTTACATACAGCCAGAGGGAGGGAGGAACAGGCGGCGGGGGGGAGGGAATCCACGTGCATAACCCGCCCAGGACATTAGCAGCGAGGTGCACACGTCAATCAAAAAGATTATGAATTTTCAAACTTTATAAAACTTGGATTTCACAGCCTAATGCACCTTATACACGAAAATCCTGATGTTTGGTTCCCTTTAAGTTTCTGCTTTCAATTGGTCCAAAAGTTCAATGTAATACCTGGATGGTGGAACCCTTTTCAAGGTAGTCCACTAGCAGCGCACCCTCCTTATCCCAGGACACAGATGCCATCACCTTAGTGGCTGATTTTTGCACCGTGAACTCCTTTGGATGAGGAGAACCACTGTGCCTCCACTTTTTTGACTGGTCCTTGTTTTCAGGGTCACACAAATAAATCCAGGTCTCAACCATAGTGACCAGTCAATCCAGAAGTTCTTATCAGTCCAGAAACGCTGACAAATGACCCGGGAAGTTTTCACTCGCATTCTTCTCTGATCTGTTGTCAAACATTAGGAGACCCATTTTGCAGATAGTTTACTCATGTCCAAATGTTCATGGATAATGACACAAATACGTTCACGGGAAATCCCCATGATGTCTGCTATTGCTTTAGCTGAAATTCGTGGATTCTCCAGTATGAAGTTGTGCACAGCATCGACGACCTCCGAAATAACAACCACTCTCGATTGTCCAGGATGTTGTCCCTCAT
Source organism: Anomaloglossus baeobatrachus (assembly GCF_048569485.1). Lineage (NCBI taxonomy): Eukaryota > Metazoa > Chordata > Amphibia > Anura > Aromobatidae > Anomaloglossus > Anomaloglossus baeobatrachus. The sequence continues at coordinate 89,796,042 of NC_134361.1, forward strand.
CATTGGTGCTGAAGTGGCCCGTTTTAAATTTGGCAACCCTGTTCTTAACTGTGGAATATGAAGGGCATTGATCCCCCAATGTCTAACATAGCACCATGAATATTCTTCGCGGACTTTCTTTGCAGAAACAAGAATTTTATCCCTCCTCTGCTCTCAGTTGCTGTGAATATCGCATTAGACTCTGCCAATTTGTTTTCCTGCGTACGTAGAACACTGTTGCCATAAGTAACAAACGCAAACATTTGAAAACATATATTAGACACAAGTCTTTCATGTGATGTAACATTTGTTACCATAGAAACAAAAAAAGATCACCAAGCCAAAGACTTATCAGCAGCCCCTCGTATTTGCAAGAACATCCAAACTGCATGAAGCGATATCCTTTCTGTATAATCTGCCGATGCCGTCTCTGTATGGAGTCTCTGACTGCAATGTGACCAAGACCTTCATCCAACTGCTAAAGGGCCATCTGGTCAGTAGCTAAGTAGATATTGATGAACTCAAGACCAGGATGGGTAATCAGTATCACATTGGAGGAGATCTTGATACCCAGCACCTTCACTGATCATCTGGTGGATGGATGTATGCTCATCGAAAGGAGCTGAACTGCACAGCTAAATGCAATGTGTAGCAGCCACTCCTGGATACTGCAGAACAGCTCTTACTCAAGCTCCTACATCTCCCATCTCGAGTCGCAGCTGTCCTGCAGTAGCCAGCAGTGGCCATTACACAGCACAGTTCCATTCAATAAGCTTACATCCAGCTAATGTCAGCTGGTCATGTGGGAGGTCTGGTCAGCTGTTGGACCCCCTTCTACACCTCCGATCAGATATTGATGATCTATTCTAGGGATAGGTCATCAATATCTAGTGAACAGGCAACCTCTTTAGAGGGAACCAAACATAAGGATTTTGGTATATAAGGTGCAGCCAGTGCAGCACTGGCACTATCAGGCACATTGTGTACATACCATTAGTGGGCAGCTCGGGTGTTTAGGCAGTGAAATCCAACTTTATAAAGTTTGAAAAATCAAGCACTTTTTGATTGACGTGTGCGCTCCTAATGTCCGGGTGGGTTATGCACGTGTATCCCCGCTCCCCCCGCCGCCTGTTCCTCCCTCTCTCTGGTTGTATTCAAATTTCTCTCTTCAGAAACATGTCGCCGGAGTTGGCACCTGCGCATAGCCCTTATCTCCGGCACCATGTTTCTGAAGCCCGCAGTAGCTAGTATTACCTGCAGCTACGATATCGTGCCGCCCCAGGACACCGTGCCAGCACAGCAGCTGCCTAGGACACCGGGACGCCACAGGAAAAAGAAGACAGAAGCCTGCCAGCGACATCGGGGGTCAGGTGAGGTAAGTTCACAATGGACTCACATGACCCCGTGACGGCAGTGCTGCGAGACCCGGTCACGGTGTCCTGGGGCGGCACAATATCGTAGCTGCAGGTAATACTAGCTACTGCGGGCTTCAGAAACATAGTTCCGGAGATAAGCGCTATGCTCAGGCGCCAACCCCGGCGCCATGTTTCTGAAGAGAGGAATTTGAATACAACCAGTGAGAGGGAGGAACAGGCGGCGGGGGGCGGGGATACACGTGCATAACCCGCCCAGACATTAGCAGAGAGGTGCACACGTCAATCAAAAAGTGCTTGATTTTTGAAACTTTATAAAGTTGGATTTCACTGCCTACACATCCGAGCTGCCCACTAATGGTATGTACACAATGTGCCTGATAGTGCCAGCACTGCACTGGCTGCACCTTATATAGGAAAATGCTGATGTTTGGTTCCCTTTAACTACAAGAGACATTCACTTTAACAAGTACTTAAAGAGTTAGTAGGAATAATAATAATAAATAATAAATAATACCTCCAATTAAATATGCAGTATGGTTCTTCTGATATAACCATGTCTCTTACCTCATGTGCAGAGCATTGCAGCTTACTTACATACCATGGTTACGTGCACAAATCAACTAACTATCTGTCATTACATTAGTGGACGAAGCCATGGATAAATAAGCTGCAATGCCCTGCACATGAGGTAAGAGACATGGCTATATCAGCAGAACTATACTACATTTCTAATTGGAGGTATTTCCTAATATTATTATTACTATGCCTACTACATATTGGGATAGGATCTTGGAAATGGTTGGATGTAAACCTTCACCTGCCACATGGATGTAACACTGTAAGGTTTGCTTTTGGTTTACTGAAGGATTAAAATCAGTCAGTGCCTAAAATTTCATTGAATAAGTCAGTATTTCTATGGCCGCTGTTCTTGTATGGAAAGTGGTCGTGACCGAGATCACGGTAACAACCTGCAATAAACTAAAGACTGAGAAGCCTTAACAATGCCTGTCTAAAAATAAATGCTAAATGGAGTAACGCGTGAGATACATGAACATACAATAAATGTGAGATTTAGATGTACAGAAGCAAACATCCCAAAATGACACCGAAAAGAAAAGAAAGAAAAAACACATTCACTTTCAATCGTTAAGGAATATGCATAAGATAACAAAAGGCCGTCTAATAATGTGCAGCCAAAATAGAACACGGCGCTGGTATTTTTAGCATTTCTATTCATAGCCCAGTGAGAACGCTCGCTCCCTCGCTCCCCATGTGCAGTCTCCAGTCTTTACACCAGCCACAACGCAAGCAAATGACAACTGTAGATGGATGCTCTGCAAAAACACAGAATCTGGCATTTAGAAGACCTTTAGCAAATTTTGACTTTATAAAATAAATAATTACATTTTCGTATTCAATAGGCCTTTCATTTCTCCTAGATATGTGGACATGTACGTACAACCCTGTGTCAGGAGCTGTGCTAGCGTCATACTTACCCGTCCTCAGTTCTCTGCTGCTGCCGCGGCGCACCACACCCTCGCGCCTGCTGCCGCGGCGCACCGCACCCTCGCGCCTGCTGCCGCGGCGCGCCACACTCTTAGGCTATATGCCCACGGGGAAAGTGTCCTGCGGTTATATCCACAGGACATTCCGCAGGAACTCCCAGAAAACCGCAGCACAACTTTGTCTGTTTCAATGCTGCGGTTGTATTGCGGAATGTCCTGCAGATATGCTGCGGCCATTCTGCATTGAGGATACAGTACCAAGGCTTCGGCACTGCATCCTCAATGCAGAACAAGTCCTGGAGTGATCGGGGAGTTCATACCTCCATCACGCAGCACTTCTCTCCGGCGTCTGTCAGTGTCTCTACACTGTGCAGGAAAAGGTGGGCGGGCCTGAACTAGCTCCGGCTGTCACATGACCGGAGCTCATGCAGGCCCTGCCCACCACCACCTTCATGCTCCTGGCTCCACTGCGCTCCTGTGCACCGAGGGAAAGGACTCAGGTGTCTGCACAGGCAAGTATGGGACCAAGGCAGATTTCCGCAGGTAAATCCGCAGGAATAATTGACATGAAGTTATGTGCGGCTGTGGGACATCCGCACCATATTTCGCAGCCGCACATACCGCAGCATGGACACAGACACTCCCCATGTCCCATAGGATAACATGGGGAGTCCCTGTACTTGATGAAACCTGCGGATTTATCTGGAAAATCCAGATAAATCCGCAGGTTTTCCGGGGCAAAATCCGCAGAAGCAAGCTCCCGTGGGCACAGGGCCTAACTCCCGCCGCCGCAGGCGCTCCACACTCTTACTCCTGCTGCCGCGACACTGTACAGTTTGTAAAGTGAAAATGTGTGAATAGTCCTAAATGTGTCACCTGTATTTTATTACTATATGGCTTGCAGCCCGTGATGTGAGGCTTGCGGGTATTGCACAGCTTATTGCACTAGCACCAGGTGTAAAAATCATCCATGAAGATCAGGTCTCCAGATGGTGAATTTTGAGAGTAGTTCCACACAATAGATCTGAATGGGGTAAGGTAAGGACCCCTCAATCTTCCTATACTGCCTCAGTGTGATTTCTGTGGAAGCCTTGGCTGTCATAATACCATGAATGGGGGCTCTTGGTGTCAGTGTTAGAGGGGCGGGAGCCGGATGTGGCTCGCGAGTGTCTCAGACGGAACGTGGCTTGCAAGCCTCTCTCGGAGCGGAAAGTGGCTCTGAAGGTCACTTCTCTGAGGTAGACAGCAAGCTGTCTGGAAAAAGGAAGATCTGTCATGCTCGCCTATAAATGTGGCAGTCCTTGTCAGGGAATTGGTTATCAAAATTTCAGCTCATATTTGATGAATTCAACATCCCTTGTTTAAGTGTATGCTAACTGAAAATATTACTAATTCTCTTAGACATGATGAGGCTGGTGTTCTTAAAGTATAATACTTTTTGCACCATTACAGATCTGAGTGAGTGCACAGAATTGTGGTTCTTGAGCACTGATCATGTACACAATGATGGCGTTCTTCCGATGGATTGTGCCGGTGTGGCTAGCAACCGGTATTAGAACTCGTGTAGATTACAGATATGTTTTTTAAAATACTTTGTGCTACCTAATATGTCTTTCAGATCAACGAGGGTCTGGGTCCATAAAATGTCCACTCGAAGCCTGTGAGATGCGCTGAGCTTGTGCCCGAGCGAGTGCACACAGCAGTATACGGGTACAAGAGATAGTCTATGGGCCCGTACTCCACTCATTGTGTAGGCTGATTGAGTTTGTAGTGAATCTGTACACCACCCTGTGAGCTTCTGCAGGCCAAAGCGGAGCGCCAGTCTCAGTGTATACTAGATAGGACCTAACATTAATTAAAGAAAAAAGTAAATAATAGACACCCTTTAAGGTCCAGGTGTGTATGAACTGAGGAAGTCACCCATATGTACCCAACTGCTAGGACTATACAAGCACAGAGCAACAATAATAACTATATGCATTATTATTATTATTATTAGATCATACAGACTGAATGACCCCATGATGATGAGGGACACATTACCTATAGAGTTCCTCCGCTTGGGGTAAGGCACGTTCTGATTAATGAGAGGGAGAATGGGGGTGATCTATACTGAACATGTCCTATCATCACCAAATGCACATACACTGCAATCATGTAAGCCTTGTAATCAGAGGTGCATATTTTTTGTCGCATGCGACCTCCCTTCTGTCAAGAGCGGTGGTGGAGAACGTTCAATTTCCCTACTATATAGTGGCTTAATCAGACAAGATTTCAGGAAAAAAATAAATAAATAAATAAATAACTAAATGAAAGCTTTCAACTTACGTGGGAACGGGAACTGGGAGAGGTAATCTTCTCAGTCCACTGGGAGACAGGCTACCTCTTTACCCAAAAGCTAGCAGTTGCTTGCTTCGCACAGGAGAAGATTAAAAAATCTTGACGAGATGGTATCATTTCCCATCAAAGCTCCACGCTATTTTTCCAGCTGTTTCAGACACATGCCAGTGTTGTAATCTTGAAAATGGTACCATGTTGCACATCTGGTGTGAGTGCGATAAGATTAAGCCATTCTGGGAACAAGTGTTTGCAAATTCTCGCTTAATGGAAAGAATACTAAGGGCAGCCCTCACATTGCACTTCTCTCCGTTTTGCCTCATTCAATAAAATTTCACAAGCGGGCCATACGGCGCTTCTGCCTGACAGCTGCACGCTCTGCGATCCCTTCCATTAATGAGTGGTATTGTTGAGCGAGTAGTTATCTATTCGTACTCGCTATGCTATTAGCAAGTACTGTCCACTACTTAGGTATTCGTTACGAATAGTGGGCACAATGTACCGTAAGTCAATGGGAAATACTCGCTAAGTAGCGAGTAACCCGAAAGCTGTATTTTTCGTGCGAGCAGCGATTAGTACGGCTTTCAGGTTACTCACTACTTATCGAGTATTTCCCATTGACTTACATTGCGCCTGCTATTCATAACGAATATGCGAGTAGTGGACTGTACTCACTAAGAGCAAAGAGGGTACGAATAGTCAACACTCACTCAACACTACCACTCATTAATGGAACGGATCTGAGTTGATTTCCAGTATCCGGGAATCGCAGAGCGTGCAGCTGTCAGGCAGAAGCAATGTAAGTCAATGGAAAATACTAGCTAAGTAGCGAGTAACTCGAAAGCTACAGTGTTCGTGCGAGCAGCGAATAGTGCGGCTTTCGGGTTATTCACTACTTAGCGACTATTTCCCATTGACTTACATTGCGCCCACTACTCTTAACAAATATGTGAGTAGTGGCCAGTACTCACTAATAGCACAGCGAGTACAAATAGTCAACTACTCGCGCAACACTAGTGGTAGTCTGAAATGGTCAATATGTGCAGGATGGAAGAGCTATCTGCTGAATGCTCCGGACTCACCGACAAATTCACCAGATTATGGAGCGAATGGATATTATTCCACGATTCCCTGAATCTTCATAAAAAATTTTCAATAGGTTGTAGGACCTGGTGGGACAGGCCTGGGTTGGTGCTGTGGCTTCCGTGGCTTAATGCAAAAAAGATGTCTTTACCCTCTCCCTTATTCTTACATCCCCCTCCCACTTCTTCTAATGTCCCCACACCACCTTTTTTTAATTTTTTTTATTCTCTTTTCATCTTTTTTCTACTATATTGGGAAGGGTTTTGGACTTCAGACACAGTTTGTTTGTTTCCTACTATTGGGTTACCCTAAAATGTACTCTCCTTTATTAATTTTATTTGTTTCTCTGTCAAAATGGCACTTTCATAATTTGTTGTGAACCAAAATGTATCGCTGCATTAAGAGTCATTCTTTATTGTTCTTATGAATGAATAAATTATATTATATTTTCAATATAAATAGATTGAACATAAAAGCTGTGATGGGTACTTTTGTGAATTATCTTTTCCAACTCTCATATTTCTATCTAATGTGCATGTATTTACTCTTATAGTATTATTTATTTATTTTTTATATGCACTGAACACTTTTTATACTTATTTGGATAATGATCCTCTTTGCAAGATCAAGCGTACAGAAGGCTAAAGGCGTATTTACACTGTCCGATAATCGGTAACGACCCAATAATTGTGTAATGTGGATGGATTGAACGAGATTGTCTGGAGAAGACGAAGTGAGCGCTACCATGAGTCCTGCATCATGCCACCAACGGTAAAGCATCCGGATACCATTCATGTGTGGGAGCTTTTCGTCCATTGAGGGGGTTCACTCACTATTTTGCCCCAAAACACTGCAATAAATAAAGTTTGTATCCAATCACCATCCAAAAGCAACTTCTCCCAACAACACTGTAGCAATTTGATGATGTACAATGCTTTTTCCAAGAAAATCATATCGATTATGGTGATGATACTCCGCTCAAACGCTGATCAGAGTTTGCGTATTTTCAATTTACTGTGACCCAATCCTCTCACATGCGAGAATCTGATCACAGGTGCAGAGGAGACCGAGAACTTAATTTCTCCATGTTCTCCATTGTCTGTCTTGGCGTATATCGGACTGCACTCTGATGACATCAAAGTGCAGTGCAATGTTTTGCACGCGCCCATAGACTTGTATGGGTGAACACCGTCTGATATACGCTGACACAGCATGCTGTGATTTTTGTTCCCCGATTCAGCATGGAGAAAAATAACCACTTGTGAGCACTGCCCCATAGTATAACATTGATCCGAGGGTATCAGATCGCTATTGTCTGTGTTATACGCTCGTGTGACCCTAGTCTTATGGAGACCATATCACAAAGCAAGAGTGATGGTTTTAGAAACTTATTACAGTAAAACTGCTCCCTCACATTTTATTCTCCCTGCTGTGGTGTAAATGGTTTTCCATGTCTCTTCTCTGCTTGGGGTTAATCTCTTTCCTTTTAGGACCCTGCGGAAATCCTCACCTTTCAGCTGTTAATCATTATCACTTCCCCTTGTGTCCTTAAATACCAACATTTCTCCTTGGCATTTGCGGGTGATTGAGTAATATTGCTATACAGGCCTTGGATGCCAGCAGTTGGCTTATATTCATCTGAAGAAACATTGTTGCTGTACCTCTCCCAGAGTCATCCTGAATACAAATTGTTTATATACTTTCCCCCTGTGGGTCCTCCCTGTGTGTTTTTTAGAGCTCAATAGGGTTGACTAAGTGCTGGTCCCATCCGTTCCTTACCAAAGCCCGGTTTAGGGTCAGCCAGGGCCAGGTATCCTGCTCAGCGCATAGGTGCGGAACCTACCTAGGGTGGTCAGGAGAGCCAGCGGAATGTTTGGTCAGGGGTCTCCATCTCCCCCTTCCCAAGACAAAGGGCTTCCCTTCCCTGTCGCCATACGCGTGGTACTTCCCCCATACCTAGCATGACATTAATTCCTGCACTTTTTGACTATGAATGGTTTGTGATTTATAAATCAGTATGATGTAGGGGAAGTTATTAAAGCGGTTATTAAAAGTAATCTGCACCAAGTTTGTGCATCGCAATCTGGGAGCAGCAAAAAATAGGGTGAGACACACAGATTCCAGAGCAGAGTCACTTATTGGCGCTTCTTGCTGTAGTTTTGATATCACTATTATAAGCGATAGTTGAATGATGAGGTCAGTCTAACCCTGCCTCCACCATTGATTGACAGCTATCTGGCAACTTTCTTCTCATGCATAGTGTAGGCAATCATTGGTGGGGTGGGGCAAGACATCGCTCATGAATAGGGAGCACAACTTTGCAGGAGCTCATCACTTTGAGTTCTCTAGCAAAAACCACAGTAAAAAGCCCAGTAAGTGACATCACTAGAGTCAGGGTTTCTGCCCTTATGTTATGCTGCGCTCACATAAGACCGCAAAAACCTGGTGACAGATTCCCTTTAAATCACCTACCTTCTAATATAGGAGGGTTCTGCTCATTCTGTCCCACCCTACAAAGCAAAGCTGACAGTAAGGTACAGAGAACATGAAAGAGAAGTCAGTTTGAAGACTACTATTTAAGAAGCCACCGATTTCTTTTTAAAATGTGTATAATAAAACCAGATTTACACGTTATTTCTCACAATACATCCCCTTTAAGGTTCCATGCTTTGATCATCCACTAAGAGAACATACAGAGATTTAATCGGCAGTAACGGTGCAGAGTCTTCCGAATATCAGATCCCCACAGCCTAGTCATTCTGGTAGATCTTTTTCTTTATAGAGACGAAGGAAAGGAAATCATAAATTTCACCACAGTACATGATTCAAATTGTCTCTCCAGGAAAGGAGACAAACTCTAGCGCCACCTATTGGAAGTAGCAATCCTAAAAGTCAAAAGTGGCCTTTTAACAAGCCTTTTCATATGACCTAAGATATATGCCAGATCAGAATCCCAATTTGCAGATACGGTGTTTGGGGGTGATTGTCCCTCGTCAGTGCAAAGTGTGGGTAACTGATCTGGCTTATGAGAAGCTTTGTGGGGAAGACTATTCTCCTTACGGAGACCTGACAAACCAGTCTGGCTGTCAGTGGTGAGGGGATTTATAGCTGCAATGCCCCTCTGGAAATTATTCAAATTGTCTCTCCAGGAAAGGAGACAAACTCTAGCGCCACCTATTGGAAGTAGCAATCCTAAAAGTCAAAAGTGGCCTTTTAACAAGCCTTTTCATGGTAATGCAAAAGGAAATAAACTTACATTGACCAATCCAAAATAATGTTCATTTACAGGAAATTGCTCTGGGCCGATTTCTTTTTCCAATGTTGAGGCATTGGTGCCCTGTGGGAACAAAAAATGAAAGTTTGGTAAACAAAGTGATAAAAAAAGGTTACCGTATATAACAAAAGGTACAAACATGTAAAAGATAAGCAATAAACTGCCTCGAGAGGAAAAAGGAGTCTAAACAAGTCCCAGTGACCAGAATGAAAATTGCATACGGTATTTACAAATTAGGGTTTTTATTCTAATAAAAACATAAAAAAAAAAGAAATGGACAATATAAAAACCATTGCCAGTATTTTTGTTAAATACATGAAAAAAAAAATTTAAACAATAGGTCATTTTATGATAAATGCTCTTTAAAAAGAGCAATATCACAGTCACCACTGTATCATCTAATTTACCAATATATACTGCCGTAAATGCTGACAGGGTCCACATGTCCATGTGACAGGGTGTCACCTCTGCAGAACAATAATCCAAAAAATATCTCCGGCACTCCAATAAGAAAAGAAACAATGTCTGGGTATCTTTGATGTTTTTTATTGTGAAATAGTCTTATCTCAACGTTTCGGTCACACCTTGACCTTTATCAAGAGAATATATCAGACTATAAAGAAAAAGCATAAATACAAAAGACAAAATTAATACATGACACAAGAGATAATTACCAGGAGACACTGCTCCGGTCAATACAAACAATGTACAAAAGAGAACATGTAATATACATCTCAGTTACAGGGTGAAAATATACATACATATAAGGCAATAGCGTATATGTACCCAGAAAGACGAAAAGAACATCATCCAAAAAATTGTTTACAAACTAGAAATTTATCATACGTATATATGAAGAGATGAACAGATGCACATACCTATGAGGCAAAGGAATCAATATATGAATAGTACCCAAAAGGAGCGATACGGGTCACCACTTAAATGGAGAGAGAATGGTTGGTGCGTGTGAGCACTAGGTGAAAAAACAGGATATTCGTATTAAGTGACCATGCAATAGATCATAACACATAAAAGACTATTAAGTGCTTTGTGAGTACCTGTGACTAAATGATTGAAAATCGGGGTCAGCCAGTCAGTGTCTTAAAGGAATCATGTAATGGTATTCTACCGGGGTAGGAGGTCACATGTCAAAGCTGAATGTAAGTAAAAAAGGGTGAGATGTAAAACAAGAGATGGAAGAGAAGAAAAGAGATAGGGGGAGGGGGGGGGAAGAAGGGAAGGGGAGGGGGAATATAGAGGGTTTTTAGGTAAGGAGAGATATATAAGAGAAGGTACCTGTCCAATAGAGGTAAAGAATTTCAGTGGCTACTACCGTATTTTTCGGACTATAAGACGCACCGGACTATAAGACCGGCTGTTCCACTTTTGAGGTACTGTTATGTGATTTACCCAATTTTGCTGATAGTTGAGATTGTTGGCACACCATCGCATTAACCATTGTTCTCTTATGTCATAAGTCCGCAATGAATATAGGACACTGGTACTGGCAATTAGGATAACTCCTGCTACCCCATTACCTCCTTTAGCAAGGACTCCTATACGATTGTTCTTCCTCACAGCTGTTTACAGATTGTGAGTAGTGCTAGTCATTTTCTATGGAGGTTTCACCTCACCTCACCTCACCTCACCTCACCATATGTTGCATATTGTGTAGAACTATTTACTAAAGGGATTTCTCTTTTATAGAATATTAACCCTCGCCATTTTGGGGCTATATGTTTTAAAGCAAGTATAGGAGACTTGCACTACATGCTAGACAATTGGTGCCAATTCCAGACTGGTTCCACCGGTTTCCGGATACGTATTATATCCTGTGCACCTTTCCACGCCGTTTGACAGGTAGTTAGCATAGTCCAATTATTTTTCCATACACGTCTCTCTACTTTTTGATATGTTTACTCCAACTTCCTATATTAGGCTGTTCCCTCCTGGATGAGATTGGCGCCTTACCTATATAGTAGCCACTGAAATTCTTTACCTCTATTGGACAGGTACCTTCTCTTATATATCTCTCCTTACCTAAAAACCCTCTATATTCCCCCTCCCCTTCCCTTTCCCCCCCCCCCCCTCCCCCTATCTCTTTTCTTCTCTTCCATCTCTTGTTTTACATCTCACCCTTTTTTAACTTACATTCAGCTTTGACATGTGACCTCCTACCCCGGTAGAATACCATTACATGATTCCTTTAAGACACTGACTGGCTGACCCCGATTTTCAATCATTTAGTCACAGGTACTCACAAAGCACTTAATAGTCTTTTATGTGTTATGATCTATTGCATGGTCACTTAATACGAATATCCTGTTTTTTCACCTAGTGCTCACACGCACCAACCATTCTCTCTCCATTTAAGTGGTGACCCGTATCGCTCCTTTTGGGTACTATTCATATATTGATTCCTTTGCCTCATAGGTATGTGCATCTGTTCATCTCTTCATATATACGTATGATAAATTTCTAGTTTGTAAACAATTTTTTGGATGATGTTCTTTTCGTCTTTCTGGGTACATATACGCTATTGCCTTATATGTATGTATATTTTCACCCTGTAATGAGATGTATATTACATGTTCTCTTTTGTACATTGTTTGTATTGACCGGAGCAGTGTCTCCTGGTAGTTATCTCTTGTGTCATGTATTAATTTTGTCTTTTGTATTTATGCTTTTTCTTTATAGTCTGATATATTCTCTTGATAAAGGTCAAGGTGTGACCGAAACGTTGAGATAAGACTATTTCACAATAAAAAACATCAAAGATACCCAGACATTGTTTCTTTTCTTATTGGAGTGCCGGAGATATTTTTTGGATTACAGTTGGTTGTTTCTCCAGAGCACCCGAATACATATAGTGAGCCAGATCTATACGATTTATTGGACCTCTGCAGAACAAACCACAGATGTACTGGGGACTGAAGAGGGTCGGAATGACAGCAAATATCGGTGAAGAGAGAATTGGTTTTTTTTAAAACACATCTCCAGGATTTTAGGTAAAAATGTCCCTTCCAAGCCCTTTAAGGCTATGTTCACATTGTATTTTAGCCTATGGTCAGTGGTTTCATAAGGGCTCAAGTCTGAAGCACTGGAAGATGGGATTCAAACATTTGTACTGATGGGGCCTGTCACAGTTGACAGACAGTCCTGTGGTGTCTGGCTGTAGAAGGTCACAGTTTGTCTACACAAACTGCTCCCTGACCTTCTATTCTTCCTGCTGTGATGTAAATGTTATTCTATGTATCTTCTCTGCTTGGGGTTAATTTCTTTCCTTTTAAGGCCCAGTCACACACAACGACTTACCAATGATCCCGACAACAATACGCCCTGATAAGGATCGCTGGGAGGTCACTGGTGAGATGTCACACCGTCAGACCTTACCAACGACGCAGTAACGATGAGCGAACTGTATAACGATCTTGGCGGGGTTGGGACAGTGTTAGGAGGTCGTTGGTGGGCGTCAAACACAGCGATGCGTCCTGCCCAACAGGACATCACCTTTGAAGAAAATGGTCCGGACCATTCGGCAATGACTAGCGACCTCACAGCAGGGGCCTGATCGCTGGTAGGTGTCACACATAACGAGATCGCTGGCGAGATCGTTACTGAGTCACAGAAACTGATTCAGCAACGATCTCGTTAGCGATCTCGTTGTGTGTGACAGGGCCTTTAGGACCCTGTGGATATCCTCACCCTTCAGCTGTTAATCATCATCATCATCACACTTGCCTTTGTGTCTTTAAATGCCCACATTTCCCATTGGTGTTTGCTGGTGATAAGAGTTATATTCCTATACAGGCCTTGTATGCAAGCAGTCTGCTTGTATTCATCTGAAGAAACATTGTTTGTTGATATTCCTCTCCCAAAATCTTCTTGGAGATAAGTTATTCAATCACTTCCCCCCGTTTGTGCTCCTTGTGTCTTCTTTAAAGCATAGTGAGGTTGACAAAGTGCTCATCCCATCCCATCCGTTCTTTACCAAAAAGCTCACTTCAGGGTAACGTATCTTGCTTGGCGCATAGGTGCAAAACCTATCTAGGGTGGTCAGGGGAAAATTTGGTCAGGGGTCACCATCTCCCCCCCTCTCTGCACACAGGGTTTCCCTTCCCTACCCTATTGCCATACGCGTGGTACGTCCCCATACCTAGTGTGACAGGGCCAGAGGACTATGATGCAGACAATGAGCTGTTAGACATCATTAATGCCTCTATTTGAGGCAGGTTCCAAAACACAGTCAATCACATTGAGGCGATTGGCTGCCTGTTTACACTGCACCATTATCGGGAAGCGAGCGCTCCTACGATCACTCATTCACAAATATCCGCCAGTGGAAACACACCCCAAGGCCTCCAGAATTTTTCACATATACAGTTTCTTCAGCGCTTTCTAGGCGATTTCATCACCATTTGGTTATTGCGACAGTTCTTACCATCAATGATTTTCACGTATGCAAAAAATAAATTGTAAACTTTCTGATATTCATTACAATGTTAATTACGGACAACACGAAGCCATCCAGACACTCGCAAAGACACACGGACAAGAGAAAAGAACAATAATGGACCTCCTGAACGAGACCGTAATGTATCAAGAAGCACAAAACAGGGAGCGATGCATACTACAAGTAATAATCCAACTTTTAATATGATCATACTAAAATAGAGACAATTTAGGATATTTTGGCAAGTTTCCTTTTATAGAATAACCCTATTTTAGGCCATTTACTTATGCACAGACAGACAATGTGCTGCTGCGTCAGCTTTTATTTGCACTGGCGGGCAGCACTTTTTCGCCATGTTTGGATATATCCCAGCATAGCTGGAACAAATTAAAACCAGCAATATCATTACATCCAAATGTGAGTTTCTTATAATGGATTGGTATGTTTTGAGATTTTCCACCAACTCTTCATAGCTATCTGCTCTTGAGTTTCCCAATAATTTAGTTACCAATAATGTGAATGCTCCATGCAGCCTTTTCCTTGCCCTGCAACAACGGAAAAACTCATCTTGAAGAAGACTCCTTCCTTTATCTTTGCTTCACTCAACCTTGGAAATTTATCAATAAAATACTTGAATGCTTTTGCATTTTTATCCATTGGCTTTACAAAGTACATCATTGGGACCAACTTAATATGCAGTGGTGGTAACTAAAGCTTATCAAAATGGGCTTTTAACCCCTTAACGATCACAGGCAGTAATACTACGTCCTAGCGATCATAGTGTTACTGCCCGCGGTCTGCCGCCGGCAGCATGCCACGATCGGCGCACATCTCAGCTGATTTTCACAGCTGAGATGTGTGCCTGCCAGGCACAAGCAGAATAGTTATATGCTCGTGCCGTTTAACCTCTTAAATGGCGCTGTCAATATGTGACAGCGCCATTATAACAGCATCGGCGGTAAACATTTACTTACCACCCAATACCGGAAGTCACGTAACGTGATCACGTGACTTCCGGTTGTTGTCATGGTAGCACAGGGTCATGTGATGACTCCTGTACCGCACATGAACTACTTTCAGTTTCACTCGGCCCGGTGACTTCCGGTGGTTGTCATGGTAGCACAGGGTCATGTGATGACTCCTGTACTGCACATGAACCACTTTCAGTTTCACTCGGCCCGGAGCCGAGTGAAGCAGAAAATTAGCATATCTGCTGAATGGCTGTGATCAGCAGATCATGTAGAGCGATCGGATTGTTGATCCTTGCAGCCCCCTAGGGGGACTAGTAAAATAAAAAAAAAAAAAGTTTTAAAAAAAATTAAAAAAAAAAAAAACAAACAAAACCTAAAAAAAGTTCAACTCACCCCCCTTTTGCCCCTTTGAAAATTAAAGGGTTAAAAAAAAAAAAAAAACAAAAACACATTTGGTATCGCCGGGTTCAGAAACGCCCGATCTACCAAAATATAAAATCAATTACTCTGATCAGTAAACGGCGTAGCGGCAAAAAAAATTCCAAACACCAAAATTACATTTTTTTTGGTCGCCACAAATTTTGCGCAAAATGGAATAACAGGCGATCAAGACGTAGCATCTGCGCAAAAATGGTACAGTTAAAACAGTCAGCTCGAGACGCAAAAAATAAGTCACTGAGCCATAGATCCCGAAAAATGAGAACGCTACGGGTCACTGAATATGGCGTAAAATGTGCGCCACTTTTTTCGGACAAACTTCCGATTTTTTTAACCCCTTATATAAAAGTAAACCTATACATGTTTGGTGTCTACGAACTCGCACTGACCTGAGGCATCACAACCACATCAGTTTTACTATATAGTGAACACAGTGAATAAAATCTCAAAAACAATAGTGCTTTCGCACTTTTTTTTTGCAATTTTTCCACATTTGGAATTTTTTTGCCGTTTTCCAGTATACTATATGGTAAAACTTATGGTTTCATTTAAAAGTACAGCTCGTTCCAGAAAAAATGAGCCCTCACATGACCATATTGACTGATCTCTGAAGAAGAATGGCGGGAAAAAAAAAAAAAAACGGAAAGCGACAAATCGGCCGGTTGTGCAGGGGTTAATACTAGCCATACCAAAAAGACAAAAACACGCAGCATTAAAAAAAAGAAAAAAAAAAAAAAAAAACACACACAAGTAACCTAATTTACCTAATAAAAGCAGAAATGCTGCAGAAAATCTGCAACAGCAAAAATTAATCATGGGAATTTAGCCTTAGGCATATATAAAGCAGCTGAAGGTTAGGAGATACGAGAACGGTGTGTATATCCCCGACGTGTGGAACTGGTCCTCCTGCTCATTTAGTTGCATGTGGTTCATTAGAGATGTGCGATCCTGCCAAGGATCGGATCGGTTCAGAATCGCAGATCCGATCGTCGATCCTAGCCGAACCCATTAAATTCATTGGGAGGCAAAAGTGGTGTATGAGCGCTGTAAAAGACAGAAAAAATAAAAAAGGGTTAAAGCAGTACATACTTACAGACTCCCCGCAGCTGCAGCACTACTTCCGGGGCCGACAATTGTCCCTCATCCATATTCACTGCTTTCCCCGGCGTCTCTGATTGGCTGCCGCCGGACCAGACCCCCAGCCTCTGAGAAAGAGTCTGTGATTGGTTGGAATCACAAACTCTGTCTGTGGCCTTATACTGGTGATAAATCAAGCAATTGGCATATGGTCCCCCCATATGATACCAGCACAGATTAAGCATACGGCTATAGACTGCAGTCCCCAGCCGTGCGCTTATCGTGGCTGTGTATCAAAATAAAAGGAACCACATGCGACTTTTTTAATTATTATTATTATAAATACATATTTTGAAAATCCTGGCATGCGGTCTCACCCATATTTGATACCCAGCCATGATAAAGCCCGACATCTGGTGGCTGGTATTCTCGAGGTGGAGAATAGCAGGCTGCAACTGCCCAGGATTGTCACATCCATTATATGCAACAACCCCAGCACTTTAACTTGCTGTTCCGGATTTACCTGGTATGTTAGTAATCAGTGTAATAAGGGGTTAATGTCAGCTCACAGCTGTCACTAAGACCTGGATTTGTGAGGGTTAGGGGGTCTACCACCACCACTAATCCTATAAGTAAAAAGAAAAAACACAGAAAAAAAAAACATTTAAAAAAAAAAAAAAAGACAAGAAAGTCCCTCTTTCACCAATTTATTAACCCCCAAAACACCCAGGTCCGACGAAATCCACATTACAAAGTCCCATGACGATTCAAGCTTTGCTATATCTGAACAACGAGCAGCCATAGAACACTGACTGCCCTCTATGAGCTTCAGACAGAGACTGAGACTCAGCTGTGAGTGGTGACGTCACTCAGTTTAGTTGCAGTCACAGCTGGAGGATCCTAAGGCCCTCCACCTGTGACCGAAGGTAACCTGACATCAATAAACTCTCACTTAGTTCATAGGCCTGTAAATTCTGCAAGAAAATTGTGGTGAGGTTTTGTGCCAAGAGATGCAGATTTGGTGCTAACATTTTTATACCATATTCCTGCAATCAATCTACACCTCCTGGCAAAACAAAGGCATCACTACCGCATGCAATATGATGCGGCAGAGATGCGATTTTAAAGTCAATGATTTAATGAAACTTAAGTTATGACTCTCACATGAAAAACATAATATCTATTGGGTGCAGATATATAGTGTAAAAATCTTAGCACCAGATCTGCATCTCTTGGCAAAAAAAAAACGTTTTCTGCTAGGAGATGCAGGTCTGTGAACTCAGTGAGAGTTTGAGGTCCCCTGAGGTCAGGTTACCTGCGGTCACAGGTGGAAGACTGTAGGAACCTACAGCTGTGACCGCAAATGACTAGAGTGACGTCACCACTCATTGCTGTGGCTCAGTCTCTGCTTGAAGTTACAGCATCTGGACATGTTCTATGGCCTTAGGCTGTTAGTTCAGATTGCCACAGAACTGGAATTGCTGAGGGACCTCGTGTGGACGTCGTCGGACCCGACTCTTCTGGGGGTTAAGAAAGTGGTTAAAAACACTTTTTTTTATTTATTTCAAATAAAGGATTTTTTCGGTGTTTGGGTTTATTTCTTTTCATTTACAGAATAGGAATGGAGGGGGTCACAAAAGCCTCCCTTTACTAATCTAGGACTTAGTGGCAGCTATGAGCTGCAATTAACCCCTTATTACACCAGTTGTCACTGCACCAGGGCAATCGGGAAGAGCCAGGTAATGTGCTAGGATTGTCGCATCTAATGGACATGGCAATCCTGGGCTGCTGCAGGCTGCTATTTTTTTAGGCTGGAGGCGCTTAACCATAGGTCTCTCCAGCCTGAGAATACCAGCCCCCAGCTGTTGGGCTTTATCTTGGTTGGGTATCAACATAAGGGGAGGACCGCAAGCCGTTTTTTTTAAAGTTAAATATTTAAATAATTTTTTAAAAAAAAGCTGCATGCGGTTCCTCCTAATTTGATACACAGCCACAATAAGCGCACGGCTGGGGGCTGCAGACTGTAGCCCGTGCTTTATCTGTGCTGGTATCAACAGATGAAGGAACCATATGCCAATTGTTTTATTTATTTATTTTAGACTATGATAGAAATCCGCACACGGCGTCTGTGATTCCAACCAATTACAGACGCTGTCTGGGGCGGGGTCTGACTGCAGCCACAGACGCCGGTGGCCGGAGAAAGCAGTGAATATGGATAAGGGATAATTACCAGCTCTGGAAGTAGCGCTGCAGCCGTGGGGACACTTGGTATGTATTGCTTTAAACCTTTTTTTTGTTGTTGTTTTTGCCATCAGAACATTTACCGATCTTTGGCAAGATCGCAGAATTTTGTGGTAAATGTTAGGATGTCCAATCCAGATCAGATTCGGCAAAGATCGTACAATTTTAACATTTTCAGATCTTTGCAGATCAGGATCACTCATCTCTATTCAGAATTATTCTGACCAAAGGCTGATCTGAGAAAGCAAACCTGCAGTGTAAAGCAGGAGTCTGTATTTATGGTAAAAAATGAGATGGATTTGCTCAGATCGCCCTGTTGACATGTCATTTATCTGAGGTCACTGGTCGAAATCAAACATTTACACACAGAAAAATCCCATATAATGTGACCGAGCGAGGTCTACATTTGCGGAGTAGTTCAGCGCAATGTTGGAATCTTTCCTGTCCCATTCTCTCTCAATTACAGCAGTAACTCTGCTGCATTCAGAGAATAACAAAGCACAATATCTGCTGACAGAGGACGGAGGACAGAGCATGAGCAGTATCACTGGCTGGTCTGCCTCGTTATGCCATCAGGAGGCAGGAAAACAAGGGCGAGGCTCTTTCTGCATTTTCGTTAAAGGGAACCTCTCAGGTGCAATCTACACCCAGACCCATGAGCAGTTCAAGCATACATAAAGAGATCTTTACAAAAAGCATTTCTAAAGATCCTTTATAAGATGCTAATGAGCGTGGGGACTAGTCGCAAGGGGATTCGTTACCGCGCTCATTCTGCCCTCTTAGCACGCCCACAGTGCCCGGACGTCTGATCATGTACACTGCCCGGCGTCTGATGTGGTGTCACACACAGGTACACGCGTTGCCGCTGATGATACTAGGCAATGAGCATTGAATGGCATGTTCGCATGCTCCTGTGGGCAGGCTAAGAGGGCGCTCATTAGCATATCATAAAGGATCTTTAGAAATACTTTCTCTAAAGATCTCCATGTATGCAATTAGGTGCTGGGACAGTTAGGCCAGGATTAGCAATATACACCCAGAACTGCTTGTGGTTTTGGGCGCATATTGCACCTGACAGGTTCCCTTTAAGCGGGTTGACAGGTCTTCTGAAAAAAGTCTGCAGTCACTTTATGTAACTACAAGCATCTGAATCCTGACAGTGTGCAGAGGTCAGAAATCCCCAATGTTACCAATGAGAGAGGTCAGTGTGAAGCAGTTTGCAGGCATGAGGTCACATAACCACTAGACGTGTTCTTCACCCAATTCTCCTGTATGGAGAAGCCGAGCACGTCTAGTTGGAATGCAACCAGAAGTACGCAAAGTGCTAACTTGTAGTCACGATGTTTATCGGCAATACCATGAGTGACTGCAGACTTAACAGGACACTCCTTAACATGCTGGGAAAGCTCCAGATGTGAGGCCATAATATGGACTTTGTCATCCATTGTAAAAATATATTAATTGTATACTATACATACAGTATACTTTAGGACTAGATTCCACTGTATGGAATAGCACGGCCAACTGAGTACCTTTGGTTGCAGCTTCATGGCTGTCACATTCTCCGTAAACTTTAATAGAGAAAAATAAGCTATTGTGCATGACCCTATGCACTTAAATCTATGGAAAGTGCCAAGCAAGCAGCACTCGACTCTTTCCAAAATTACAAAAGTCTGCGCAGGAGAGGGACATGCACAAGCATAGATACCTTTCAACTAAAGGTGCATGAAGAATGCAAAAGCCTGAAAATACCAGGACCCCTGTTCTCCGAAGAGGTAAGAGTTTCCAAAGGTGAAAGCAGCACCTAGAAGACATGCGTGGTAAATGCTGAAGATAGAAATAAGGTTTTAGGCTATGTTCACACTAGAAAAATGATTTTTCTTAAGAAATTTCTTGAGAGTGAAGGATTAGTGCACCTGCGTTAATAAACGGACCAATAAGGAGAAAAAAGGGGATGGAATACTTGGACAAGCCCGACTCATTCCCCTTGTTCGCCTTCGTAAAAATAAAGAAGCTTATACTCAACCCAGGCGGACGAGTTTCCAGCGATGTCTGAAGTTGTGTTCCGGGGCCCACATGACATTGTTATGACACACTGGCCCCGCAACCAATCAGCGCTCAGCATCTGTCTCCCCACCTTTGGGCATTTGAGTAGGATGCGAGCGCAGCGCTGACTTACTGCTCAAATGTCCGAAGGCGCGGAGAAGGAGTCGGGGTCTCTGTTCCTACATTATGTTTTTAGATGGAGAGGCAAAAACTGGTGATAGATTTCACTTAAGGTATAATGTATGCAGAATCATTAACTCATTTGTTTGACTGTTGACACTGGGAAGATTAAATTTGAATAATACCCATAGACATAATATGTCTGGGTCAGATATTTGCCATGATGCAATCAAATTTTATGAGTGTAAATGGATATAAACACAGACATATCTTAAAGACAGAGCTCATATCAACATGTACAAGATTTGTGCGCATTACGTTACAAGTGACCTTTGTGCAGCTCTGTATGTATCACCTCAATGTACACCGTGTCCCTACAGCAATAGGGAACAAATACATTAAACACTAAAGTGATCCCACCCCACACACATACCGTGCCTTTGAAAAGTATTGATCCCCCCATGCATTTTCCCCACATTTTTTTTTCACATTAAATGTGTTTATTGGGATTTTATGTAATATACCAACATTAAGTATTTGTGAAGTGTAAAAAAAAAAATAATGATACATGGGTTTTTTAAATATTTAATAAAATATTTAATGTGAAAATTGTGACATGCTTTTGTATTCAGCCCTCCTGAATCAATACTTTGTAGGACCAGGTACTGCGGCAGGTCTTTTGAAGTATGGCTACCAGATTTTCAGCTGAAATCTTTACCCATTCTTCTTTTCCCAATATCCCTAGTGAGATTGGATGGAGGCGTCTGTGATCAGCCATTTTCAAGTCTTGTTGCAGGTTCTCAATGGGATTTAGGTTTGGACTGTGACTGGGCCGTTCACACACATGAATGGGTTTTGATCTAAACCATCCATTGTAGCTCTGGCAGTATGTTTAGGGTCGTTGTCCTGCTGGAAGGTGAACACCGTCTTATGTGTTTTACATCCTCAAACAGGTTTTCCTCCAAGATTGCCCTGTATCCTGCTCCATGCATATTCCGATGAACTCTGACAGTCTTCCCTGTCCCTGGTGAAGAAATGCTTCCCCACAGCATGATGCTGCCTCCACCATGTGTGATGGTGGGGATGGTGTTTTCTAGGCAATGTGCATTGTACGTTTTCTGATATGCATAGTGTTTTGTACTTAGCCCAAAAAGTTCAATTTTGGTCTCATCTGGTCAGAGCACCTTCTTCCACACTCTATGTAGCAGACACAGCTAACATGTCAAAGGGGGCAGAGATGTGGCGGGCTGGGATATACCAATCATTACATTTCAGATTCACAACAATCAATTTTGTTGTTTTTTTTTTTACAAATTGCCTCAAAATAGAAATACTGTGATAACAGAACAACTTGTATAATACTCACCTGGTAAGTCCTGTCTCTCCGATGGTTGTGCTGATCTGGTAGTGGTGTAGAGGAGCTTTTTTGTACCACTAATGGTAAATGCACATCTACAGGATTGTCTGAAGCGATTGCACAACAAAATCTGCATAGCAAAAACTGATATTCTGATCAAAATCTGCACCGTAAATCAACACTTTTAAAATGGGTGATCGCTAAGCCACCTTATTTTTTTACTGTTACCCGCTCGGGAGATACTCCGTTTTTTCTTTTATTCTTCTGTCCAGAGCTGTAGGATGACTTGATTTTAAATTGTGGAACGAGCTGTAGTCAGACGACACCATCTATTTTACCATTCCAAGCGCTGTCAAAATTCACAATTTGTACTTGGATTTTGTTTCTACGTTGTCCCGTTGTACGTTGTTCAAGCCAATATTATTCTTCGGAACATTACAATTATGGCAATACCAAACTTTTATAGTTATTTTGTTTTGTTTTTTTAAGTGGAGAAAAAAAAAAAATGTATGGCGGGCTGACATTTTTATTGATACTATTTTGGGGGTAGATACAACAGGCTGTTCACTTCTAATTGCATTGTTTTTGCGGTGTTGCAAAAAAACAAAAAAAAAAATGGAATTCTGGTATTTAAATTTTCTTCTCGCTATACCATTCACTGATCAGGTTAGTTATATTTTGACAGATCTGATCATTACGGATGCACAGATTACAAATACATTTTTTGGTTTGTTTTTAATTTACGGGAAAAAAAGGGGTAATTTGAATGATTTTCCTTTTTTTCTTACTTCTGTAGACCCCTTATGGGGACTTGAACTCACATATACCATATAGTGTAATACTATGGTATTGCAGTATACAGTAAAACAAAAAAAAAAAAAAAAAAAAATCGCATCACTATCGCATCAAAGCTAAGCTTCATAGTGTTTTGATGCTTTTTTTTTTTTTTGCTAGGAGGTGTAGATTGGGTGCAGGAATATGCTGCAGAAATTTCAGCACCAAATCTGCATCTCTTGGCAAAAAAGCGGTTTTCTGTCAGGAGATGCAGGTCTGTGAACTCTGTGACCTCACTTTTGAACACACTCTGATCTGGACTGTTAACTTATTCTGCAGCAAGGAACAAACAGTACAACATAGAGGCCAAAAAATGCAAATAGTGCAAAATCTAAAAATTAACGAAAACCACTGTTTGGCCCTATATAAATGCATTTACATAAGAAAAAAAAATGGTGGACCACCTCTTTAAAGACTCATAGGTGGGGAAGCTACAGTCATTGGACTTCAATCTCTGAAATGTGGTATAAACAAGTGGAGTATTTCTATAAGAACACTTTTTATTAGTTTTGCGGAAGTATCTGGCAGTGATTTGCGTCCTATTGAAGGTAATGCTTAGAACACACAGCGGATCTCACACAAGACGTGACACTCAGTAGATATAGAGCAGACCGCTCCACCGCTTCCCCACTCTCTTCCATGGAGGGGTTTTTCCACATTAACATTCTGATCCTAAACAGCTTTGGTCAGTAGTCAATGGAAAAGATGCTCAAAAAAATACTAAACCAACAGAGGAAAGATTTATGAATGTAAATAGCACACGTATAATAAACACACCGTATGGTCATTTATCAAAAAGGTAAAACAGGTCGTGAAGGGAGTCAGCAATTTCCATGAATGTTAGTCCCATAAAACACCAAAAAAATCATAATTTGGTCAACAATGATAACTTTATTAATAAATATAGCAACAACAAAAAAAAAAAAACAGGAAGTCACATTGTGATAAAAACAAGAGGTAAAAGTACAACAACCACCCTCATGGTACTGCAAAATATAAATAACGGCAACAGAGATACGAATGTAAATAGCAGCAGCAATGATCTGAATGATTAAAGTGCTGGTGCAATAAGTAAATGCCATATTACAAAGAATAAATAATGGGCAACATGGTTGTGCAAAAGACATTATGGCTACCAAAAGGATACATAAATAATGTGCAAGATCATTACCTAGACTTGGAGGATGTACGCATGTAATGCCCATCCCGACGTGTGTTTCGGCATTTCCTTTATCAGGACATAATTTATGTATCTTTTTGATAGCCATTATATCTTCTGCACAACCACGTTGGCCATTATTTATACTTTATAATATGGCATTCTCTTGTTGCAGGATCACTTTGCAGACCTGTATTTTAGATGTATAGTCTATTTCCAACATTGCATTTTTACATGCAACGTTGCACGTATCACTTTAATCAATAATTCACATCATTGCTGCTGCGATTTACATTATTTTTTATGAGGATGGTTAGTGTACTTTTACCAGGATTGTTTTTATCACATTGTGAAGCCCTGATTTTTCTGACAATTTTTGTCACCATATTTTTTTATTAATAAAAGTTACCATTGTTGACCCAATTATGGCTTCTTTTTGGTTTGGAGTTTCATGTACTCATCTGTAAGGTCTTTCATGGGTCCACAACCAATGCATCATTAATTATAGGATTCTTTTTACTTGAAATTGTTAAGTATTCACACCAATATTTGCATTTCTGGTTGGGTGTTCTTAACCTAGGTAACCATGTCACAGTCCCATCAGAACAGCCTCTTTCACCCCAGGTCCTGCACTAAATCTGTAAATTACTCTTGTGCCGAAAGACTTAAGATGTTCACCCAAACTGACTGCCAATAAACGCTGCCAAAAGAGACAGCCGAAGAGGAATTGCTGACAAATCTCAGGCCTGAGAAGAGCACACTGGTGGGTAAGTGGATATATGCCAAGCGATGGGTACAGATACGGATTTCACCCATTACAAGCTCAATCCACCCTGCCATAATCTCGCGCCTGCGCAACAACATCATTGGCGCTCGCGATTTGAAAACATCTCTCAGTCCCACGATAGTGCCACTGCGCATGCGCGAGTTTCCGGAGCACTGCGGAAGATGAGGGCGGTGGCCTTATCTTTGTAAATGAACACTGGGGAACGGCGAACAGCGGCAGGAGGGGCGATAACAGACGAAATACAGCCAACAAACCTCATTACCATAGCAAAAGGTAATATTTTATAAAGTTGTTATTTAGGTGTGAAAGGGGGGGGCAGAAGCAAGATGAACCTTTCTAGAATGCAGCCCAGGAGCTGCAGAAGGGGATTCTTTTAGTTTAATAGCGAAAATTCTGGTGACAGGTTCCCTTTAAAGGAAAGATCTGCAGGTTAGGCCTCACTCAGATGCCTGCTATTCATAAGTCTTACTCATTATAGTACCATATATGTGGCTGTTCACTCGTCCCCGGAGAGGGAGGGGGAGGCTTGGCAAATCCAGCGTTCCGAAAAAAAAAAAAAAAAAAGAAGAGAATGACCGTTTTTGATCAGAGTCACAAATCAAAATTACAAATAAAGATCTATGAAAAAAAATATCACTGACAGCAGTGTCATCTGTGTGCTGTCAATTTTAATATTGTATGTGTATAGGTGAAGCTTTGCAATTTCTGTATTTAAGAGAAAATCACGGATGGTAAAAACGGATAGCAAAAAAAAAAAACACATCATGTGCACACAGCCTAAATGGTCGTGTAAATAATAGCTGCTGTGCTAAAAAAGAAAGAAAAACTGCACACAAATGATATCTACCGTATTTGAATGGAGTAGAAGATCGCTGCAGCTTGTTTTTTCCACGTCCGCTCAAAAAGCAATGTTCATATCTCTGCAGGACACAGCACGTACCAAATATATACCTCGTAATATCTATTATGTATGTTTTTTTAATGAAGACTTACAGGCGCCGTATCCCACAGTATGCTGACTCCGTGGAATACATTGCAGCATTCAACAAAGCTGTGTCTGAACAAAGCCCTACCTGAAATATTCAGCAGCCACGTGCATTTCTTACACTGGGCGCATTATGACCCATTGAAATGAATGAGGTGTGTGAAAACACAACCAAAATGTTTAGCTGTGCGCTTGCATTGCATTTTGGATGCATTTTTGTCAACACAGACACAGGTCACCAACTTTTCTTCATTCTCTCTCTTTCCTCTTCATACTCACCGATCACCAGTGCGCTGCGACTGTCACACTGCTTCCACAGCCTCTCCTGCTTCTGAAAATGCCGACCGCTCATTATTCCATTTCATATTCACTGCTTCCCCCGCCCACCGGCGCCTATGATTGATTGCAGTCAGACACGCCCCCATGCTGAGTGACAGCTGTCTGACTGCAACCAATCACAGCCACCGGTGGGCGGGTCTATATTGCACAGTAGAATAATTTAAAAAAAAAACGACGTGCAGTCCCCCTCTATTTTGATACCCATCCAAGAAAAATCCTCACAGCTGGGGGCTGGAATTCTCAGGCTGGGGAGAACCACGTTATTGGGAGCCCCCCAGCCTAAAAATATCAGCCAGCCAGAATTGCCACATCCATTGGATGCGACAGTCCCGAGACTTTAGCCGGCTCATCACAGCTGCCCTGGTGC
The DNA here is from genome assembly GCF_048569485.1 of Anomaloglossus baeobatrachus. NCBI lineage: Eukaryota > Metazoa > Chordata > Amphibia > Anura > Aromobatidae > Anomaloglossus > Anomaloglossus baeobatrachus. The sequence goes on from NC_134361.1 coordinate 89,822,770, forward strand.
AGCGGCAATCAGGGTAATAAGGAGTTAATGGCAGCCCATAGCTGCCACCAAGTCTTAGCTTAGTGATGCCAGGCTTCTATGAGACACCCCCCATCATTAATTTGTAAGTAAATAAACATGAACACCAAAAAATCCTTTATTTGAAAGACAAAAAAGCCCCCTCTTTTACCACTTTATTAACCCCCTAAATACTCCTCCAGGTCCGATGTAATCCACACAAGGTCCCATGACTCTTTCACCACTACTACATCTGACACTCCTAGCAAGCGCCATAGAACAAGACTGCCCCCTGTGAGCTCCATGCATCAACTGAAGTGAGTCGCGCTATCAGCGGTGATGTCACTCAGGTGATTTCCAGTTGCGCTGAGAATGAACTCGGGTGAACGTCTGACGTCACAACTGCTGGCCCCACACTACTGCCTGAGTTCATGCTCATTGCCCGGTTCTGTCTGCTGTCAGTCATGCTGGTGCTCGCTGTGATAAGACAGGGATGTAACAGTTGAATCGCCGTGGGACCTCGTGTGTATTACTTTGGACCTGCAGGGTGTGTTGGGGTTAATAAAGTGCTGAAAGAGGGTGTTTTTTGTATTTTATTCCAAATAAAGGATTTTGGGGGTGTATGTGTATATTTACTTTCACTTACAGATTAGTGCTGGGGGCAGGGTCTCAGACGACTGCCATCACTAAGCTAGGAATTAGTGGCTGCTGTGGGCTGCCATTAACTCCTTATTACCCCGATTGCCACCGCACCAGGGCAACGGGAAGAGCCAAGTCCTGGGCCAGAATTGGCGCATTTTATGGATGCGCCACTTCTGGGGCGGCTGTGGGCTGCTATTGTTAGGCTGGAAAGGGCCAATTAACGATGGGCCTTCCCACCCTAATAATATTAGACCCCAGTTGTCTGCTACACCTTGGCTGGTCTTAGAAAAATAGGGGGACCCCCACGTCATTTAAAAAATAAATAAATAAAAGTGTGGGATCCCCTCTGTGTTTCATAACAAGCCAAGGTACAGCAGACAGTTGAGGGTTGCAGCCTGCAGCTGCTGCTGTTCCTGTGCTGGATATGAAAAATGGAGGGGACCCCACACCATTTATTTTTTTTTTTTACAAAAAAAAAAAAAAAAAGCTGTTCAAGCTAGCTATCTCTCTATCAAGCTAGTCTGTTATTTCTATCTATTCTTTCCATATATTTTTTCTATCTATTCTAGTTATTTATCAATTATCCTATCATTTTATTTTTCTTTTAAAAAAAAAAAAAAAAACGCACGGAAAACGCATGCATTTTCACCACTTTTTTTTTTGCAATCGCAAAAATATAGTCTATATAGCAATAATGCACTTCAAAATTAATACAAAGCCCTGATTTGTCATCGCCATTTTTTTTAGTCACTTTCCTTTTTAGCCATGTGGTGGTAGTTGACGTTTTGGCCACCAAATTCCTTAAAATGGCAAAAGCTATTCATGAATTTGACGCAAAGTAAAATAAAAAGGGGTCTTTTTTTCAGTCTTGAACAATAGTAATAATATAAATGCGTATGAATACAGGCTTCCAAGGGAGTTCTGTGAAGGTCATTAAAGGTGATGTCCCATTTGGGGCAATTTTTTTTTCCTCGAAGACATGCAATTGGAGCTATATATATATATATATATATATATATATATATATATATATATATATATATATATATATATATATATATATATATATATATATATATATATATATATATATATATATATATTAGTATTAGAGGTTTCATTAACAATTTCGCAGAGTTTGCTTTTTACAGCCCCTCTGTTAACTGTTACTGATTGCAGAATGAGTCAACTGAGAATCTATCAGTGATGGTTTGGTAGTGAGCTTGTACCGGACTTTTTCCTTTCAGTTTAGCTGATTTATGACCAGAAAACATATTGTGTTTTACGCTGTATGTGAAGGGGTGGAGAGGGGCGGCCTGCAAAAGCATAAGGGCTGCTTCTCACTTGCGAGTTTCTCGCAGTAGAGCAATGCGAGAAAAACTCGCATTGAAAATCGGTCACATGTTAGTGAATGATTCAGCTCTCATCTGCGATTTTTTTCTCAGTCCAAATCGGACCGAGAAAAAAAATCGCAGCATGCTGCTTTATTGCGAGTTTCTCGCACCATTTGTCCCAATGATTTCCTATGGAAGGGGATTAAAAGTAGCATCACACACGCGCACCACCGTTCACATTTGCGAGTGTGGCAGTAACTTCGCTCATTAGATGAATGTGACAGCACATTCCCATAGGTTAATTAAATGACACATGTGTAATAGCTTTTATCTAATTAAGATGTTGCATGAAACTAGCATCGCAATCGCAACACACACGCGAGCAAAAAGCATCGCACTTGCGTTGCACTCGCACCTAACGTGAACTAAAATCAGACGAGTTTTTTTCAGCCCAGTCGGACCGATTTTACTCGCATAGATGTGTTTCCACCCTAACAGTTAAAAATTGTATTGAGAACCAATGGAAAAATATTTTTAGCCCAAAATACACATTTGGGAAAAAAAAGCAGACAAAATATGTCCCAAAAAGGAGAAAAACCCCTTGATGTTCTCCCACACTTAACTATTCAAACAAGAGTGCCCAAAAAGGACACCCGGCATTTATTTATAGCATTTACCCTCCAAAAGTTATATCTGGCACTATGTGTTACAATAGGTGGAGTTCTCCATGTATCCTCCATACCGATTGCACTCATACTGCCAGGTAGTAATTCTCTCCAGAAATGACTAATCAGACAGTTCAGAACCCAGCCGTCCTGACCTGTGAGCTAGCGCCATCTACAGCTTTATGGCGTCTGTATCTTAAGTGGGGTTTACACGCTACAATATCATTAATGAATTATCGTCGGGGTCACGGAGTTTGTGACGCACATCCGGCGTCATTAACGATATCGCAGGGTGTGACACTTATGAGCAACCTTAAACGATCGCAAAAGCGGTCAAAATAGTTTGCCGCGGAGAGGTCGTCCTAAAACAAAAAAATCGTTCTCTTCTAATTAGCGATGTTGTTCGTCATTCCTGCGGCAGCACACATCGCTATGTGTGACACCGCAGAAGCGAGGAACATCTCCTTACCTGCCTCCACCGGCAATGCGGAAGGAAGGAGGTGGGCAGGATGTTATGTCCCGCTCATCTCCGCCCCTCCGCTTCTATTAGGCGGCTGCTTAGTGACGTCACTGTGACGCCGCACGAACCGCCTCCTTAGAAAGGAGACTGTTCGCCGGTCAGAGCAACGTGGCAGGGCAGGTAAGTGCGTGTGACGGGGTTAAGCGATTTGCCCATGACGCACAACTGACGGGGATGGGTACGATCGCTTGCGATCTTGCTAGCGAGATGGCAGCGCGTAAAGCCCGCTTAAGTGATGAAATAGAGGACCTTTCACCAGTTTGAGCATGGAAATCTGGATACCATAGGACAGTGATCGCAGAGCGGAATAAAACTTATTTTTATTGTTATATTTTCCATCTGCATTTCAGATATATACAGTGCCTACAAGTAGTATTCAACCCCCTGCAGATTTAGCAGGTTTGATAAGATGCAAATAAGTTAGAGCCTGCAAACTTCAAACAAGAGCAGGATTTATTAACAGATGCATAAATCTTACAAACCAACAATTTATGTTGCTCAGTTAAATTTTAATAAATTTTCAACATAAAATACGTAATTACTTACCGGTAATGTGTTTTTTCTGAACCCATGACGGCACCACGAGAGAGGGGATCCGCCCTTCAAGGACAGGAAACCTCCAGAATAAAAAGGGGCGGCACCTCTCCCCGCATCAGTTGATTACCAAGCATGACAGGACCTCCGAAACAAGCAACATCGTTAAAAAACATATCCCGCCACCATAACCGCCCAGTGAAGAGGAGTGAAAAGGGAAGCAAACTAGCAACCCCCAAGTGCAGGGAGGGAATGTAAGGGTGCCGTCATGGGTTCAGAAAAAACACATTACCGGTAAGTAATTACGTATTTTTCCAGCACCCATGACGGCACCACGAGAGAATTACAGAGAGGAAGACCTAGGGAGGGACAACAGTTTGCAGAACCCGCCTCCCAAAGGTGATGTCGGTGAACGACAAATCAAGACGATAGTGATTAAAAAAGGTGGACGGAGAAGACCAGGTTGCCGCCTTACATATCTGCTCGATGGAGACCTCTGATCTCTCCGCCCAGGAAGATGCCATCGCTCGCGTGGAGTGTGCCTTCAAACCAGGAGGTACGTCTTCCCCCCCAGCTGCGTAGGCAACCGAGATGGCATCCCTGATCCACCTCGCCAAAGTGGATTTAGAAGCCTTAAGCCCCTTCCTACAGCCCTGGAAGACTACAAACAGAGACTTATCCTTCCTCCCCTCCGAGGTGACCAACAGATACCTTTGAAGACAACGCCTAACATCCAGGCAGTGCCATCCCATCTCCTCCGGAGTAGAAGGGTTGGCATAAAAAGAGGGGAGCACTATTTCCTGTGATCGATGGAAGTGGGAATGCACCTTCGGCAAATAGGCAGGGTCAGTACGTAAAACTACTCGGTCCTCAAAAAACTGGGTATACGGAGGAGAAATGGATAAGGCCTGAAGGTCACTAACCCTACGGGCAGAAGTGAGGGCTACCAGGAGAATCGTCTTAAGGGACAGATGCTTGAGAGAGATAGAATCTAAGGGCTCAAATGGGGGCCGTGTTAAAGCTGAAAGGAAAGAGTTAAGGTCCCAGGACGGAAGAGGCATGGTTCCCCGAGGCTTAGACCTAGCACAGGACCTAACGAACCTAGATATCCAGGGATTACCAGCCAGGGCATGGTTATACAAGGCGCTCAGTGCGGAGACCTGCACCTTAAGGGTACTAACGGATAGACCCAGTTCCCAACCCTTCTGGAGAAATTCCAGGACAACCGGGACGGAGGGTGGCTCAGTAGGATCCGCACCCGAAGAGGTCAGGAATTTCGCCCAAATACGCCCATAAATGCGAGTAGTGACAGGCTTTCTGCACTGCATCAAGGTGGAGATCAGACCTTGAGAAAACCCCCTAGTGCCTAACAACGACCTCTCAAGAGCCACGCCGTCAGGTGCAACCTGGTGCGCTGTGGGTGGAAGGCTGGCCCCTGGGATAGGAGATCCGGTAGGTCTGGGAGAACCCATGGATCGGTGACTGACAGACGCGTCAGCCAATAAAACCAAGGTCTCTTTGGCCAGAAGGGTGCTATGAGAATCACGACTGCCTGATCCTCCCGTATCTTCCTGAGTACTGCAGGGAGGAGGATGAGTGGAGGGAAGGCATATGCGAGGCGGAAGTCCCACTTGAGCAACAGTGCGTCCACCGAGTGAGGACGATCCCTTGGATCCAGGGAACAGAATCGGGGAACCTTCCTGTTGGCCCGAGTTGCAAAGAGGTCTATCTCGGGAACTCCCCACATCCCCGATATCCTGTTGAAAACGGACTGATTTAGAGACCATTCGCCCTGGTGAAACTGCGTGCGACTGAGAAAGTCCGCCAAATCGTTCTCCTTCCCTCGGATGTGCACTGCCGACAGGGAACCCAGATGAGCCTCCGCCCGAGACATGATCCTGCTCGCGACGGACATGAGGTGCCTGGAGCGAGTACCCCCCTGGTGGTTGAGATAAGCTACCGTCGCTTGGTTGTCCGACAGAACTTTTACATGCTGACCCCTCAACCATGGCATGAAATGACCTAACGCCTTTTCCACCGCCAGCAATTCCCTTGTATTCGAGGAATTTTGAGCTTCTTCTCCAGACCATCGTCCCTGAATGAAATGAGCGCCCAGATGTGCCCCCCAACCGTAGAGACTGGCGTCGGTGGTTACCACCACGGGCTCTGGCGCCCTCCAAGGCACCCCGCTGCCCAAGTGGACCGGATCTAGCCACCAATAGAGGGACTGCAATGTGCGATGTGTGAGAACGATGAGTCTGTCCAGATGGTCCCCGTGAGCCGTCTGATGCTGTAAGATATTCCACTGCAGGACCCTGGTGTGTGCCTGAGCCCATCTGACGGCCGGTATGGTCGCAGTCAGGGAGCCCAGGAGGGACATCGCCCCCCTGAGAGTCAGACGCCGGTGCCTCAGAGTCCGGTCTATCTGGGTCCGAAGGGCTTCCATTTTGGAAGGAGGCAACCGACAGAGTTGAGTGTCGGAGTCCCAAGTGAGTCCCAGAAACAGCTGAACCTTCAATGGAATTAATCTGGACTTTTCCTCGTTGATCAACCAGCCCAGCTCCCGCAGGGAAACTCGCACCTGCCGGAGAAGGGCCGCGCAATGAAGAGCCGAGGCGCCCACGATCAAGAAGTCGTCCAGATTAGGAATCAGAAGGACCTCTCTGACGCAGATATGCCGACATTTCTGCTATTATCTTCGTAAAAATCCTCGGGGCGATGGCCAGACCGAAGGGGAGGGCTTTGTATTGGAAATGGCAGACCCGACCGTCCATGTGGAGGGCTATCCTGAGGAAGCATTGGAAGAGAGAGTGGATTGGGACATGATAATACGCATCGCGTAAGTCTATGACAGCCATGTGACAGTGGGGATACAGATATTTCACTATGGACCGCACGGACTCCATCTTGAAGCTGTCTATTTGAAGGAACCGGTTGAGGGCTTTCAGGTTGATGATTGTGCGATAGGAACCGTCGGGCTTCCCTACCAGAAAGAGGGTGGAATAGAACCCTTCTCCCTGTTCCCTTGAGGGAACTTCCACTAGAACCCTCTTGGAGAGGAGGTGACGGACCTCTGCTTCCAATGCCAGCTGTTCCGCCGGGGAACGACGCAGAGGGGTGACCACGAATCGGTGAGGAGGCCGAAGGAAGGGGAGCCGGAGGCCGGAGCGTATAAGGGCCAGTATCCATGCACTGGAGGAAATCCTTTCCCAGGCCGGAAGGAACTGAGAGAGCCTCCCGCCGACCTGGGAAAGCGAGTCACTTGGACGACTTATTCTGATCTTTTGAGGGGCCCTTGAACATGAACCCTTTTTCCTGAGTCTTTCTATCGGACCAGGTATTCCGATCCCGCGGTCGGGTGGGGCGGCGAACAGGCTTCCTCCGAAAGGACCGCCGTGAAGAAGGAAATGAGGGAAAGGGAAAGCCGCCCTTCTTGTCGCTAGCTTTTTCCAGGATGTCATCCAGCACCGGCCCGAACAGGAATTCACCTTGACAAGGGATATTGCAGAGTTTAGACTTAGTCTGCAGATCCCCTGGCCAGCATTTCAGCCAGAGAGCCCTTCTAGCCGCATTGGAGAGGGATGCTGACTTTGCAGCCAACTTAGTGGAGTCCGCCGAGGCATCCGCAAGGAAGGCCGCCGCCCCCCGCAATTTGGAGAGGGAGGACGCAATCTTCTCCTTAGGTGCTCGGGATCTAAACTGGTCTTCCAGTTCGTCAATCCATATAGTCAGGGATCTAGCCGTACAGGTAGCCGCAATGGCGGGCCTTAGTCCTCCGGCAGCAGCTTCCCAGGTATTCTTCAGGAAGTGATCAGCTTTCTTATCTAATGGGTCTTTCAGGGAGCCCATGTCCTCAAATGGCAAGGCAAACTTTCTGGATGCCTTAGCGACAGCCACATCCAATTTCGGTGCCTTATCCCATGTGGAGCAGGAGGCCTCCTCAAACGGGTATTTTCTCTTAAAGGCGCCAGGAATGGAATGCTTCTTATCAGGTCTCTTCCATTCCCGGGCAATTAAGGCTTGTATTTTATCCACCACCGGGAAGGAGCGCCGTGTCTTCTGTTCCATGCCCCCAAACATCCTATCTTGGATAGACTTTTCAGGTTTCTCATCAGTGAGGCCCATGGTGGTCCTCACCGCTTTAACTAACTTCTTCATATTATCGAGTGGGAAGCACTGGCGACCCCCTGAGTCACTATCAGAGGAGGAGCGGGAAGTAGAGCCTGAGGAATCACATTCCCCATCAGACCTATCAGAGTCCTCGTGGACCGGCGAGGGAGCCCTGGAACCCCCAGCACTTTGCGCTCCAGACAGGGATCGGAGGGAGTCCCTGACCTCTTCCCGTATGATGGACCGGAGATCGGAGGCAAATCCCGGCTGTTCCTCTGTCAAAGTTTGCTGAATGCAGCCCTTGCACAATCTTTTAGTCCAAGAACCAGCAAGTTCTTTACAGCACAAGGCACATTCCTTATGTCTGGATTTAGATAAACACTTCTTAGGTTTACTGCGCTCCTATAAAAAAAACAGACAATATGACCGCCATTAAAAGCGGAACATCCGAGGTGCACTCACCCACCGATGCCCAGAGGCTATACCGGTTCAGCAGGGCCCTCATCTGACTTCCTTCCTCTAGAAGGCCGTCTTCTGTCAGGAGAGTCAGGTTCCTTTCGTTTGGAGGACCGGTCATCCGTCCCCCCACGCTTGCCCCCTGAGCCAGCGACACTGTCCTCCTTTCCCCCCTTCTGCTGCCGCTTCAGGGAGGCTGTATCATTATCAGAGGGAGGTTTTGGAGAGGAGGGAGGCGAAGGAGATGCTGCCGACTGTTTGTCCGTCATGGCCACAGAGCACAGGCACCCTAGAGAGGATTGCCGCTCTAATTTTCAAAGACACGCTGGCGACTCCGCCCACTTCCGGCGGACGTCCCATCCGGCTCCACAGGCCGCACATTGGAACAAACGCGCGCCTGCGCACAGCCCGGACATCTCCTACCACACGCAACATGGCGCTCCACGGAAGCGCCCCAACCTCAGCTGCCACGAGGACGCCCCGCAGGGATCGCAGCAGCCGTCCCCCTCATCTCGGCCGGCACGCGCCCGGACACTGTGTCCTCCACTGACAGCTCCTCAGAAAACAGGACGCCGGTAAGGAGAGGAGGGGGGGAGGAAGGGAAGGAGCCCGTGCGCAGACATAACCCCCGTGGGTATGCTGCGACGGGAGAGCCCTGCGGACAGGTCCCCTGGAGGATCCACTTACCTGCCCCGCAGGCTCCTGGCGCTCCAATCGGGCGCTCTGCACGCACTCCGGACCCCCATGGGTCTGATGCTGCAGCTCCACAGCCCCGCGGCCGACCGCAGCAGGACCCGTGCCGCTGCCAGAGCCGGTCGACCGGGCGCCGGACTTGAATCTTCGGCCCCTCAGGACCTTCTGGAATCGATGAGATCTCTGGAGGCTCCCTGTTCAAGGACAGGAAACCAACTGATGCGGGGAGAGGTGCCGCCCCTTTTTATTCTGGAGGTTTCCTGTCCTTGAAGGGCGGATCCCCTCTCTCGTGGTGCCGTCATGGGTGCTGGAAAAAGTGTGGGTCAATTATTATTCAACCTCTAGGTTTAATATTTTGTGGAATAACCCTTGTTTGCAATTACAGCTAATAATCGTCTTTTATAAGACCTGATCAGGCCGGCACAGGTCTCTGGAGTTATCTTGGCCCACTCCTCCATGCAGATCTTCTCCAAGTTATCTAGGTTCTTTGGGTGTCTCATGTGGACTTTAATCTTGAGCTCCTTCCACAAGTTTTCAATTGGGTTAAGGTCAGGAGACTGACTAGGCTACTGCAACACCTTGATTTTTTCCCTCTTGAACCAGGCCTTGGTTTTCTTGGCTGTGTGCTTTGGGTCGTTGTCTTGTTGGAAGATGAAATGACGACCCATCTTAAGATCCTTGATGGAGGAGCGGAGGTTCTTGGCCAAAATCTCCAGGTAGGCTGTGCTATCCATCTTCCCATGGATGCGGACCAGATGGCCAGGCCCCTTCGCTGAAACAGCCCCACAGCATGATGCTGCCACCACCATGCTTGACTGTAGGGATGGTATTCTTGGGGTCGTATGCAGTGCCATCCAGTCTCCAAACGTCACGTGTGTGGTTGGCACCAAAGATCTCGATCTTGGTCTCATCAGACCAAAGAACCTTGAACCAGTCTGTCTGAGTCCTCCAAGTGATCATGAGCAAACTGTAGACGAGCCTTGACATGACGCTTTGAAAGTAAAGGTACCTTACGGGCTTGTCTGGAACGGAGACCATTGCGGTGGAGTACGTTACTTATGGTATTGACTGAAACCAATGTCCCCACCGCCATGAGATCTTCCCGGAGCTCCTTCCTTGTTGTCCTTGGGTTAGCCTTGACTCTTCGGACAAGCCTGGCCTCGGCACGGGTGGAAACTTTCAAAGGCTGTCCAGGCCGTGGAAGGCCAATAGTAGTTCCATAAGCCTTCCACTTCCGGATGATGCTCCCAACAGTGGAGACAGGTAGGCCCAACTCCTTGGAAAGGGTTTTGTACCCCTTGCCAGCCTTGTGACCCTCCACGATCTTGTCTCTGATGGCCTTGGAATGCTCCTTTGTCTTTCCCATGTTGACCAAGTATGAGTGCTGTTCACAAGTTTGGGGAGAGTCTTAATTAGTCAGAAAAGGCTGGAAAAAGAGGTAATTAATCCAAACATGTGAAGCTCATTGTTCTTTGTGCCTGAAATACTTCTTAATACTTTAGGGGAACCAAACAGAATTCTTGTGGTTTGAGGGGTTGAATAATAAATGACCCTCTGAATAAACTTTTCACAATTTAAAAAAAAAAATAAAAAAGAAATAACATTATTTTGTGCTGCAGTGCATTTCACACTTCCAGGCTGAGCTACAGTCCAAATGTCACAATGCCAAGTTAATTCCGATTGTGTAAACCTGCTAAATCTGCAGGGGGTTGAATACTACTTGTAAGCACTGTAGCTTGTAAAACGTTTAGCTAATTTCTGGTAAGAGAATCTTTACGAGTAACTTTTTCCCTGAATGACATTGACCAATCAGAAGCAGGAGGTGTAATGGGGGGAGGAGTAGGGGGTGAAACACCCCTTCTAGAGACGCTTAGAACAGGCTTTCATTGTGTGATATGGAGAGACATTTAATGGCAGCTCGCCCCGCTCTCCTCACTGATCTAACTGCTTGTGGAGTGTAGAGCTGTGTATCATTACAAACACCTCTGCACAGCTGAGAAAAGAGGTGTTTGTGATGACACAAAGCTCTGTTTTCAAAGTAATCGCCAACGGCTAGATTTGTGTGACCTAGATGGAGATATCAGTCTGCATATGACACAGAGGAAGCCTCTTCTAAGCTTTTCTGTGGGTGTGTTCATTTATTTTCCCGAATGATGACACCTTCTGCTCATGATTGGTCAGTGATCTACAGGGGATAAAGAAACCGCCCACAAAGATAAATATCTGCTGCTGCCCCTTTGGTCTTAGCAAAAATTGGAATATAAAACTGCAATACTGACAAATAAGAAAAACAACAATGGCATTTTATTCAGTTCTACAGCTACTCTTCCATGATGTGGCTGGTCTGACATGCTAAAACTGGTGGAAGGTTTTGTCCAAGGCCCATTTTGATGGGAAGCTTTGAAGCCACTAACGAGTGACAATCCACAATGTACATGTCACTCGGCACTCGTTTATTGGACTGCTTACTGATCCGAACAGAATAGGAGTTCATTTGTCCACATATAGCATCACGTTCTCCGCAGGACATCACGGGGCGATGTGCTGCCGATAACGCGGGGCTTTATGCTGTCATTTGTTGGAGTATCGCCAGCAAATTTACACGATCCGATAATCGGCCGGTGAATGTTTCTTTGCCGAATATTGGATCATCTACATGGACATTTAGGAAAGTATTGTACACAGCTTTCTGCACAGCTGAGAATTGTAAGGACCCTATAAAATACAGAAAACCGAGGGCTCATGCGTCGCTATGGCTGCTTCACTACGGTACCCTACAAAAAGGGGCATAATAAGGCCGTGTACATGAGCCCTAAAGCTACAAGTCCATGTAAAATCATAATCAGCTTGTCTCACGGATATTCAATTAACCCCTTACCTTCCCTCTCCCAGAATCCGATTAGGTGATATCAGAGGTTTTGTCTGGGGCCAAGACACATGAATGGGCCACCATGTAATAACTATGGCTGGCAGATAAGCTTATGAGCAGGGTGCAGAGCTCTCAACACTGGAAAATTCCTGTCATAGGGCTGTCCACAGGCACCATTGCTTTGCTGGTTAGGGTGTGCATATATAGTGTATGAAGTGAAGTCATCCAGGGCAGAGGCAGTGATGTATAATAGTATGAGGGTGTCCAGTAACGAAAAATACCAGACAGACACCTATAGTGGATCCTGCCGTGTCAGCACGTCATTTGCTACAAAGCCCACATGAGAGAACAGCTTTAGGGATTAAGGATAATGTATGTGTGAACCTGCTCTGCTTACTCAAGTGCCCTGAGCATGCCTCAGAAGCAAATGCACAGCTATTTAACTCCTCAGCGCCCGCCCTGACAGGCCTCCATAATTAGCCGCCATTGTCCGGCTGCATCCAGCAGGTCACTGCCTTATCAGCCTCAGTATTGATCGGCTTCACTTTGTGACTGTTTTGTCTCACCCACGAAATGAAAGAGAACAATCAGCGTCGTGACAAACTCCCCAACATGAAACCAAATCCACAAACACCGCCGACTGCGCTAGCCTATAAAAGGGAATCCATCAGCAGGGTTTTGCTATATGATCAGACGACAGCATGCTGTAGGAGTTAAAAAACACACAACAACTATGCCTCTCTTATCTGGCAGTGTGCTGTCTACGTAAACGAAAGGCTTTATCACCTAGTGATTATCATTGCTGGACTACATTCTTGTGCACAGCAGTCCAGCAGAGCCCTTTCTGTGATTGTGTCAATCTCCACTGAGAGCCTGGTGTGGGTGCAGAAGCGCACTCATCTCTGCTGCTTTACGAAATCTAAACATTACTGACTGCAGCCACTCTGACACAGAAATCTAAGGGATACATCATTGGATTCAGTCTCTTTGGCTATTTATAATGCTCTCTGAAGAGGCAGCAAAAATCTGCTGACAGATTTCCCTTAAAGCATAATTTATATTATGAAGAATGCAAGATGAAAGCAAAAGCCAAAGACTGTTCTTATGTCCCCAAAGTAAACCAAAAGAGACTGCTGGACCTAGGCCTAAGCACACGGCAGGAAAATCGGAGCGAGTGGAATGCGATAAAACATTGCATTCCACTTGGACCAATATTAGCCTATGTGTCAGCACCTAGGAGCAATTATTTTCTCAGCCCTAATCGGAGCGAGAAAACAATCGCAGCATGCAGCGGGTGTAATACGATCCTTGTTTCTCTCACACCCATTCAAGTGTATGGGGCGAGAGAAAAATCGCACTGCACCGGTGTACTGCGAGTGCAGAACGAGAATGGCAATAGCTGGCAACGGAGGAGAGAGGGAGATAAATCCCTCCCTCTCCTCCGCAGTGCCAACCCTCCCCTCCGCAGCGCCGGCCCGCAGCTGTGGTCCGATCGCATGATCGGACCTCAGTCGCAATGACACTCTGCTCCCGCTGTGCTGCCAGCATGAGCCGAGTGTCATGCGAGGATCGCAGTAGTATCCGTGTAGCCACGGCCCTAAAAACAGACCGTGGTGCTGCAGAGCAGACCCCGATTGCAGTTGCTGAGTTTATCACCAGGAGTCAAGAGATCCTGTCTTCTCCACTCCAAAGCTTTCAATATTCCTGTGGTTTGGCCAGTTTCTTCTTATAAACTATATGGGTAAAAAGCTGGCAATCATCTGCAGGGGGGCACGGAGGAGCTGCAGGGGGGCACGGAAGAGCCGCAGGAGGGCACGGAAGAGCCGCAGGAGGGCACGGAAGAGCCGCAGGAGGGCACGGAAGAGCCGCAGGAGGGCACGGAAGAGCCGCAGGAGGGCACGGAAGAGCCGCAGGAGGGCACGGAAGAGCCGCAGGAGGGCACGGAAGAGCCGCAGGAGGGCACGGAGGACCCGCAGCTCATGGCTACAAGTACTCAGCTCAGTATCAAAGGCTATAGGCTATATTCACATACTGCAACTTTAACTGCGTTTTTAAGGTCACAGATGCACCAAAATCCATGCATTTCCTTCCCCCAGCAAAGTCTATGAGATTTCTATTTTGCTGTCCACACTGGGCATTTTTGAAGATGCAGCATGTCAAATCTTTTTGCGTTTTTCCAGCGTTTTTGAGCCCTTCCAGTCAATAGATTTGACTTAAAAAATGCACTGGGCAAAATGCGGTAAAAAGGAGGCAAATATGCATGCGTTTTTGATGTTGGTGCATTTTTTTGAGGCCATAAACGCTGCATCTTTGTGGTTAGAAAAGATGCAGTATGCGAACATAGCCTTACACTCTGATTGGGAAGTTTATTAACTCCTTGTTAAACTTACCAATTACACGGGAGGGGAACTTCGTGACATGGAGGACGTTAGCGGTGTATTTGAAATATCTGAACATTCATATGAATAAAGGCATCAAGTTACGCCACAAACCTGGTGTTGGAATGGTTGCTTAGTTTTTCTTTGCTGCATTCGTAGCCCTATTTCAGACGTCAGTGATTCTGGTACGTATGTGCTAGTTTTTATACGTACCATAATCATGGACATACGCAGACCCATTAAAATCAATGGGTGTCTATGCGGCGTACACTCGTGTCCGTGATTGCTGCACAGAGACAAGTCCGTTTTTTTCTGGCATCACTGATGTCCCACGGACCTCACTATGGTGTGATCCATGAAACACGTACCAGAAAAACACGGACATTGAAAATAAAAAGCACTTTTAACTCACCTTCTCCCACCAGGCTCTGTTCAGCCTCTGCTCTCAGCTTCTTCCAGGCCGGCTCATTATGGCATGCATATTCATGTATGCAGCCACAGCCGACCCGGAAGTAGCTGCAGAGGTGAGAGACCGCGGCGGCCGGATGCTGCAGAGCCAGAGACTTCAGCCCCACAGACAGCAGGAACGGGACTGGTGAGTATACATCCATGTGCAATCACGGAGTACAGATCACGTATCACGGATTGCACATGGAGAACATACGTGTGCCGTGAATCACTGCACAGGGATGGACATAAGCGTTTTTAACACGCCAGTGAAAAAGTCTGTGTTTTTCACTGACATGTGAAACAGGCCTTACATGATGACCTAATGAAGAGTCAAAGTTGGTATACAAAATTACTGTGAGCGGGATTAATGAACAAAATCTGCTAAGGAAGCCCCTCCGATTCCATAGAGTGTACACAGAACACATAAATCGCTGGCATAAGGGCGATTGGTGCAGCAGAGGTGCCCATCAGAGGGACCCTCCAACGCGACCATTAGACTGAGACTCATAACACAAGAAAATGTTTACAATTCTAACAAATCCACCAAAAAGACGACCTCCGAATGTCCGGCACATTGTCATAGTCACAATCTCAGCCTCCTACACACCGATTTACAATTTTAGGTACAGACGGGATATCACATGGCAGTGCCCGGCCCACAGACCGCACTGCATCGCCAGGGCACACAAAGGTGATCAAATACACATGCAACCCAATAAAAGGAGGAAGAACGAGTGAGCTCACATACAGAAAAATGCAAAAAAATCAGTACAACATCTAGGCGTAAAATTACAACCCGAAAAGGAGAGTCCACAGTTGTGCGCTGCCCTTGTAAGGGCGGGAGTTTTGGGGTATAGAAGGGTCAGCTTAGTCCCTAACAGGGTTAGTGACCAAACACTGCAGGGAGGTCAGATCCATTATCCGAGATAACACGGGGGGGGGGGGGGGGGACCATTCCACTGTTGAGTGGTTCCTTATGTACACATTTTTGGTATCTTACATGACATGTACTGTGTTAAAGGGAACCTGTCATCAGAAATTTTGCACTAAACCTAAAAAATTCCCCCTCTGCAGCTCCTGGGCTGCATTCTAGCAAGGTTGCTGTTATTGTGCCCCCTATCAGACCAAAATAAAAAGACTTTATAAAGTGGTACCTTTTTACATTCAAATCTTGATAATGGTACACGGGGGCGGGCTCTCTGGTGTCAGTTAGTCTGCCTCCTGCCGCTTTAGGCCGTCCCCCATCGCGCAATTTCATACCTCAGGAGGCCGCCCAGTGCGTCCGAGGTCTCGTGCATGCGCCAGATGACCAGATGATCGGTGGTGTCCTGCTCCGCTCCTCCCATCTATTTCCTGCTCCAGGGCTAGATGGGAAAGAGGTGACGTTGGGTCATCTGGCCAGGGCATGCGCAGAACGGTGGAGGCAGAGGGGAAAGCGCGGGCACGAGATTATGGGCGGGAGCTTGCTGATGACAATCACAGTGCTGCCCATATTCTTGTGCCTGCGCAACGTCACCAGCGGTCCCACTGTGCACAGTCCCGCTACAGTGGCACAGCGCATGCCCGAGACCTCGGACGCACTGGGCCTAAAGCGGCAGGAGGGACAGTAACGGACATAGACAGCCCGCCCCCGTGGTAGAATTAACAAGATTTTCAAAGTGAAAGGTACCACTTTATAAACTATTTATTTTGATCTAAAAGGGGGCAGAATAACTATATGAACCTTGCTAGAATGCAGCCCAGGAGCTGCAGAAGGGGAAACTTTTAGGTTTAGGGCAAAATTTCTGCTGACAGATTCCCTTTATAACACAAAGGCCTAAGCCACACAGTGAGAAAATCGGTGCGAGTGGAGTGCAATAAAACATCGCATTCTACTCGCACCAATTCTAGCCTGTGTGTCAGCGCACATGAGCGATTATTTTCTCAGCCCTAATCAGACCGAGAAAACAGTCGCAGCATGCTGCAGGTGTAATACGACTCTTTCTCTCGCACCCACTCAAGTGAATGGGGCGAGAGAAAAATCGCACTGCACTCGCGGTACACCGGTGTACCGCGCATGCAGAGCGAGAATCGCAGTAGCTGGCTACGGAGGAGAGAGGGAGAGAAATCCCCCTCTCCCCTCCTCCAAGCCGGCCCGCCCCCCGCAGCACCAGCCCACCCCTCCGCAGTGCTGGCCCGCTCGCACAGTCGGACCTCAGTTGCAGGGACACTCGCATGACACTCTGTTCCTGTTGTGCTGCCAGCGTGAGCTGAGTGTCATGCGAGCATCGCACTAGTGCCTCGTGTGGCCCCGGCTTAAGCGGCTTGCACTGGGCTGAGCACCGAACACAGCGATGCACGCGCGAGTGGTTTGCATATGTAAGGCACCCAAACTCCGAGCTTTGTTTTTGTAAAGTCTGTGTTTGGTACGAACACTAAACCTGGGGTTTGCTCATCTCTAAAGAGAAGTAACCGCGCCTCTACTATTACGTCTAGGCGAATGCTGCTACTTAAGAAAAAAGGGAAACCTGGGGGAGAAAGATAGTGACCATATTTTGATTATAAAAGTTAAAGGGGTTATGCAGGACAAATTATATATTTTTTTTACTCTGAGCCTAAGAACTAACAAGCAGTTTGTTGCTAACTATCTCCCTGTTGTTCCCAGCTCCGGTTCATAGCAGTCATGGACCGCTCCTGTCGGCGATTTTGCGGCTTGACATCAACAAAGCAGCTCTTCCTCTTCCGGGCTGCTCTGTCCACAGGGTGTGCTGCCGACATCATGCTGATTGACACAGGCTCCCCGCAGTTAGGCAGCAGAGAGACAGCTGTCAATCCGCATAATGTCAGCAATCACAACACATCAGCCGAGCAGAGCGGAAGAGAAGCAACTGTTCAGTCAATGTGACGTCACCAGAAGCCACAGAATCGACAGCACGAGCAATGAGATCTGCACCGGGCAGGGCAGGACAGGTAGGTAGTAAGGCTCCTTTCACACAACGTTTTTTTTTAACATGCGTCATAAACGTTTTTTTGCTGTAAAAGCGGATCCTGCTTTTACAGCAAAAAACGCATGCAAACGCATGTGTTATTTTGCAGGATCCTGTCACTTTAAGTTTATAGGCGGGCATTGGAGTCATGTGATCGGGAGTCAGTGGAACTGAACGTGAGACTGGGAGCCGGCTTCTGACAGCTGCAGAAGCTCGTAACCAAGGTAAACATCGGGTAACTTGCTTGGATACCCGATATTTACCTTGGTTACGAGCATCCGCAGCTGCTAGGAGCCGGGCTGCCTGCTCCCTGCAAACGTAACCAACGTAAACATCGGGTAACTAAGAAGCGCTTTGCTTGGTTACCCGATATTTATCTTGGTTACGAGTGTCCGCAGCTCTCAGGTGGGGGCGAGAGAGAGACACAGAGAGGGAGGGGGGGCGAGAGAGAGACACAGAGAGGGAGGGGGCGAGAGAGAGACACAGAGAGGGAGGGGGCGAGAGAGAGACACAGAGAGGGAGGGGGCGAGAGAGAGACACAGAGAGGGAGGGGGCGAGAGAGAGACACAGAGAGGGAGGGGGGCGAGAGAGAGACACAGAGAGGGAGGGGGGGAGAGAGAGACACAGAGAGGGAGGGGGGGAGAGAGAGACACAGAGAGGGAGGGGGGGAGAGAGAGACACAGAGAGGGAGGGGGGAGAGAGAGACACAGAGAGGGAGGGGGGGAGAGAGAGACACAGAGAGGGAGGGGGGAGAGAGAGACACAGAGAGGGAGGGGGGAGAGAGAGACACAGAGAGGGAGGGGGGAGAGAGAGACACAGAGAGGGAGGGGGGAGAGAGAGACACAGAGAGGGAGGGGGGAGAGAGAGACACAGAGAGGGAGGGGGGAGAGAGAGACACAGAGAGGGAGGGGGGAGAGAGAGACACAGAGAGGGAGGGGGGAGAGAGAGACACAGAGAGGGAGGGGGGAGAGAGAGACACAGAGAGGGAGGGGGGAGAGAGAGACACAGAGAGGGAGGGGGGAGAGAGAGACACAGAGAGGGAGGGGGGAGAGAGAGACACAGAGAGGGAGGGGGGAGAGAGAGACACAGAGAGGGAGGGGGGAGAGAGAGACACAGAGAGGGAGGGGGGAGAGAGAGACACAGAGAGGGAGGGGGGAGAGAGACACAGAGAGGGAGGGGGGAGAGAGACACAGAGAGGGAGGGGGAGAGAGAGACACAGAGAGGGAGGGGGAGAGAGAGACACAGAGAGGGAGGGGGAGAGAGAGACACAGAGAGGGAGGGGGAGAGAGAGACACAGAGAGGGAGGGGGAGAGAGAGACACAGAGAGGGAGGGGGAGAGAGAGACACAGAGAGGGAGGGGGAGAGAGAGACACAGAGAGGGAGGGGGAGAGAGAGACACAGAGAGGGAGGGGGAGAGAGAGACACAGAGAGGGAGGGGGAGAGAGAGACACAGAGAGGGAGGGGGAGAGAGAGACACAGAGAGGGAGGGGGAGAGAGAGACACAGAGAGGGAGGGGGAGAGAGAGACACAGAGAGGGAGGGGGAGAGAGAGACACAGAGAGGGAGGGGGAGAGAGAGACACAGAGAGGGAGGGGGAGAGAGAGACACAGAGAGGGAGGGGGAGAGAGAGACACAGAGAGGGAGGGGGAGAGAGAGACACAGAGAGGGAGGGAGAGAGAGAGAGACACAGAGAGGGAGGGAGAGAGAGAGACACAGAGAGGGAGGGAGAGAGAGAGACACAGAGAGGGAGGGGGAGAGAGAGACACAGAGAGGGAGGGGGAGAGGGAGACACAGAGAGGGAGGGGGAGAGGGAGACACAGAGAGGGAGGGGGAGAGGGAGACACAGAGGGAGGGGGAGAGAGACACAGAGAGGGAGGGGGAGAGAGACACAGGGAGGGAGGGGGAGAGAGACACAGGGAGGGAGGGGGAGAGAGACACAGGGAGGGAGGGGGAGAGAGACACAGGGAGGGAGGGGGAGAGAGACACAGGGAGGGAGGGGGAGAGAGACACAGGGAGGGAGGGGGAGAGAGACACAGGGAGGGAGGGGGAGAGAGACACAGGGAGGGAGGGGGAGAGAGACGCAGGGAGGGAGGGGGAGAGAGACACAGGGAGGGAGGGGGAGAGAGACACAGGGAGGGAGGGGGAGAGAGACACAGGGAGGGAGGGGGAGAGAGACACAGGGAGGGAGGGGGAGAGAGACACAGGGAGGGAGGGGGAGAGAGACACAGGGAGGGAGGGGGAGAGAGACACAGGGAGGGAGGGGGAGAGAGAGACACAGAGAGGGAGGGGGAGAGAGAGACACAGAGAGGGAGGGGGAGAGAGAGACACAGAGAGGGAGGGGGAGAGAGAGACACAGAGAGGGAGGGGGAGAGAGAGACACAGAGAGGGAGGGGGAGAGAGAGACACAGAGAGGGAGGGGGAGAGAGAGACACAGAGAGGGAGGGGGAGAGAGAGACACAGAGAGGGAGGGGGGAGAGAGAGACACAGAGAGGGAGGGGGAGAGAGAGACACAGAGAGGGAGGGGGAGAGAGACACAGAGAGGGAGGGGGAGAGAGACACAGAGAGGGAGGGGGGAGAGAGACACAGAGAGGGAGGGGGAGAGAGACACAGAGAGGGAGGGGGAGAGAGACACAGGGAGGGAGGGGGAGAGAGACACAGGGAGGGAGGGGGAGAGAGACACAGGGAGGGAGGGGGAGAGAGACACAGGGAGGGAGGGGGAGAGAGACACAGGGAGGGAGGGGGAGAGAGACACAGGGAGGGAGGGGGAGAGAGACACAGGGAGGGAGGGGGAGAGAGACACAGGGAGGGAGGGGGAGAGAGACACAGGGAGGGAGGGGGAGAGAGACACAGGGAGGGAGGGGGAGAGAGACACAGGGAGGGAGGGAGGGGGAGAGAGACACAGGGAGGGAGGGGGAGAGAGACACAGGGAGGGAGGGGGAGAGAGACACAGGGAGGGAGGGGGAGAGAGACACAGGGAGGGAGGGGGAGAGAGACACAGGGAGGGAGGGGGAGAGAGACACAGGGAGGGAGGGGGAGAGAGACACAGGGAGGGAGGGGGAGAGAGACACAGGGAGGGAGGGGGAGAGAGACACAGGGAGGGAGGGGGAGAGAGACACAGGGAGGGAGGGGGAGAGAGACACAGGGAGGGAGGGGGAGAGAGACACAGGGAGGGAGGGGGAGAGAGACACAGGGAGGGAGGGGGAGAGAGACACAGGGAGGGAGGGGGAGAGAGACACAGGGAGGGAGGGGGAGAGAGACACAGGGAGGGAGGGGGAGAGAGACACAGGGAGGGAGGGGGAGAGAGACACAGGGAGGGAGGGGGAGAGAGACACAGGGAGGGAGGGGGAGAGAGACACAGGGAGGGAGGGGGAGAGAGACACAGGGAGGGAGGGGGAGAGAGACACAGGGAGGGAGGGGGAGAGAGACACAGGGAGGGAGGGGGAGAGAGACACAGGGAGGGAGGGGGAGAGAGACACAGGGAGGGAGGGGGAGAGAGACACAGGGAGGGAGGGGGAGAGAGACACAGGGAGGGAGGGGGAGAGAGACACAGGGAGGGAGGGGGAGAGAGAGACACAGGGAGGGAGGGGGAGAGAGAGACACAGGGAGGGAGGGGGAGAGAGAGAATGATCACCCGAGGCTGGTTTGTGGGCATGCTCAGTAGAGCTAGCAGGATCCTGTCTATCAGCATGCCAGCGTTCACATGCGTTTGCGTGCAGTATAGTCAGGATCCAGCAATTTGCTGTATTTGGACGCAGCTCAAAAACGCTACAAGTAGCGTTTTTGAAAAATGTTAAAAAACTGCAAGTTGCTGGATCCTCACTATAACGCACGCAAACGCATGTGAACGCATGTTGACGCGAGTCCATTGTAAATGCATTGAAATGAAAACGCATTTGCACTGGATCCGTTTTTGCGTTAAAAAAACGCTCAGGACGCATGTTAAAAAAAACGTAGTGTGAAAGCAGCCTAAGCAACTACCTTCTTGTTAGTGCTTAGGTCCATAATAAAAGGAAAAAAAAAAAAGGCTCTGACAGCCCCCCTTAAAGGGCTTTTCCCATGAACAAAGTTAATTTCAATCAATAGATCTTAAAATCATAAAAATCATTTCCATAACTGGATAGGTTAAAAACAAAAGTTCCTGTGGTGAGATAATCTTATATACGTGTCCCTGCTATGTGCTGTGTAATGGCCGTGTCTGACCGTACAGGGGCATGGTCTGATCATGTCACAACTCCTGGACCGGGAGGGGGGGGGGAGCAAAAGAGAGTACACAGACATTACAGCATGGGATCACAAATTATTCTCTCTTTAATCCCTTCATGACCGGCTGATTTTGTGCTTTCCGCTTTGTTTTTTCAGCATTCTTCCTCCAAGAGACGTAACTTTTTTATTTTTCAGTCAATGTGGCCATGTGAGGGCTCATTTTTTGTGGAACGAGCTGAACTTTTAAATTAAACCATCAGTTTTATTATAGTGTACTGGAAAAAAGGCAAAAAAAATGCAAATGCGGAAAAATTGCAAAAAAAAAAAAAAAAAAATGCGATTGCGCTATTGTTTTTGGGATATTTTATGTGAGTTCGTAGACACCAAACACGTATAGGTTTCCTTTTATCTAAAGGATTTAAAAAAAAAAAAAAAAATCTATAGTTTGTCCAAAAAAAGTGGTGTACGTTTTGCGTCATTTTCCGCAACCCGTGGCGTTCTCTTTTTTTTTTTTGCAAAAAACAGTGTCTGACAGCTCCATAAAAGAAATTGGGATTTATAGGAGTCCTGCCCACTGCCCTTCTCTTTTACTCAATGTAAACTGACCTGCGGTACGTGTTTCAAAACTACGTTTTATATGCAGATTTTCCCCATAGAATTGCATGAGATGTGGAAAAACTGCAAGAAAAAAAAAAAAACACCTGTGTTTTTACTATCAGTTTATTAAATATGCATTAAAACGGTCATCGGACAAATAACCAACAACAAAAACACTCCCCTTAAAAAGGTACCACACAGTAAGGACAGATTAGGGAAAGGCAAGGTAGGTATACAGGGCTGCGGGACCGGATCAATCTAATACTTCAAATGCCCTGCTACTGCCCCTAATAAACCGCCCTACCTGCCTGCGGAGGACGGCACCCTAATAAGTGCAGATAGCGCCCCCGCTCACCTACTAACCCTAAAGGCTCCTAAACTGTCCCTCTCTCACCATGTGAGAACCAATGGTAATTTATACTTATATAAATCATAACAAAAAGAGACAAATTGGCATTTAAAAATGCAATCAACTATAACTGTAGAAAAAGACATGGATTTCACATCCAATATTCGTACACTGACCTAATGCCGCTAAGGCTGCTTTCACACTACGTTTTTTTAACATGCGTCATGAACTTTTTTTGCTGTAAAAGTGGATCCTGTTTTTACAAAGAAAAACGCATGCAAACGCATCTGTTATTTTGCAGGATCCTGCCACTTGAGGTTTATGGGCGGGCATTGGAGTCATGTGATCAGGAGTGAGGCGAACTGAACGTGATTGACTGGGAGCCGGCATCTGACAGCTGCAGACTCTGATAACCAAGGTAAACATCAGGTAACTAAGCGACGTGCTTTGCTTGGATACCCAATATTTACCTTGGTTACGAGCGTCCGTAGCTGCTAGGAGCCGGGCTGCCTGCTCCCTGCACACGTAGCCAAGGTAAACATCGGGTAACTAAGCAAAGCGCTTTGCTTGGTTACCCGATATTTACCTCGGTTACGAGCATCCGCCGCTGGGGGACAGAGAGAGGGGGACAGAGAGAGGGGGACAGAGAGAGGGGGACAGAGAGAGGGGGACAGAGAGAGGGGGACAGAGAGAGGGGGACAGAGAGAGGGGGACAGAGAGAGGGGGACAGAGAGAGGGGGACAGAGAGAGGGGGACAGAGAGAGGGGGACAGAGAGAGGGGGACAGAGAGAGGGGGACAGAGAGAGGGGGACAGAGAGAGGGGGACAGAGAGAGGGGGACAGAGAGAGGGGGACAGAGAGAGGGGGACAGAGAGAGGGGGACAGAGAGAGGGGGACAGAGAGAGGGGGACAGAGAGAGGGGGACAGAGAGAGGGACTGATCACGCCAGGCTGGTTTCTGGGCATGCTCAGTAGAGCAAGCAGGATCCTGTCTATCAGCATGCCAGCGTTCACATGCAGTATAGTCAGGATCCAGTGAAAAACAGTATTTGGACGCAGCTCAAAAATGCTACAAGTAGCGTTTTTGAAAAAAGTTAAAAAACTGAAAGTCTCTGGATCCTCACTATAACGCACGCAAACGCATGTGAACGCATGTTGACGCGATTCCATTGCAAATGCATTGAAATGAAAATGCATTTGCACCGGATCCGTTTTTGCGTTAAAAAACGTTCATGACGCATGTTAAAAAAAAAAATGTAGTGTGAAAGCAGCCTAAGCAATAATATACAAAACTGAACACTGAAGAGGTCACCTTCTGATCAGACTGTATGAAGCCCACTGCCACATCACGGTGGACCTCTCAGTCGGTGTCTAGCCCAAAAGGTTTGGCTCCATGCACCAGGCACAGCGCACAAGAAGGGAAAGCAACCTGGTGCCTCGCAGCACCCCCATGGGGACTCCGCGTGGCAGCACGGGTGCTATGGAGCACCAGCCCTGCTACAGCAAGACCACGGCACCACAAATGACTGAGAACCAACTCTTGGTAGACCTGTAAAATGAAAGCGAAAGTGAGGAGCGCAGATTAGGAGGCAATCATATCATTCCATAACTTCATACCCTATTGTGTTGTAACGAGGTTATCCCAGAATTTATTATTTTTTTCCAACCTCCCTGTAGTCTAAAATCCTGTATACAACAACCCAGCTGTGCCTCCATAACAGTGTGCCTCAGAAGAGTCTGACATCCAGTGTGTGCTGTGCCCAAGCCGGGGGCAGCGGTACGAGTTATGGCACATTAGTGGCGTATCTTATGATGAATCTGGCGGTTGGGGTGATATGCCCCATCCATATTCGTCAGGACTGGCATATTAATGACAGAAGTTACAATATTTTTACACATCTGCCAAATTGCATAAAAATATTGCACCTTATTAAGGTGTTTACTCCAGATTTGTACATATCTTAATGAATCGCCCCCAATCACACATGTGCTGAGTTACTGGAAGTTAATAGGAAGACACACAATAGAAGAATACCAGGTACCTACTGAGTAAGACATGAAAGAACAAGAGGATGTATCTATGGGGAAAAGCCTACTATATGATTGTTTTCTGGAGCAGCGAGAACTTTAGGAAATTGGATTACATTTCACAAGTTTTAGGATTGTAAGGCACTGAGCTGGGAGTGATATCGTGGAACATAACCCTATAGGAGCTGGCATCTTAGTGGCAGCCGCCTGACACTTGTACGTGTGACGTTACTTCAGTCTAGTTGGCCACCCTCATGGAGGAATACTGGGAGAAACTTACTCACACAGTAAAATTACTTTTTTCCTACAGATTCCTGAAGTTGTGCAAAGACAACAACAACCACCCAAATATCACAACATCCAGAAAGTGCAGAGTGTGGAGGAGACGGGCAGCGACCGCTGTATCTGCGAGTATCTCAACAGGCACTGCCATATAGCCGATAAAGACCACATATTATGCACACCGGGCATTTGGGGGCGAACCCCAAGCTAGAACACCAGAGCCTTTGGGGAAGGGGGGGCACAGTGCCTTTGAGGGGGGGGGAGCACCAGAGCCTTGGGGGTGGGGGAGCACGCTAGAGCACCAGAGCCTTAAGGTGGGGGGGGGGGGGGGGGGGGGGAGCACGCTAGAGCACCAGAGCCTTAGGGGGCGGAAGCACGCTAGAGCACCAGAGCCTTAGGGGGGGGGGGGGGAAGCACGCTAGAGCACCAGAGCCTTAGGGGGGGGGGGGAAGCACGCTAGAGCACCAGAGCCTTAGGGGGGGGGGGGGAAGCACGCTAGAGCACCAGAGCCCTAGAGGGGGGGAGCACGCTAGAGCACCAGAGCCTTAGGGGGGCGGAAGCACGCTAGAGCACCAGAGCCTTAGGGGGGGCGGAAGCACGCTAGAGCACCAGAGCCTTAGGGGGGGGGGGGGGGGAGCACGCTAGAGCACCAGAGCCTTAGGGGGGGGGAAGCACGCTAGAGCACCAGAGCCTTAGGGGGGGGGGGGGGAAGCACGCTAGAGCACCAGAGCCTTAGGGGGGGGGGGGAAGCACGCTAGAGCACCAGAGCCTTAGGGGGGGGGGAAGCACGCTAGAGCACCAGAGCCTTAGGGGGGGGGGGGGAAGCACGCTAGAGCACCAGAGCCTTAGGGGGGGGGGGGAAGCACGCTAGAGCACCAGAGCCTTAGGGGGGGGGGGGGAAGCACACTAGAGCACCAGAGCCTTAGGGGGGGGGGGGGAAGCACGCTAGAGCACCAGAGCCTTAGGGGGGGGAAGCACGCTAGAGCACCAGAGCCCTAGGGGGGGGGAGCACGCTAGAGCACCAGAGCCTTAGGGGGGCGGAAGCACGCTAGAGCACCAGAGCCTTAGGGGGGCGGAAGCACGCTAGAGCACCAGAGCCTTAGGGGGGGAAGCACGCTAGAGCACCAGAGCCTTAGGGGGGGGAAGCACGCTAGAGCACCAGAGCCTTCGGGGGGGGGGAAAGCACGCTAGAGCACCAGAGCCTTAGGGGGGGGGGAAGCACGCTAGAGCACCAGAGCCGGGGGGGGGGGGGGGAGCACGCTAGAGCACCAGAGCCGGGGGGGGGGGGGGGAGCACGCTAGAGCACCAGAGCCGGGGGGGGGGGGGAGCACGCTAGAGCACCAGAGCCGGGGGGGGGGGGAGCACGCTAGAGCACCAGAGCCGGGGGGGGGGGGGGGGGGAGCATGCCAGAGCACCAGAGCCTTAGGGGGGGGGGGGGGGAAGCACGCTAGAGCATCAGAGCCGGGGGGGGCGGGGAGCACGCTAGAGCACCAGAGCCGGGGGGGGGGGGGGGGAGCATGCTAGAGCACCAGAGCCTTAGGGGGGGGGGGGAAGCACGCTAGAGCACCAGAGCCGGGGGGGGGGGGCGGGGAAGCACGCCAGGGCTAACACTACTCTGCAGGACACACAGCGCAGGAGCCCACAGATCTGCTAGGACCCGTAAGACCAGACAGTGCCTATGTCATGTGGGGTGTGGCACAGGTATGATGTCCAGCTGTGCCACCTGCAGATATAGGTATGGCATGCTGACACTTGTAGTGTTATCCCAGCTGGACTGCCCCAGTTCGCGCAGTGCACATACTGTGTATATACATACAGTGCATATACACGTGCACATACTGGGGGCCTCCCCTATGTATACAGGTGTCCTGCTAGCACCACCACCCATTCCCCTCCTCACTCCCCAATCCCGGATCGCCCCCAGTCACCCCCCAGCAGAGCGGCCCCGGCTCCCCCCTCCGCTCTGCCCCCGGACACTCACCATCGTACAGATCGAGGCGATCTTACGGACGGTCATCAGTACGTCCATCCGCCTTCCTCCACCATCGCCATGATGAACCGGAGCTCGGCCCTTGACAGCCGCAGCAGGGTCACCGGGAAAGCGCTCCGCCCGCTGCTGTGCTACATTGAAAATGCGCCGACCGGAAACACGCAGAAATTAAGCAGGGTTCCTTGTCCAGACGTTCCGCACAACGATTGACAAGACGAGAAAACCGGGCGGGGAGGATAACGTGTACTGGGGCAGGGCTGAACTCCTGTGGCCACCTATGTAGGCGACTATCGGGCCCGGGTGAGGGCTACAGTAGAGTCCTGAAGGGAGCTGCCATGACGTAGCAGTCATGTGGTGTGGGTCTGTCACGTGACCCATATCCAGCACTTCTAGTTTGTGCTGTATCTCTGTTGTGTGGAAAGGTCCGGTGTGGTGCAGGAGGGGACCTGTATTAACAGGGGGTCAGGTGTGGAGATGGAGGGGACCTGTACTGTAAAGGGGGTCAGGTGTGGAGCAGGAGGGACCTGTACTGTACAGGGGTTCAGGCGTGGTGCTGGAGGGGACCTGTACTGTACAGGGGTTCAGGGCGTGGTGCTGGAGGGGACCTGTACTGTACAGGGGGTCAGGTGTGGAGATGGAGGGGACCTGTATTATATAGGGGGTCAGGTGTGGTGTAGGAGGGGACGTGTACTGTACAGGGGGTCAGGTGTGGAGATGGAGGGGACCTGTACTGTACAGGGGGTCAGGTGTGGAGATGGAGGGGACCTGTACTGTACAGGGGGTCAGGTGTGGAGATGGAGGGGACCTGTACTGTACAGGGGGTCAGGTGTGGAGCAGGAGGGACCTGTACTGTACAGGGGGTCAGGTGTGGAGCAGGAGGGACCTGTACTGTACAGGGGGTCAGGTGTGGAGCAGGAGGGACCTGTACTGTACAGGGGGTCAGGTGTGGAGCAGGAGGGACCTGTACTGTACAGGGGGTCAGGCGTGGAGCAGGAGAGACCTGTACTGTACAGGGGTTCAGGCGTGGTGCTGGAGGGGACCTGTACTGTACAGGGGTTCAGGCGTGGTGCTGGAGGGGACCTGTACTGTACAGGGGGTCAGGTGTGGAGATGGAGGGGACCTGTATTATATAGGGGGTCAGGTGTGGTGTAGGAGGGGACGTGTACTGTACAGGGGGGTCAGGTGTGGAGATGGAGGGGACCTGTACTGTACAGGGGGTCAGGTGTGGAGCAGGAGGGACCTGTACTGTACAGGGGGTCAGGTGTGGAGCAGGAGGGACCTGTACTGTACAGGGGGTCAGGTGTGGAGCAGGAGGGACCTGTACTGTACAGGGGGTCAGGTGTGGAGATGGAGGGGACCTGTACTGTACAGGGAGTCAGGTGTGGAGCAGGAGGGACCTGTATTGTACAAGGGGTCAGGTGTGGAGCAGGAGGGACTTGTACTGTACATGGGGGTCAGGTGTGGTGCTGGAGGGGACCTGTACTGTATAGAGGGTAAGGTGTGGAGATGGAGGGGACCTGTACTGTACAGGGGGTCAGGTGTGGTGCAGGAGGGAACCTGTACTACAGAGGGTCAGGTGTGGAGATGGAGGGGACCTGTACTGTACAGGGGGTCAGGTGTGGAGATGGAGGGGACCTGTACTGTACAGGGGGTCAGGTGTGGTGCAGGAGGGAACCTGTACAACAGAGGGTCAGGTGTGGAGACGCAGAGGACCTGCACTACATAAAGAGGTGTGGAGCTGGAGGGGATCTGTATTATATAGGGGGTCAGGTGTGGTGTAGGAGGGGACCTGTACTGCACAGGGGGTCAGATGTGGTGCAGGAGGGAACCTGTACTACAGAGGGTCAGGTGTGGAGATGGAGGGGACCTGTACTGTACAGGGGGTCAGGTGTGGAGATGGAGGGGACCTGTACTGCACAGGGGGTCAGGTGTGGTGCTGGAGGGGACCTGTGCTGTACAGGGGGTCAGGTGTGGAGCAGGAGGGACCTGTACTACAGAGGGTGTCAGGTGTGGTGCAGGAGGGAACCTGTACTACAGAGGGTCAGGTGTGGAGATGGAGGGGACCTGTATTACATAGAGGGTCAGGTGTGGTGTAGGAGGGGACCTGTACTGTACAGGGGGTCAGGTGTGGTGCAGGAGGGGACCTGTACTACATAGAGAGTCAGGTGTGGAGATGGAGGGGGCCTGTACTGCACAGGGGGTCAGGTGTGGAGATGGAGGGGATTTGTGCTGCACAGGGGTCAGGTGTGGTGCTGGACAGAACCTGTACTATGGTACATAGGGGGTCAGGTGTGGAGCAGGAGGGGTCTGTACTGTACAAGGGGTCAGATGTGGAGACGCAGAGGACCTGTACTACATAAAGAGGTGTGGAGCTGGAGGGGATCTGTATTATATAGGGGGTCAGGTGTGGTGTAGGAGGGGACCTGTACTGCACAGGGGGTCAGATGTGGTGCAGGAGGGAACCTGTACTACAGAGGGTCAGGTGTGGAGATGGAGGGGACCTGTACTGTACAGGGGGTCAGGTGTGGAGATGGCGGGGACCTGTACTACATAAAGAGTCAGGTGTGGAGCTGGAGGGGATCTGTATTATATAGGGGGTCAGGTGTGGTGTAGGAGGGGACGTGTACTGTACAGGGGGTCAGGTGTGGTGCTGGAGGGGACCTGTGCTGTACAGGGGGTCAGGTGTGGAGCAGGAGGGACCTGTACTGTACAGGGGGTCAAGTGTGGAGATGGAGGGGACCTGTACTGCACAGGGGGTCAGGTGTGGTGCTAGAGGGGACCTGTGCTGTACAGGGGGTCAGGTGTGGAGCAGTAGGGACCTATACTACAGAGGGTGTCAGGTGTGGTGCTGGAGGTGACCTGTTCTGTACAGGGGGTCAGGTGTGGAGCAGGAGGGACCTGTACTGTACAGGGGGTCAGGTGTGGAGATGGAGGGGACCTGTACTGCACAGGGGGTCAGGTGTGGTGCTGGAGGGGACCTGTGCTGTACAGGGGGTCAGGTGTGGAGCAGGAGGGACCTGTACTACAGAGGGTGTCAGGTGTGGTGCAGGAGGGAACCTGTACTACAGAGGGTCAGGTGTGGAGATGGAGGAAACCTGTACTGTACAGGGCGTCAGGTGTAGTGCAGGAGGGAATCTGTACTACAGAGGGTCAGGTGTGGAGATGGAGGGGACCTGTATTACATAGAGGGTCAGGTGTGGTGTAGGAGGGGACCTGTACTGTACAGGGGGTCAGGTGTGGTGCAGGAGGGGACCTGTACTACATAGAGAGTCAGGTGTGGAGATGGAGGGGGCCTGTACTGCACAGGGGGTCAGGTGTGGAGATGGAGGGGATTTGTGCTGCACAGGGGTCAGGTGTGGTGCTGGACAGAACCTGTACTATGGTACATAGGGGGTCAGGTGTGGAGCAGGAGGGGTTTGTACTGTACAAGGGGTCAGATGTGGAGCAGGAGAGGACCTGTACTGCAAATTGTCAGGGCTGTGGAGTCTCTGACTCACTAATACAGGGCTCGTGTTTGTGATAAATTTACTGTAGTAAAATTGTAACATCAGGTTTTTAATCATTATTATGATGCAATAATCAAGCTGTTTAGATAGAACATAAAATATATTTATTGTAAGTTTAGAACACAAATATTTAATAAATTAAAAATATGCAATACACTTCAACAAAAATATACGGAATAACATTTGTGCAGTCTATGAATTTGTTCTGAGAAATAGTATGGCCTCCATCAGATGCTCCTTCATAGATGACCTGAAATCTGACCTAAGGCCAGAGTTCAACCTCTCTACACTAAAGGCCGCTTTACACGCTGCGATATCGTGACCGATATCGCCAGGGTGCGTACCCGCCCCCATCGGTTGTGCGACACGGGCAAATCGCTGCCCGTGTCGCACAACATCGCCCGGACCCGTCACACTACTTACCTGCCTGGCGACGTCGCTGTGACCGGCGACATCACAGCAGCGTCACTGAACCGCCGCCCAATAGAAGCGGAGGGGCGGAGATGAGCGGGACGAACATCCCGCCCACCTCCTTCCCTCCACACTGTGGCCGGGAGGCAGGTAAGGTGAGGTTCCTCATTCCTGCGGTGTCACACGGAGCGATGTGTGCTGCCGCCGGAACGAGGAACAACTTCGTTACTGCTGCAGTAACGATATTTGAGAATGGACCCCCATGTCACCGATGAGCGATTTTGCACGTTTTTGCGACAATGCAAAATCGCTCATAGGTGTCACATGCAACGGCATCGCTAAAGCGACCGGATATGCGTCACAAATTCCGTGCCCCCAACGAGATCACTTGAGCGATGTCGTAGCGTGTAAAGCCCGCTTAACTTGGGTTGGTGGCAAAGCAGTGATCACATGGGCAACATCTCTAACAATTTCCGGGTATAAAGGAATTGCCTCATGCACAGTCAGTTTTGATGAACGGTTGAACTCTTCTACTTCTTTGAGATCAAGTAAAATATTTTGCTGAAATCTGATCAATCTGTTTGCTATGGGAGTGGAATCTTTTTCCCTGCGGCAACACTTTTCCTGCTCCATGTTGTCCAGATACTTTTCAAAATTAAACTCATCTGATGAGGCTGAAGATACGGCAGCAGTAGCACTGTCAGGACCCAAGTCCTCTTGCTCTTGGCAGGCCTGTAGCCTACTCATCCTAACTGCTACCTATGTTAGAGCTTCTTTTCCTTTAGTAAGCTGGTGATCATCCAGCAGTATGCAATGACTTGGGTCCACATAAAAAGCTGACAAAAGAATTTTATTTTCTAATAGCTGTGTCTCTCTCCAATTCATTGAAGCAGGAATGCCATCTGCAATTAAACCTCCTCTTTGGGACAGACAAAACAGCAAGTTCTTCTACTCCTTTATGAAAATGCCAGGAGTTAAATCCTCAGCCTGTAATTTTTTAGTCACTGTAAATAGGTGATGAAGCAATTCCTTTAATTCAGCCACCTGTGTCCATTGACCTTCATTTAGTGTTACCTGATGGTTGGCCATATCTACAAGAAAGGGTTTCAGTTCAAGCAATCTCTCAATCATTAAATAAGTGCTGCCCCAACGAGTGGCTTGATTAACAATTTCCCCTTTTCCAGCACGTCTCTTCAAGATCAAATCAATTTTAGGGGTTTTGGCGGCAATAACCAATTTTCTCACTTTGCCAATCAGAGTTCCAGTATGTCCCTCTTGCAGACTATCTATTATTGCCAGCTGCAGCGTGTGCACAACACAGCGCATGTGATAAAATAGGAGAGAGGAAGCAGCTTCAACAAGATCATCTAATTCTAAAGGATCATTTTGCTGTTCTTCTGTAATAATGTCTGTTTGTTTCTCAGCTACAGGAACAGGACTGTGGTCTTCGATCTCACACATACTTGATGTTCTCTTCTAGCTGCTGTTCACCTTCATTATTCTCATTCATAAGTTTCATTCTACTTATGTTTGAAGCATTGTCCGTTACAATAGCAAGAACCTGTTCTTTTTTGAGTTCATAATCTTGTACAACTTTATACACTAAAGGCCGCTTTACACGCTACAATATATCTTACGATGTGTCGTCGGGGTCACGTCGTAAGTGACGCACATCCGGCATCGTAAGGTACATTGCAGTGTGTGACAGGTACGTGCGATTGCGATTGAACGTTAAAACATTAATCGCATGCACGTCGTTCATTTCTCTAGAATTGAACGTCAGGTTGTTCATTGTACTCGGGGTAGCACACATCGCAGTGTGTGACACCCCGGGAACGATGAACAGATCTTACCTACGTCCTGTGGCTCCCGGCCGGCAATGCAGAAGGAGGAGGTGGGCGGGATGTTTACGTCCCGCTCAGCTCCGCCCCTCCGCTTCGATTGGCCGGCTGCTGCATGACGTCGAACGTCCCTCCCACTCCAGGAAGTGGACGTTCGCCGCCCACATCGAGGTCGTATGGACGGGTAAACATGTGTGACGGGGGTTAATCGTTTGTGCGGCACGTTTAACAAATTGAACGTGCCGCACATACGATGGGGGCGTTGCATATCGCATACAAGATCGTATGCGAAATTGCAACGTGTAAAGCAGGCTTAAGGCCTGGAGAAACTGGCTGGTGTGATGAGCTTTAGGCCCTGTGCGCACTTACCGGATTTTGCCGTGGATTTTTTGCGGTTTTGCTGCATGTTTCGCTGCAGAAAATGTTCATAACATCTCTGCAGTGAATCACCAGCAAAACCTATGGGAAAAAAAAAATCCTGTGCGCACTAGGCGGAATTTGACAGCTGCATGTTTTGCTGCGGGATTCCCGCAGCAAAAACAATTGCATGTCAATTCTTTTCCGCACGTCGCTGCGGGA
The DNA here is from genome assembly GCF_048569485.1 of Anomaloglossus baeobatrachus. Lineage (NCBI taxonomy): Eukaryota > Metazoa > Chordata > Amphibia > Anura > Aromobatidae > Anomaloglossus > Anomaloglossus baeobatrachus. The sequence continues at coordinate 89,856,167 of NC_134361.1, forward strand.
TTTCACTCCATTGACTCCAATGTAATCGTGAAATCCTGCAGGGAATAACGCAGGCAGCAAATTCTGTGCGGTTCACTGCGTTTTCCTGCGTTATTCCCTGCGGTATTTCGCGGTTTACCTGCGGTAATGTACATCGCTTGCCTGCGGTTTTGCAGGGAAGTGATGTCATTACAGGAAGAGGAAGCGGAGCAGAGAGTAAACACACACATCACAGACACACACAGACATCACAGACACACACACATCACAGACACACACACTTCACAGACACACACACATCACAGACACACACACTTCACAGACACACACACATCACAGACATAGAACACAGACATAGAGAATACACATAGAAAGCAAACGGAAATATAGAAAAAAAAACATGCGGGCTCCGCTGTATATTTACCGTCCAGCCGAGGTAAGCACACAGCGGCGGCCCAGTATTCTCAGGCTGGGGAGGGAGAGGGGCAGGGTTAATGTCCCCCGCCTCACTCCCCCTCCCGAAGCCGAGAATATCAGCCGCAGTTGCCCTGGCACTGTCGCATGCATTATGCGGCAGTACCGGCGTGTCCCCGGCTCTTCCTGCCGCCGTGTAGCAGTGGCAGTCAGGGTAATACAAGGAGTTAATGGTGGCGGATCACCGCCATTAACTCCAGGCTTGATCATGGCAGCGTCTATGTGACAGCTGACATGATCAACCCGTAAGTAAAGTGAATAAAACACACACCGAAAAATCCTTTATTTTAAATAAAACACAAACAAGCCTCGTTCACCCTTTTATTAACCCCTCCCAAAACAAAGCTCCGGCGTAATCCACAGTTCCTGCGTCCTGCGCTGCTGACATCCAGCCGCGACTGACACTGTCACAGCGCTGAATGAATGCAGCCTCACAGCGAGACAGCAGAGGTAATTACTGGTCATTTCCCACGGCCGGTAATGTGAGCTCACTGCCGACCGTGAGAAATGCAGCGATCTGTCCTCTATCTATCTATCTATCTATCCCTCTATCTATTCTTCTGTCTCTCTATCTATCTACTATCTAAGAAGGAAATGATTTTTTTTTCTTTTGCATTGAATGCAATAAAGCACATGTACCAACCCGCACGCAGCAAAACCGCGGCAATACTGCGAACAATACCGCGGTAAAACCGCAGCAAACCGCGGCAAACCGCATGCGGTTTTCGGGTGCGGTTTGCCGCGGTTTTTTTACCGCGGGTGTGGTAATCTTTCAGTGCCTGCAGAATTTTCTTGAGAAAATTCCATTTTCCAGTGCGCACAGGGCCTTAGTATCTTTTCCTGCCGGTGTCTTGGAAACAATTTTTTTGTTGTCACAAACAAATCGAACGTTGATAGCAAAATAGTTCACTCTATGACGTGTGCAGGCATCCATTTTAAGAAATATGAAGTGTTTCTTGAAAGTCTTTTTAAGATCTTCTGTTTGGTAAGGGCTTCTTCAATCACTGATTTTCTAACACTTTCTCTTCCAGAGAAATATCAAGTTTGCGGGCCATTTGTCCATTAAGAGCTGTAAAAGCTGGTCGTGCAAATAATGTTAATGGTACACCGTCCTTCACAATAAGCTGTATGAGCTGTCTTTTAAACATATCTGCTGGCATTGTTACAGTAAGGCTATGTTCGCACGTTGCGTTTTTTTCCGCGTTTCTGCAGCGTTTTTAGCAGCAGCGTTTTTGCGCTAAAACGCATGCGTTTTTGATTGCCAGCAAAGTCTATGGGAAAAGCAGAAATCCTGTCTGCACTTTGCTTTTTTTTCAGCAGCGTTTAATTTGCATATTTGTGGTCAAAAACCATGCAGAAAAAGAAGCAGCATGTCAGTTGTTTTTGCCATTTCTGCAGCGTTTCCTTAACATTGGAGTCAATGAGAAATGGCAAAACGCAACCAAAATCAACTTTCCTGCGTTCTTCATGCTTTTTACCTGCTTTTCCACTGCGTTTTTGGCTTCAAAAACGCATGCTTTTCTGGCATAAAATTAAAGGGTTCTAATGTTCCTTTACACACACACAATAACCGAAAATTTCAATGCTAAAAAATAATACACTTTACCTATTTTCAAGTTAAAATGTGCATAACCACTATTATTTCATTAAAATTGATAATTTTTCATATAGTTTGATTAAAAGTTATTTTTATATTTTTTTTTTCTCTTTTTTCATTCTTTTTGACTATTCCAACTTTATTTGGCCAAAAACCAAGGGAAATAAAACGTGCAGAATAAACTGCAGGTACTCCGACGCAACGTGCGCACATAGCCTTACTTTGTCACTTAAAAAATATCTTGTAACTGATGTTTGAGATGATCTTTCCACCTTTGTATAGCAGGAAGTGCTGGGCACTGGTTTCTTGGTGCTGATGTTATCTTTTTCAGTCACAGCTTTAAAATCTGGGTGGAAGCGTTGTAAATGTCTTTTTAGATTGGAAGCTCTTGTAGGAGCATTTTTATCTGAGTTTTCACTGATTTTGGCATCACAGCATTTGTTTTCATCTAGGTCACTTGTCATACATTGACACACAAAATATTTTTTATCTGCGAGTCACTATGAAAAGCTCATACTTCATAGGAAGCTTCTTAGACATTTTGTAATCCTATACATTTTCTTTCAAAATAATTTTGTCCTGTAAAAAAAAAAAAAATAAGGTAGCGTATTTTTCGGATTATAAGACACACTTTTCCTCCCAAAAATTTGGGATAAATATGAGGGGTGCATCTTAAAATCCGAATGTAGCTTACCGGGAGATGGAGAATGGGCCCTGTGCTGGCTGCGATGGGGGCTATGCTGGCTGCAGTGGGGGCTGTGCTGGCTGCAGTGGGGGCTGTGCTGGCTGCAGTTGGGGCTGTGCTGGTTGCAGTGGGGGCTGTGCTGGCTGCAGTGGGGGCTGTGCTGGCTGCGGTGGGGGCTGTGCTGGCTGCGGTGGGGGCTATGCTGGCTGCAGTGGGGGCTATGCTGGCTGCAGTGGGGGCTGTGCTGGCTGCAGTGGGGGCTGTGCTGGCTGCAGTGGGGGCTGTGCTGGCTGCAGTGGGGGCTGTGCTGGCTGCAGTGGGGGCTATGCTGGCTGCAGTGGGTGCTGTGCTGGCTGCAGTGGGGGCTGTGCTGGCTGCAGTGGGGGTGTGCTGGCTGCGGTGGGGGCTGTGCTGGCTGCGGTGGGGGCTGTGCTGGCTGCGGTGGGGGCTGTGCTGGCTGCAGTGGGGGCTGTGCTGGCTGCAGTGGGGGCTGTGCTGGCTGAAGTGGGGGCTGTTCTGGCTGCGGTGGAGGCTGTGCTGGCTGTGTTTAGCAGGGCGGTGCGGCGGGTGTCCCAGATGCTCTGTCGGTGGTGCGGGCTTCAAATAATAGTGCCCAGAGTCGACGCGTGTGCAGATCTCATTTGCACCGCCTCCGGCACATTGATCTCCCAGCAGTAGACTTAAGGAAAATGGCACCTGGAGGTGGTACGTGCACAGATGAGATCTCGGCTTGTCATTGACTCCGGGCGCCATTTCTTTGAAGTCCACACCGCCGACAGAGCATCTGGGACTCTCGCTGCACCGCCCTGCTCCACACAGCCAGCACTGTGCCTACAGCAGCGCCCTACTCCAACACCGCCCCTGACTCCTGTGACCCCGCTCCACCACCGCTGCGGCCCCCCTCCAGTAAAGCAGACCCCTTTTTTTTTACCTTTTTTATCTCTAAGTTTGAGGTATTATAATCCAGTGCATCTTCTAAAACAGAAATATGGTATATTGTAATTACTGCACGAATAGGGAATTATGAACGTATAATTTTGGATAGAAATAAAACAAATTTTGCATCAATCAATAGTATAGATGACAAAAGATTTGCAAAATATGTTATTAGATAGTTTTACTCTGAACTTTCAGTCTCAAAGTTTTCTCAGGGTACAGCTCAATAAATGCTCACATTATGATGCCTCACAGTCTATGAAGAGTGGGAGAGAGAGGAAGCAAGTTTGGGCTGAAACAATGCAAAAAAACTGCTAACAGAGCTAATAACATGACATTTTGGCTTTTATACCTATAGTACTTTTTCGTGTGTGTGTGTCTGTGTGTGTGTGTGTGTGTGTGTGTGGTCCTCATTGCTGTATTTCTGAATTTGAGATGTTAGAAAACATTTTTTTCCCCTTATATTCTGTGTATTGAAGCCATCAGGGCAGCTCATCTCTCCAAATATGAGCTTAGAGGAAAAACAAACTAAAGCATCAACCATACAGAGAGAACGTATATGCAGTATACTGGACTATTGATTTATGCACAGCTTATTGAAAGTTTAGACTTGCTTTAAGAAGTGCTTACCATAATCCTACTTTCATGCTCACTCTGGAGTCTCTAGCAGTTCTGAGATGATTGCAGGCATTCTTTGTGTCTTTGTTTTTACCCTTACCTGTAGAGGAGGAGCTTTACTACTTATAACATGTACCTGAAGTGCAGCACAGATTCATCTCAACTAAAAGCCTAGATTATTTGATGAGGAACAGAACAGACATTTATAGGACATTTCATAACTTTCCTAAATTCTTATGAAAAAATATTCATTACATGCAGCATTGAACTACTGTACCCAATTTATTATATTTTAGAAGTCGGAGTCAGACAATTTTATACCGACACCGCCAACATGGACACCAACTCCACAACCTCAACTCCACAGCCCTGACCTCCGCGGGCCCTTGGACGTCCTCCATTTGTGGCTCTAGAACCCTTCTCTTTAAAGCTGGCCTCCCTTTGGAGGAGATGACATGACCTCTCGATTTCCTAAGGACTTCTTAACCACCTGTTGCCTTTCTACTAGGCTAACCAGGTTGTCAGCATTCTGGGGATCTCTCTGGACAACCCAGGGCTGCACCGCCATCAAAGGGGCGTAAATAAATCAGTCCATAACAACTCTTGATCAAATGGTCTGTGGTGGAGTACTTTAGTGGAACCACTTTTTGACAAGATGTAACAAGTCAAACACTTGGGAGCGAGGGAGTTTGTCTCTGTAATACGTCGAGAGGTGGACCCGTTGTGCCTCCAAAAGTCATAGTCATGCCAAAGCATGCCAATATTTTGTTTTTTAGCTTGGTGTATTCTTTTGTATCCTTTAAGGTCAAGTCATAGTAGTCCTTTTGTGGTCCCCAGTTAGATATGGCGCCAACATCTCCGCCCACTGATCCTGCTGAAGTTTCTCCCATTCAGCGACCCTTTCAAACACTGTCAAGAATGCCTCAATATTGTCACAGCGACTTTGTCAGGTGTCACCCCTGATGAAGCCGCTGTTTGTGGCGAAACACGTAGGGTCTTCTCTACCTCCACCCCCAGGTCTATTTGGGTCTTCCTGTAGCCGCTTGTGCCTCTTAATTTCCTTCCCTGGAGCTAACAGGTTCTTATTAGTTGGCCTATGTGTGCTGCCTCGGGCTCAGCATTATCTGGCTTTGGGCTTATCATTTACTATTTGTATTGTTCGCCTCTACCAAACCATATAACATATCCACTGAGTCCTCTTGGTGGATATTTGCTTTTGATTAGTGCACCTATCATGCACAGGAGCTTTTTATATGCAATTGTTGTGCTTACTATTATGTGCATAATTTATTGAAGGTGGCTGTTATATCCTGGCCATCTATTTTACTCTGGTCTCCCAGTTTTTGTTTTCAGGCTATTGTGGTCAGTTATTCTTGATTACTACAGGTTCCCCTTTGTACAATTGCATTGCTTATTGGGGCAGTTACTGTGTTGTGGACTTGATCCACTTGGGGTGTGGGGGTTGTTTTCTATTTTAAATGTTTTTATCATTGTTTGTGGTTGGCATTTTTTGTAATAAAATGTTTTTGATATTAAACATGTAAAATGTCTTACTTATTCTCGGTGTGCACATGTTAATGCAGAGCTCTTTTTCTTGTGTCCATTGCCTTATTTCTGCATGTTGTAGCACCTGTAATTGTTGTTATACAGCAACGTTGGTGCAACCCTCACTATATATATTTTACTCCATTTTACCCAAAGTATGACACCCCCAGGGTGGGGATATGTGAGCAGTTCTTCCCACCCATCTCTCTGACTGCTCGTAAACCCGACCCTGTCATGCTTTACCAACCTGTGCATTTAACATGCTGGAGCCGGCTTCCAGGCTTACATCACAGAGGCCATCAACCTCAATGATACATATCTCCCTTCCTGGACTGTTCCGATGACCTTCTTACAGAACACGGTGATACCAAATTTATTTATTTTTTTTCCAATGGGGGGAAAAGTGAAGTAATGTGAACTTTTATTTTTGCATATACTGTATATATTTTTTTCTTACTTTATTTTATTGTGTTCTTTTACAGGACTTAAACCTGTGACTATCCTATCACTAGAATACCACTTAGGAGAGTGTGCGGTTCCTTTGCGCTGCCGTAAAAAAAAAACGGGATGAGATGAGTCCAAGTAAAATATCAAATGGTTTATTTCTACGCATTTCAAGGCAATCCTGCCTCTTCATCGGGATAAAACTATAGTCTATAGATATATTTATTCAGTGACATAGGCATTATTTGTGTACATTTAACCCCTTACCACTATCTGCCCTGCCATACATGTTCGGCGCAAGTTGGTATTGAGTGTATGGAGCAGGCTCATGGAGTGAGCTTGCCCTATATTTGGCAAGTAATGACTGTGTGTTTCAGCTAGAACCTGCCTCTAACAGCACGGGGGTAGTGGAGCTCCACCTGCTGCTGTTCACCTGTTAAACGCTGCTGACAAACTCTGACAGCGGTATTAAGGAATGTGCGCACGTTGCGTTCTGCCGAATACGTCTCAGAACGCAGCTTTTTCGGCTGCGTTCTGAGACGCACAGGCAGTGACTTACACGCTGCGGAATAGAACGCAATGTGCGCACATGGCCTAACATTTTGGCAGTGTTTTTCTACAACTCATTGATTTCAATGGGTGTAGAATGCAGGGAAAATGGCAAAAACAATTGACATGCTGCTTCTTCAAACGCAGAGATTTTGACAAACTTTTCACAATAAAAACGCTGCGTTTCAAAAAGCATCGTGCGCACAGATTTTGCATGATTCTCATAGACTTTGCTGGGGAATCAGAACGCATGCATTTTGTCAATGACACAGTGCAGTTGTAAACGTAGCCAAAAAGCAGAAAAAAACGCAACGTGCGCACATGGCCTTAGAGGCGCGCTGGCTTGGGGTTGCACTATTCTATGCACCCATTGTACTCCCATGATGTGATCGTGTGGCGCCGAGGGGTTGCTATTGTAGCGTCCATGGGGTCTTAGGATACTCGTCACCGGGCCAGTGGTTCCTTGGGGTAGCTGTGACTGGCCTGATCCGGTTTCGTGACCTTGTCGGCTACATGTTAAATAAGAACAGCAAACGGACAAGTTTCCAATACAGATGGGGATGGAAGGAGGGTGACGGGCCCCTGGGAAGCATGTCACCGGTTGCAGCGGTGACTGGGGTCTCGGCCTCCTCCGCCGCTGACCCTTCCTGCGACTAGTCCTCTCCCAGGGACAGTACTAGATGGGGAATGGGGATGCTTCACAGCGCCACCCCGCGGTATGCGGCCAGGAACTAGCCGCCGCTGCACAGTCTCTCTCCGGGGCAGGTGTTATGTGCAGCTGGGATGGTATTGCTCCCCACAGGTGGAGCGGGGTACCCCGGGAGGTTGGTGAGAATGGGGGCAGCAGTCCATGGGAGCGACAGAGCGCAGGGTAGCGGCAGTTACTCACAGAGTCACCAGGTGCAGGTTCTAGTCACTTTATTTACTGGCGCAGGTGGTATCGCACCCTGGGTGCTGGTCCTCGCCATCAGAGACTCCAGTCGCTTCCTGGGCAGGTCAGAGACTGGATCCGGTTTGGTAATCTGTGGCCTTTCTCCTCCATGCACAACTCTGTACTCTTCCCCGGTCTCGGTCCGCACGGCCGGCAGCCTGGGTCTCTCGTGGGTCGGACCTCTATCCCCCTCTCTCAGGCCCCCTCTCTGCTGCCGTACCTCGGCCACCCGAGCTAGGGCTCTGTACCTCTCTTGTGCCCAGTCCCGTCTCTCTGGCGACTGCTCCCTTTTAGTCCATGATTACAGGTGCTGGGTCCCGTCTCTCTAGATGTTACTGGCCCCCATTTTGGTGGAGCTGTCTATTCGGTGTTACATCCAGACAGCTCTGTTCTGCCTCCCTGAAGGCCTGACAGCCTCCCCTTCAGGGAACTGCACCACTGTGTGTCTGCTCTGTCTGGTGTCCAAGCTTATTCTGAGGTAAAAGTGAAACTGTTTTCTACTCCTAACTGCTCATGCCCCCACTTTTGCAAGTTGCTATGGCAACCTGGGCTGCTAAGAATTGGCTGAGTCACTTCCTGTGTCTGTAGAAACATTGTTAACCCTTTCCTAGTGACTGCTTCTCCCTGCTGTATGGTGGTGTGAGGTGTGTATAGACGTTAGTAGATTGCATCTTGACCTGCCAGGGAAGGATATAATGATATACCCTGTAGCAACCAGTCTCAGGGGCGCTACACTATCATAGCCAGAGGTCTATTGAAAACCTCCATGCTCATGTGAAACCCTGCATGTGGTCAATTTGATGTTTAATATATGCAGCAATACTGTGTATAGCACAGCTGATCGCAGTTTCAGGTACCCTAAGGGGTCTAACAAAAATAGAAAAATGTTTAAAAAGAAAATTTCAAATACCTCTTCCCTAATTAAAAATATGATGATAAAAATATACACATTGTTGCCTCCAAAAAAAGAGTGATCTATTAAAATATAAAAATGAACCTAATTGGCAAACATTGTTAACCCTCTCACCCCAGTGATTTTTTTTTTGCTTTGTTTTTTCCTCTCCTTCTTCCAAGAGCCATATCTTTTTTATTTTTCCATCAAAATAGCCATGTAAGTTTTTGTTTTTTGCAGGACAAGTTGTACTTCTGAATGAAATCATTCCTTTTACGAAATTGCAAAAAAAGTGCAATTGCACAATAGTTTTTGGGGCCTTTAATTTACCACATTCATTATATGGTAACACTGAGTTGTCAGAATGATGTCTAACATCGGTACGAGTTAGTAGATATCAAACATGTATAGTTTTACTTTTATCTAAGGGGTGAGAAAAAAGTCAGAAGTTTGTCCAAAAAAAAGAGTAGCGCTTTTGTTGTCATTTTCCAAAACCCGTAGCATTCTCATTTTTTGGGATCTGGGGCTCAGGGATGGCTTATTTTTTGTGTCTTGAGCTGACATTTTTAATTATACAATTTTTGTGTAGATGGGATCTTTTGATCTCTTATTATTGCATTTTAATGCAATGTTGCGGCGACCAAAATCATCATTTTGGCATTTGAAATGATTAATTGATTTTATATTTTGATAGATCAGGCGATATCACGTGGCAATATAAAATAAATGTATTTTTTTTATTGTTTTATTTTCAGTGGGGCGAATGGAGGTTGATTTGAACTTTTAGGTTTTTTATTTTTTTCAGATTTTTTAAAACCTTTTTTTTTGTTTTGTTTTACCGATTTTACTAGTCCCCCCCATGGGACTTTATGACTGTACTGTCCTCATCGCTCTGATCAGCAAAAATGCAGCGTTCCTGTGAGTGCCGGTGATCTGTCATCTCTCCCAAGGAATACGCCATGGCAGCATCACGGGTCATCAGCTGACCCCGTCCTACCATGGCAACACCATGGCGCCCCGTGATCTCTTTATGGGGCCGCTGATGACGGCGGGGAAGAGCGTGAACCCAGCCACAGCCATTTAAATTGCACTGTCAGATTTTGATAGCGCAATCTAAGTGGTAAGCAGGCGCGAGTGGATCTTTGATCCACCTGCGCCTGTTAGCTGCACATGTCTGCTGATCAGATTACCTGTCCAAGGTCATGAAGGGGTTAACACAAAACAAAAATTGTGCTTTTTTCATTGCCGCAATACTGCAAAAATGCTGTAAGGAGCAATCGAATTGTCATATCTATCCCAAAATGTTATCAATATAAAGACTGTTTCACCCTGCACAAAATAAGCATTCCATCGACTGAATACATTCCGAGTCTTGGAAAATGGAGACACAATGATAAAAATGTTTTTTGATTTCTGTTTTTTTTCCCACCACCAAAATAATTTAGAAAAAAAACGATACAATGTTGGTATAGCCATAATCATATTGATGAGGAGAATCGTATTGCCAGGTGTGAGCCCTCGCGGGCAGGGTCCTCTCTCCTCCTCCTGTACCTGTCTGTGCCTTGTATTGTTCATGATTATTCTACTTGTCCCTATTATGTAAAGGGGAGTAAAAAACTAAAAAAAAAAAACCCCCCAAAAAAAACAGAAATTGGCCATGGCAAGAAGCAGTTAATATACCTTTAATTTACAGATACTTTAGGGTCATGCATTGTGTTGCTTTTAGTATTGTTATTTTTGTATACTCTTTCCGGGGTGATTGTGCTATTCCAGATTTAAGTAAATTGCAGCTAAACTCCACTATATCATGTTACTGGGGCTCAGTTGGCTCAATACATGTGACAATTAGCTAATCTTCCTGTCCTCACTGGTGGATTACTTGCTTGTGCTCTTACCCACTCCAAACACATTTTTTACAAAAGCTCACATGATTTTGCAATAACTTTCCAGGTTGCCAAGAACATATAGGATATCAAGTCACTGGAGCTTTTGCAAACATTTGAGGAGCTCTATATCTTAAAGCAACAATGCTCTAATGTGAAGATTAATTTATTCAAAAATAAAACAGCGGACTTAGGGCCACACTTTTATTAGAGCCTACAAGATGTCAAATGATCATTAAATGGGTTATCCACTACAAGGACAAACCCTTCTCAATCAGTATGTTTCTACCTTGTAAAACAATAACACTTAGGGGGGGCTTTGCACGTTGCAACATCGCTAGCCGATTGTAGCGATGCCGAGCGCGATAGTCCCCACCCCCGTCGCACATGCAATCTCTTGTGATAGCTGCCGTAGCGAACATCGCTACGGCAGCTTTACACGCACTTACCTGCCATGCAACATCGCTCTGGCCAGCAACCCGCCTCCTTCCTAAGGGGGCGGGTCGTGCGGCGTCACAGTGACGTTACACGGCAGGTGGCCAATAGAAGCGGAGGGGCGGAGATGAGCGGGACGTAAACATCCCGCCCACCTCCTTCCTTCCTCATTGCAGGCGGGACGCAGGTAAGGAGATGTTCCTCGCTCCTGCGGCTTCACACACAGCGATGTGTGCTTCCGCAGGAACGAGGAACAACATCGTACCTGTCGCTGCAGCGAAATTATGGAAATGACCGACACTACACAGATCACTGATTTTCGACGCTTTTGCGATCGTTTATCGGTGCTTCTAGGCTTTACACGTTGCGACGTCGTTACCGGCGCCGGATGTGCGTCACTTTCTATATGACCCCGACGAGATGGCAGTAGCGATGTTGCAACATGCAAAGTACCCCTTATACTCACCTACGTTGCTGGAGGTGTTCCAGCAGTGTAGGCACTGGCTCTCCTGGAGATCATATGACATAATTTTGTCAGCTGCAGCAGCTCTCTCACTTCCTCCGGAGAGAAGCCAGCATTGATTGGCTGCAGGGATCACGTGTTATAACAATGTAATGCGATCCCTGGGAGGGCTAGTTCAGACACTGCTGAAATGGCGCCGGCACCAGAGGTGACTATAGGTGTTATTATTTTACAAGTGTGAAACAGGGATGAAGAAGGGGTTGTCCCCTTTAATGATATGTCCAGATTTTTATTTGGACTTTTTATTTAATTTATTGTTACATTTTTCCAGTTCTTTTTCTTTGTGCTCTGATTATTTTATATTACAACTCTATGCTATTTCCATAGCTTCCGTAGAAGACAAAAAACGAGCAGTTCAACCATGTATGACTATTTCCAGAAGTGTGTGCTGTGCTTGTATGCTATTATTCCAGGCTCTGCCATGAACTGCTGAGGCTGTGTGTGCACAGTGCCTTTTTGATGCATTTTTTAATGCAGATTTTATTCTATCTTTATGCCAGCAAAGTCAATGAGAATTCTGAAGTGCGGTGCGCACGATGCTTATTTTTTCCTTACAGATTTGGTGCAGAAAATAATCTGTAGCATGTCAATTGTTCAGACATTTTTGCCTGGGTTTTTAGCCCTTCCACTTCTTGACTTTATTATGAAAAACGTGTAAAGTGCCGGAGAGGGGCAATCGTGGGCGAGGTTTGCAGTCCTCAACCCACCCCGACACAGTACAGACACGGGGGCAGAGTGCTGTAAGGAGTGAGTGTGGGGGTGGTACCTTTCTGTTGCTATACATCTGAGTCCGGTTCACTTCCATGGACTTCACACCCTGTAAGATTAGTAAAGAGATGACCGCCAAGCAAAAAAGTAAAACTTCCATAACTTTGCTTCAAAAACGTTTTACAATTGATGTTGCATTTTCTTATAGCAGAATCGTCATCATCATCATCACCATTTATATCCATTCATTGCTGTACCCGGCTCGGCTCTACAGTGACGGCCACCATGGGGCGACTTATCCTCTTGTCTTTGACCCAATCCCTCAGCAAGACGGCAGATCGTTCTGCTCAGCTGCACAGACGGATGGACTGCTTTGATGCCCTCCTGCTGCAACTGTGTTCCCTCAAGTACTGACAGGTGCCAGCCTAAGAAAGGGTGCCCACCTCCTGTTCTCCTTGCTCACTGGTACTAAACCTCACTGTAGACGAGCTCCCTCTTCTCTGTATGCTTCTCTCCTCTTACTGCTTCTTCAGTCTTGTCTCTGTCCCCTCCACACTATCCACTCCACTCCGCTTCATCTGACCCTGCAGGTCCTCTCCCTTGTCCTGCTCACTCTCTCACCCTTTCCCTATCTCCCTCTGCCCTGGAAAACTCTGCCCTATATGCTCTCCTGTCCTGGGGACTGTCCCTCCCCACTTAACCCCTGCTGCCCTGTCACTCCCTATCCATCCCTTCTCACTAAGGGACCCGGAAAACAGTGTCACCCAGTAGCAGCTGGACATATCAAAGGAGAATACCATAGATTAATACAATACGGTAACTACAAACTTCTACATTGCAGTATTTCATGTCACCCCATCGGTCTGGGGGCGGTAGGCCCCTGGACACCCTATTACATTCACATGGCATACAAATGCACACTTTTTTTGGTGAGTTTTTCTGCCAGAAGGTGCAGAAGATTTCTGCACCAAATCTGCAAAGTGCGAACATAGCCTTATCGGTACCGATAGCGCTAGCGAGCGTACCCGCCCCCCAGCAAATCGCTGCCCGAGGCGCACAACATCGCTAACACCCTTCACACAGACTTACCTTCCCTGCGACGTCTCTCTGGCCGGCAAACCGCCTCCTTCCTAAGGGGGCGGTTCCTGCGTCATCACAGCAACGTCACACAGCAGCCGTCCAATAGCAGAGGAGGGGCGGAGATGAGCGGCCGGAACATGCCGCCCACCTCCTTCCTTCCTCATTGCTGGTGGAGACAGGTAAGGAGATGATCGTCACTCCTGCGGTGTCATACATACCGATGTGTGATGCCGCAGGAACAAGGAACAACATCACTAGTGCCCAAACAACGATATTTAGTGTTTGAACGACCTCTCCAAAACCAACGATATTTACCACTTTTGCGATCGTTGATCGTCGCTCCTAGGAGTCACACGCTGCGATGTCGCTAACGACGCCATATGTGCGTCACAAACACGGTGACCCCGACGATAAATCGTTAGCGATGTCGCAGCGTGTAAAGCCCCCTATAGATTGGAATTGAACAGCAAATTATGAGTAAATTCATTACACCTAAATGAATGTGACTTTCTGCAGAGAGCTGTAGTTACAATAAATATTTATATATTTTAAATGAAGTCAAATTAATTATGTAAAAAAATACATAATAAGAATATCAGCTAGATATACGACACATTTAATACTTAGATCATAAACCAAAGCATTAGTGCCTAATTCACGTCTCTGACACGCGGAAGCTTTTATGACACCAGATTCACAAAGTTTGCCACTACTTGGACATGGAAAAGACGCTACTTTTTGTATGGATCTATGAAAGACTGCATGTTTTACAACTGACTCACAGGCTCCAGGACTTATTGTTCTCTGTCTCCCTCTAGCAGGGTGTCTCTCAAGAATAAGGATTAAATCAATGAAGCCTGAACTCTTTCTCAAATTGAAGAACCAACAGTTTTGATTAACCACTTCTACGCAGACTGTCAAATGCTGCATGCAAATTTTTGAGATTCTGAAAATCTACAAAACTGACTTTCTAGAATGTAAATTTCATATGTCATATATAAGTGAAGATATTAGTAATTTGTATTGTTTAACTGTTTTTATTCTCTCTAGACTTATAGTGTTTGACCTTATATTTCCCCGGAACTAGGATTAAAATGTTTCAGTTCTTTACAATATGGTTGGTGTCAAAAGTTTTGGCATATAAAGGCAAAAAGTAGAATATTGATTTCTAAATAAAAACGTATATAGTTCTATTTAATATTTTCTGGTCTTATATACAGTCTACACAGGAAATGTAAGGAGTTGTAGAAGGTTATCTACAGAATAAGTATCTGAGGAGGAGATACAGTTAAAATCACTATTTCCCATATCCCCTCCCCATGGAATGTCAATGGACAACTTCTGATTGGATGCTGGATGTAGGAATCAGTTTTCACTCAAGCTGGGAGAGAAACGTTCCCCTCTGCTTTTGAGCGAGTCCCTCAGAGTGGGGACATTTGTGTCTTGCCTTCGGAGGTCTCAGCAGCCTGACCTACTTTCAAACAATGATATTAGATTCAAGAAGCTGTGGAACCTAACAATAACACTTCATCATTCCCATTGGACACTTTTCGGCATTAGCCCCATAGACTATGTCCCAGTTTTCCCACAACTATCTACTAGTTCCTATCCCTGAATACCCACTCTTGGATTGTGATGCTAACAGGAACATCAAGATTGTGGTTCTGGGGGGCAGTGGTGTTGGGAAGACCGGTAAGACTGTAAATGCCTAGTATTAGTAATGTTCATTGCTTCACAAATGAAGATCATGATACAGTTCTCCATATGCTAATTTGTTCTTGGATTTTACACAAGATATATAAATATAATTTTCTGCTTTCTAAATTTCATAACCTTATTAATTAGTGCCCAGAATGACATTTCTTTGGGATTTTTGTATCTAGTCGTAAGCTGAGCATAAAGGAATAAAGGATTAGAATTGAAACTCAATCAAATGCGCCCGTTTGCTGTCCGAGCACAATGATTATACCTGCCCAGAGGTTCTTTTCTATATATACTTAGTATTATAGAGAAAAGCTGAATGGAGATTATATATTATCATTGTGGAATTATACCGATCTTGGTCATCTGCATCTCCATAGGACAGTATGCACCAACTGTTGAGTACACTCTGTCCTAGGAAGTTGCATGTAACTGTATAGGCTAATTTTTGGATAGAACTATAAATATTAGATTGTGAAATGTTGTGTAATCTGGTAAGGTCAGTGTACGACTACTACTTTAAAACTAGTAATTGAGTGTTACCAGCTGGAGAAATGTTTTTTCTTTGCTTGGTTTACACTGATAAATTTGAATTAGAAAATGTATAGCACTATATCTATTCATTGTTGGTGAAGCGTGACTTTCATGTGACTGAGATGTATCGAAAGCTTGCTTTATAGCATCATATTTTATTTTTATTTTAGTTAGCCATTAAAAGGTACCACAACTACAAACTTTTAATTTTGTTTCTCTCACTGAGAGCAATCAATCATTTTACATGTGACTGTTATAGGGCACCGCAAAGTTGCACTAAATACAACTCCTATGCGTCTCCTTATTAAGACGCAGTGAGGAGGACATAAACTATATTTTCTAGTGCTGTGACATTGGTGTTGTCCTTTACCATTAGTTGTGACATTTCTACGTTTATAATTTCTCTTCTGCAAATTGACCCTGTTCTATGACATCCCCATAAATACTGTTCCCACACTGTGATATCACTATGTGCAATAACTATTCCTTTGATTTCAGTATACATTATCGTTTCATTACTTTTGGGAATAGATATCACTGTCTACAGTTTACTATGCAATAAACATATAGGGCCTGATTCATGAAGACCAGAATTGTTCTTGTCAGTTTTGATGAGGAGCTGTGCTGGAGTCAGATGCTCCTGTTTCATGAAGACCAGCATTTTTCTCGTCATTCTTGATGAGGATCTGTGTTGGAGTCAGATGCTCCTGATTCATGAAAACCAGTGTTGTGCTCATTGGTCTTGAGGAGCTGTACTGGAGTCTGATGCTTCTGATTTATGAAAACCAGCGTTGTTCTCATCGATCTTGATGAGGACCTTAGCAAGGAGTCTGTTGCTCCTGTTTCATGAAGACCAGCATTTTTCTCGTCGTTCTTGATGAGGATCTGTGTTGGAGTCAGATGCTCTTGACTCATGAAGACCAATGTTGTTCTCGTCATTCTTGATGAGGATCTGTGCTGGAGTCAGATGCTCCTGATTCATGAAAACCAGCGTTGTTCTCATCGGTCTTGAGGAGCTGT
Source organism: Anomaloglossus baeobatrachus (assembly GCF_048569485.1). Taxonomy (NCBI): domain Eukaryota; kingdom Metazoa; phylum Chordata; class Amphibia; order Anura; family Aromobatidae; genus Anomaloglossus; species Anomaloglossus baeobatrachus. The sequence continues at coordinate 89,872,701 of NC_134361.1, forward strand.
GCTGGAGTTTGATGCTTCTGATTCATGAAGACCAGTGTTGTTCTTATCAGTTTTGATCAGGATCTAGGCCGGAGTCTGATGCTTCTGATTCATGAAAACCAGCGTTGTTCTCATCGATTTTGATGTGGAGCTGCGCAGGAGTCTGTTGCTCCTGTTTCATGAAGACCAGCGTTTTCTCGCCATTCTTGATGAGGATCTGTGTTGGAGTTAGATGCTCTTGATTCATGAAGAGGCACACGCCTCTTGAATAATTGGGAGTGTTGGACAAGTGATGTACACTGCTGTATGCTCTCAGCCACAAATCCTACTTCAGTTCCCACTGGAGTAAACTTTCTGGTGCAGCAAACGCCAGCACTCATCATGTATTTGATGAATGGAGGTTGCCATACCCCAGCCAGCCTGCCCTTTTTGTCCTTATTACACTTCTACTCTGACATCACAGAATTATCCTTGTGCTATGCCATCACCGTGTTCATTTTCTTTGAACCGTGACATCACTCTATTAAGTATTCCTAAACTGTAATATCACAGCAATAATTATCACAGTGCTGTGACATCAGTGTTTTTACTATTTATATGCTGTGATAGAAAAAAATAGGTTTGAGAGTCCTTAGCTTGTTTCATTTTAAAGGCTATCTGAAAAGGTGATGGCAATTAACAATCTTTCGATAATACTTACATCTCTTCATCAGGCATAGTTTAGCACAATATCTGAAAAGTCACATATATTGTGTTACACTATGCATGATGAGGAGACTTAAGTAGTCTTGAAAGCTTTGTTAATTGTCACCTTTTCAGTTAACTGAGAAAAGTATTAACTACTGAAGAATCTCACTATGTTTATTACCTCTATACTGTGACATTACAGTATTTATTATCTCTAGACTGTGCAATCAGTGTATTTATTATCTGTGTACTGTGACATCACAGCAATTATTATCTCTGTACTGTGACATCAGTGTATTTATTATCTCTATACCATGCCATCAGTGTATTTATTATCTCTGTACTGTGACATCACGGCATTTATCTTTGTACTGTGACATCACAGCATTTATATCTGTACTGTGACATCACAGCATTTATTATCTCTCCACTCAACTGTGACATCACAGCGTTTATTATCTCTCTACTTTGACAGCACAGCATTTATCTCTGTAATGTGACAGCACAGCATTTATTATCTCTATACTGTGACATCACAGCATTTATCTTTGTACTGTGACATCACAGCATTTATTATCTTTGTACTGTGATAGCACAGCATTTATTATATCTGTAATGTGAAACCACTGTATTTATCTCTGTGCCATAACATCACAGCAATTATCACTGTAGTGTGACAGCACAGCATTTATTATCTCTGTACTGTGACAGCACTATATTTATTACTTCTGTACTGTGACATCAAAGCATTTATCTCTGTACTGACATCATAGCATTTATTTCTGTACTGTGACATCACTGTATTTATTATCCTTGCTATTCTTATCCAGTGCAGACACATCACTTAGTGGTTTTTGAGGGCATTAGTTTATGGTCTACAGAGGAACTGGGAATTACCACTGAAATGTCCCAATGATTTTCTGCCACATAAGAGGTTATTAGTACTTTATATTGCGTATAAAGTTGGGTCCTTGGCACAAACTTGGTACCTAGGACCACAAGCTTCAAATAACGGTGTTTATAAAGGTTATTATGTGGTTAGATGTGTCATACCATGTTTCCCAAAAATAAGACCTACCCTAAAAATAAGACCTAGCATAATTTTAGATGATTTTTGGAGTTTTCTTGAAATATAAGTCCTACTCCATAAATAACCCTTAGTTACATTCAGTTGGCATTAGGGGAAGTCAACCTGGTCAAATTCGTAGGGCCCCAATATTTTAGGGACCCCCAGAGTTAATATTGAGAGGTGAGCACTACTTAAGGACCTTAATGTGGCAATGATGTCATGAAAGGCCTTCTAACTGTAAGAGTCTAGAGTTGAAGAGGAGACAGGCTGGTATGTATCTGCATTGTGTTGGATTGTCGGTCATGGAAAACAATAAGACATCCCCTAAAAATAAACCCTAGCCCATCTTTGCAAGCAAAAAATAATATAAGACCCTGTCTTATTTTCAGAGAAACACAGTGTCTCGTAAGCGTACTAATCAATGAAGAAAAGCAGCTTAGATTTTAGTTGGTAATTTAACAAGGACGTTAACATTTCTGATTGTGCATAGTCATCACAATAATACAAATTTGCAACTTTTAATATGACCTCAACAAAGGTTCATATTTTTACAATAGTATAATGATCTTTACAAAATTATTGTCTAAGACAGCTCACGCCATCTTTACTAATTAAGAGATGTCAACCGATCGACCAACTAACATGAGCACAAAGCTTAGAACGGCCTAAAAAGCCGGACTATCCTCATCTCACCCAGACGACCCCTTAAATAATGAGAATAGACGTTTACCAATATTCATGTGGAGACACAATTCACATAGAGGAGCAGTAATTTAAGACTCAATAAATATGTAACACTGCAATGTGCACTAACTAAGGGATTTTTTTCTCTTTGTCCTAGCCCTCGTAGTAAGATTTCTCACAAAGAGATTTATTGGAGACTATGAAGCAAACACTGGTAAGTTTGAACAGAGGGTGGAAAGATGGATCAATTGCTCAGCATGTGCTTAGTAAATGAGGACAGCTTGTTTAGTAGTCTTTGCATTCCTAGTTGTCTCTTCTGGGCACTAGCAGAAGATAGATTTGTATTATCTGAGACCTAGGACCTTGTCCTTTACCAACACTATCCATGTTTTGTCTACAGAATGCAATTTTTTGGGTTTTATGCCAATTGATTCTACAGCAGAACGTCCAAGATTCCTTTATTTCTTTGTAGCTTGGTTTAGTGTATGGTTGTTTTTGACTTTCAGGACAATTTTATTAATCGTCATCCGGAGTAGACTTCTGTTTGGAGGTCATTCATTTCAACCATGGTCCATTACCCTCCTATAAATCTAAGCTTCCTTACATTTCCTCTCCAGAGTGCGACCTCTCAGATAATAACCTCTCTATTAACTTGGGATACACAGGGTTGATTCCACAACTGGGTTAAACCAGAAACCAGGATGTGAAGACATCATCATAATAATCAGATTACCCACTATTTATTTACTGTCAGATAATACTGAGGGAACCTATCACTAGGTTTTCCCCATATAAAGTAGGGCGGCGTTTTACAGCATAGTAGAATGCTGTATATATTTCCCAAAGCCGCTCTGCATAATGCAAAAATTGTACAACCCAATAATTTCTTCTTTGCGTGATTTTAAAGTATTTCAATTTACCAGATAATTGTATAGTACAGCATATTAATACATTGTTGTCATGCTTTGTAGGTGCATTATACTCAAGAAAAGTGACGATTGATGGAGAACAAATTTCGCTTCAAGTACAGGATACACCCTATGTATCAATGGAGGTAAGCTAATCTGTAGACTTTACTAAAGATGTAATATTTAGATAATATTTAACTTTTTTTTCACACCTTTTACAAAGCACATGTATTCATATAAAGGTACAGCTGAGTCCCAGGAACTATGATTTTCCTTGTGTTTTGGAATTTATTGATTAACAGACTGTAATTTATTAACTGTTGGGTGGAAAAAAAGGATTTCAGAGTACACTAGAGCCCTGCTCAGTCCTTAGGTTGTAATGGTTAATATTTGATCTTCTTGTTTTGGAAACGTACTAAGAGTTCATTCTGATGCCCCCATCCGATGATAAACCAAAGTAAATGCTTGATTGTGACGAACTATAAAAATGGGGATTTGTGTAAATATGGCTTTACTTACCAGTTGGTCCCTTTTCTACAACTGAATCTGTACAGCTACTGTTGGGAGCAGTCTAAAAAAACCCACCAGGCAGATGAGAAGACTTTGGCTTCACATACAGGTTTCATTAAAATTATCAGCACATCACATCAACAAACATTTGTCTCTAAATCTATAACCTGTGAATATATATATATATATATATATATATATATATATATATATATATATATATATTGTGAGACTCATGTGGGATTAGTGGATGAGGGCAGGTATATCTCACCCCGGTATCGGTCCTATGTGACTTAGCCTGGCCAGGATCACCTGGCTACTAATGGATTAATGGGAGGTGAAGGACGGAGGTAAAAGGAATCTGGGAAGTTGGGGGAGGGTCTCCATCTGGGAACACAGTAAGCCTGTCTGTGTAGGAGACACTTGTGAGGAGCAGTGCCTGATGTTTGTATGGTTTAGCTGGAAGGGAGAAGCCCTCCAGTTGGTAGTTAGGATAACACCGTGTATAGTTAGTGCCGGACAGGCAAGGATTTTTTTTTGTTGGTGTTTTTTTTTCTTTTTGTTTATGCTTCACTGCAATAAACCTGACCAAGCGTCAGTTACACCTTGAATTCGGCTGTCTGCCTGAGGTGAATACGTGCCCTTTGAACCCAGCAAAGGCGATCCCGGAGCGTGTTATCACATTGTGGTGGAGAACGCGGGCAGCACGTTACAGCGCATCATAATGGATGACGTGGTGAAAGCGCTGGTACAATCCGCAGCTGTGCAGCAGGAGGCTAATCGCTTGATGTCGGCACAGTTGAAGGAACTGGTGGAATCGACGGTTAAAGACCGCCAACTTTTGCAGCAGGTGGCGCAGCGTCTGGCGACCGTACCGGAGAGTAATGCGGAGGCTGACCAGAGGGTGATTCATGTGAGTCGGTGCTGGCAGAAATTAACCACAGAGGACGATGTGGAAGCTTACCTGACTACGTTTGAACGGACGGCGGAGCGGGAAAAGTGGCCAAAGCAGCGATGGGCCGACTTGCTTGCACCGTTTCTGGCAGGTGAGGCCCAAAAAGCCTACTTTGATCTTGAGCCTGAAGCAGCGCATGACTTTGATAAACTAAAAGCCGAGATCCTTGCCCGGCTGGGAGTGACAACGGCCGTGCGAGCACAGAGAGTTCATCAATGGACTTATCAGCCCGATAAACCACCGCGGTCACAGATGTTTGACCTCATTCACTTGACCAAGAAATGGCTACAGCCCGAGGTTTTGACGGCGCCAGAGATGGTACAAAGAATCGTTCTTGATAAATACCTAAGAGCTCTACCGCCATCTCTGAAGAGGTGGGTAAGCCATGGAAACCCCACGACAGCGGATCAGCTAGTGGATCTAGTGGAGCGTTATTCCTTGGCAGAAGGACTTATGGACGATGCTACACATCCTCGCTCTTCCCCTTCTCGACGAGGATCTGGTAAGACTGTTCCAGGGTCATGGGGAGGAGGAAAATATCCTAAGGCAGTGGAGGAGGAAAACAGGACTGCTGGCCCTGTGAGGGCTAAGGTGCCAAACTATGGTCTTAGCAAGGGGCCCGTGAGGTGTTTCCGCTGCCAGGAGGTGGGCCACATTGCTGCAAACTGTCCAGTAACCGCAGAACCGATGCAGTGTGATGTCACGGACTTTGAAAAACGCAGGGCTATGGTTGCACGGGTAGTGTGTGTTGCTGCATGTCAAGGCGATATGAAAAAACACCTGTGTGAAGTGTCCATTGATGGCAATACTGTTGTTGCACTATTAGACTCGGGAAGTGTGGTGACTCTGGTAAAGGCCAGTCTGGTAGCAGTCCCGATGGGACCGTCAGATAAATTTTCTGTGACATGTGTGCATGGAGACACCTGCTCGTACCTCACAACGGTCTCCTGCATTACTACGCCCTATGGGTCTGTGCATCATAAGGTGGGACTAGTACCAGCACTATTGCATGATATCATTTTGGGCAGGGATTTTCCCCACTTCTGGCAGTTGTGGGAGAACCAATTAGTACCCCAGGGTAGCCGCACGGATGATCCTTCTCCCACACCTTGTGTGGGCCCGGAGCCACTAGAGGATGCCCCACAAGAGGGTTCAGAGGAGGAATCCGCTGAAAACAACCCCCAGTTCCCCTTTTCAGTTCTGGCGGGTGATTCCGATGAACCCGGGGCAGAGGCGGACATGGGTGGCTGTCCCCCTTCCTCTTGGCTGAATTTGGAAGTCCAGAAAGATGACTTCCAAAGTGAGCAAATGAGAGATCCTACCCTTTCTCAGGCTATAAAAAATGTTAAAATGATAAACGGGGTGCAGGTGGATGCAGGTACTAGGCTGTCTTACCCCTACATGGCACTGGAGAATGACTTTCTCTATCAGATAGAGAAGAAGGGGGATGACACAGTACAACGATTGGTTGTGCCGAGAGCCTACAGGCGGAGAGTGCTGGACCTGGCACACGGACACATGATGGGGGGACACCTGGGGGTCCAGAAAACTACCGAAAGGATATTACACTGTTTTGTTTGGCCCGGCATGCATCACGATATTCGCACCTATTGCGAGTCTTGTCCCGACTGCCAAATCTCTGCGCCTAGGCCCCGTTTCTGTAGCCCCTTAGTACCTCTGCCTATCATCGAGATCCCATTTGAGAGAATTGGGATGGATTTAGTTGGACCCCTCCCCAAGTCTGCACGAGGACACCAGCACATCCTTGTCATCTTGGATTATGCCACTCGTTACCCCGAGGCCATCCCTTTGCGTAACACGGCCACCAAGACCATTGCCAAGGAGCTGGTGCATGTGTTTAGTCGGGTTGGTGTCCCAAAACAAATACTCACAGACCAAGGAACCCCCTTTATGTCTAAAGTAATGAAAGAACTCTGCAGGCTGTTACAAATAGCACAGTTACGCACCTCCGTGTATCACCCTCAAACGGACGGACTGGTTGAACGGTTTAACAAAACTTTGAAACAGATGCTCCGTAAGGCGATAGACAAGGACGGGAAGAACTGGGACTACTTACTCCCGTATTTGCTTTTTGCCATCCGGGAGGTGCCCCAGTCTTCCACCGGGTTCTCTCCTTTCGAGCTTCTGTACGCCCGACGTCCCCGTGGACTGTTAGATGTCGCTAAAGAAACCTGGGAGGGACAGGTCACCCCGTTCAAAAGCGTAATAGACCATGTAACCCAAATGCAGGACCGTATTGCGGCGGTGATGCCCATCGTTAAAGAGCATATGATACAGGCTCAAGGAGCACAGAAAAGGATTTATGATAGGGGGGCCAAGATCCGTACTTTTGCACCCGGAGATAGGGTGTTGATCCTGGTCCCCACGGCAGAAAGCAAATTTCTGGCAAAGTGGCAAGGCCCCTTTGAAATTAAGGAACGGGTGGGTGAGGTAAACTACAAAGTGTACCAGGCTGGTAAAAGGAAGCCTGAACAGATTTATCACGTGAATCTGATAAAACCCTGGAAGGACCGTCCAGCTCTGTCAGCAGGTCTGGCCCTTCCGGTCTGCAAGCAGACCATACCGGATGTCGGGACGGCGGAGACTCTGTCGGAGCGCAAAAGACCGACGTCAAGCAGTTTGTAATCAACAATCACGAGTTTTTCTCGGAAAAGCCCGGGCAGACCACTCTCATTAAACATGACATCATAACAGAGCCTGGGGTAACAGTTCAGGTAAAGCCCTACCGAATACCGGAGGCTCGGCGGGAAGCTGTCTCCCGAGAAGTGAAGACTATGTTAGAGTTAGGTGTAATCGAGGAATCGCATAGCGCCTGGTCGAGTCCGATTGTGTTAATACCGAAACCAGACGGCTCCATTAGATTCTGCAATGACTTCAGGAGATTAAATGCGGTCTCCAAATTTGATGCATACCCTATGCCACGGGTCGATGAATTAATAGATCGGCTTGGAAAAGCCCGGTATATCACGACCCTAGACTTAACGAAGGGCTATTGGCAGATCCCGCTAACAGAGGCCGCTAAAGAGAAAACCACGTTTTCTACACCGGAAGGTTTATATCAGTATGTGTATATGCCGTTTGGACTACACGGGGCACCGGCAACCTTTCAAAGGTTGATGGACCGAGTCCTGAGGCCCCATAGGCAGCATGCTTCTGCGTATTTGGATGACATAGTCATTTACAGCCTGGACTGGGAGACGCACCTCCAGAAACTAGAGGCTGTGATTGAGGACCTGCGGGAGGCAGGTCTAACAGCAAACCCCAAGAAATGTCATATCGGGCTGGAAGAAGCCCGGTATTTGGGATACGTAATTGGGAAGGTAATTGTTAAACCCCAGATTGACAAGATACAAGCCATTCAGAAATGGCCGCAATCAGTCAACAAGAAGCAGGTGAGAGCATTTTTGGGAATAGCCGGCTACTACCGACGGTTCTTTCCTAATTTTGCGGCTACCGCTGTTCCCCTGACGGACCTTACCAAAGGGAAAGACTCTGTCATGATCAAATGGACCACGGCAGCCGAAGAAGCCTTCCATAACTTAAAACTAGCTCTTTGCTCTCACCCTGTGCTAATGACTCCTGACTTCCGCAGCGAGTTCGTGGTCCAAACGGACGCTTCTGATGCCGGTATAGGGGCTGTATTGTCACAACTGAAGGACGGAGAGGAACATCCGGTCCTTTATCTTAGTCGGAAACTTAATAAGCATGAACGCAACTATGCCATAGTGGAAAAAGAATGCTTAGCCATTAAGTGGGCTCTAGAGTCCCTTAAATATTACTTGATTGGAAGGAAGTTCCGGCTGATCACTGACCATGCCCCTCTCAAGTGGATGCACTTGAATAGGGAACGGAATGGCCGAGTGACCCGGTGGTTCCTTGCACTTCAGGCCTACCGTTTTACAGTGGAGCACCGCCCGGGGGTGCGGATGGGGAATGCTGATGCCCTGTCTCGTGTGCACTGTTTTGTGGGTGCTGTTGCTCAGCTGCAGTGGTCTGAGCAGAGGGGGGGGATATGTGAGACTCATGTGGGATTAGTGGATGAGGGCAGGTATATCTCACCCCGGTATCGGTCCTATGTGACTTAGCCTGGCCAGGATCACCTGGCTACTAATGGATTAATGGGAGGTGAAGGACGGAGGTAAAAGGAATCTGGGAAGTTGGGGGAGGGTCTCCATCTGGGAACACAGTAAGCCTGTCTGTGTAGGAGACACTTGTGAGGAGCAGTGCCTGATGTTTGTATGGTTTAGCTGGAAGGGAGAAGCCCTCCAGTTGGTAGTTAGGATAACACCGTGTATAGTTAGTGCCGGACAGGCAAGGATTTATTTTGTTGGTGTTTTTTTTTCTTTTTGTTTATGCTTCACTGCAATAAACCTGACCAAGCGTCAGTTACACCTTGAATTCGGCTGTCTGCCTGAGGTGAATACGTGCCCTTTGAACCCAGCAAAGGCGATCCCGGAGCGTGTTATCACAATATATATATATATATTTATATATATATATATACAGTGGATTGCTAACATTTGGACAGCCCTGGTCAAAATTACTGGGGTATCGTGTACAGTTAGGCAAAGTTGAAGATTAAATGATCTCTAAAAGGCACAAGTTAAAGGATGACACATTTTCCTTTCTGTTTTAGGCAAAAAAATAAAATCATCTTTTCCATTTTTGAATTAATGAAAAATGAAAATGGCCCAATGCAAACGTTTGGGCACCCTGCATGGTCAGTGCCTAGTAACAACCCCTTTGCCAAGTATCACAGCTTCCTAATGCTTTCTGTAGCCAAAATAAAAGAAAAAAGAGGGTGCGCTCCTGTGTAAAATCTAATGATAGCTTATTGCGTGTGCAGTGTGATGGTCACACTCACCTGATCCTGTTGTACGTCAGGTACAACACTGGGGAGACAGCCGAAGGGAGGTACACGGTGTACCACTATGGCATCAGCGGGGATCTCGTCCTTTCCAGCCCGCAGTATTTCCAGCTCAGGCCGCCGCTCACATGATCGATATCCCACATGGAGAACACAGTTGTCAGACCAGTGCTGAGCTGCAGCTCCTCCTCTGTGGTGGACGGACCCGTAGAACAGATGTTGGTGACTCACCGGCCCTTCAGAGGCTTGATGTGATTCAGGCAGAGTCTTGGAATAGCTGCAGCAGCCCCGTGCACTGCAGGAAGGAGAAGGAGAATGGATTAGGGGATAATGAAAAAACCACGGTATTGGCTGCGCTGCTATTAAAGTTCATAAAGATGATGGTATTGTTCCAAAAAACTTTTTTTATTGCAAGATTATAAGCCACAACGCGTTTCGGGGTTAAATATTCCCCCTTCCTCAGGTAGCTACCTGAGGAAGGGGGAATATTTAACCCCGAAACGCGTTGTGGCTTATAATCTTGCAATAAAAAAAGTTTTTTGGAACAATACCATCATCTTTATGAACTTTAATAGCAGCGCAGCCAATACCGTGGTTTTTTCATTATCCCCTAATCCGCTTTCTGTAGCCAAGAATCTTTCAATTCTTGTATGAGAGATTTTCATCTATTCTCCCTTGGTAAAGTCTTCCAGTTCTGTGAGATTCCTGGGTTGTCTTGCATGCACTGCTCTTTTGAGGTCTAGTCACAGATTTTCAGTGATGTTCAGATCAAGGGACTGTGACGGCCATTATAAAACCTTCAGCTTGCGCCTATTGGGGTAGTCTTTTGGGGATTTTGACCTGTGTCTAGGATCATTACCCTTTTGTGGAAGCCATCCACTTTTCAACTTCAGCTTTTTTATAGATGGTGTTATGTTTGCTTTAAGAATTTGTTGAAATTTCATTGAATCCATTCTTCACTCTACCCGTGAAATGTTCCCCTTGTCATTGGCTGCAACACAACAACAAAGCATGATTGATCCATTCCCATCTTTAATGGTTGATAAGATATTCTTTTCCTGAAATTCTGTGCCCTTTTTCTCATACCTCTGATATTGTGGCCAAAAAGTTATATTTTAAACTCATTGGTCCACAGGACTTGTTTCCAAAATGCATCAGGCTTGTTTAGATGCTCTTTTGTATACTTCTGACTCTGGTTTTCTTCTGATGACCACAGCATCTTGCAGCGGCATGCTATTCCATCCGATTTGCGTTTAGTTGGACCATCATTTATTTTTCAACAGGACAATGACCCAAACACACCTCCAGGCTGCGTAAGGGATATTTGACTTAAGGCCGCTTTACACGCTACGACATCACTAAAGCGATCTCGTAGGGGTCACGGAATTTGTGACGCACATCCGGCCGCATTAGCGATGTTGTTGCGTGTGACACCTATGAGCGATTTTGCATCGTCGCAAAAACGTGCAAAATCGCTCATCGGTGACACGGGGGTCCATTCCCGAATATCGTTGCTGCTTCAGTAACGATGTTGTTCCTCGTTCTTGCGGCAGCACACATCGCTCCGTGTGACACCGCAGGAACGAGGAACCTCTCCTTACCTGCATCCCGCCCGCAATGAGGAAGGAAGGAGGTGGGAGGGATGTTACGTCCCGCTCATCTCCGCCCCTCTGCTTCTATTGGGCGGCCGCTTAGTGACGTCGCTGTGACGCCGCACGGACCGCCCCCTTAGAAAGGAGGTGTTTCGCCGGTCACAGCAACGTCGCTAGGCAGATAAGTAGTGTGACAGGTCTGGGCGATGTTGTGCACCACGGGCCGCGATTTGCCCGTGTCGCACAAACAATGGGGGCGGGTACCCACGCTAGCGATATCGGTACCGATATCGCAGGGGGTAAAGCGGCCTTAAGAATGAGAGTGATGGGGTGCTACGCCAGATGACCTGGCCTCCACAGTCACCAGACCTGAACCCAATCGAGATGGTTTGGGGTGAGCTGGACCACAGAGTGAAGGCAAAAGGGCCAACAAGTGCTAAGCATCTCTTGGAACTCCTTCAAGACTGTTGGAAAACCATTTCCGGTGACTACCTCTTAAAGCTCATCAAGAGAATGCCAACAGTGTGCAAAGCAGTAATCAAAGCAAAAGGTGGATACTTTGAAGAACCTAGAATATAAGACATATTTTCAGTTGTTTCACAATTTTTTGTTAAGTATTTCATTCCACATGGGTTAATTCATAGTTTTGATGCCTTCAATGTGAATCTACAATTTTCAGAGTCAGTGTGAAACAACTGAAAATATGTCTTATATTCTAGGTTCTTCAAAGTAGCCACCATTTGCTTTGATTACTGCTTTGCACACTCTTGGCATTCTCTTGATGAGCTTCAAGAGGCAGTCACTGGAAATGCTTTTCACTTCACAGGTGTGCTCTGTCAGGTTTAATAAGTGGGATTTGTTGCCTTATAAATCGGGTTGGGACCATCAGTTGTGTTGTGCAGAAGTCTGGTGGATATACAGCTGATAGTCCTACTGAATAGACTGTTAGAATTTGTAAGATGGCAAGAGGAAAGCAGCTAAGTAAAGAAAAACGAGTGTCCATCATTACTTTAAGAAATGAAGGTCAGTCAGTCTGAAAAATTGGGAAAACCTTGAAAGTGTCCCCAAGTGCAGTGTCAAAAACCATCAAACGCTACAAAGAAACTGGCTCACATGAGGACCGCCCCAGGAAAGGAAGACCGAGAGTCACCTCTGCTGCGGAGGATAAGTTTATCCGAGTCACCAGCCTCAGAAATCGCAGGTTAACAGCAGCTCAGATTAGAGACCAGGTCAATGCCACACAGAGTTGTAGCAGCAGACACATCTCTAGAACAACTGTTAAGAGGAGACTTTGTGCAGCAGGCCTTCATGGTAAAATAGCTGCTAGGAAACCCCTGCTAAGGACAGGCAACAAGAAGAAGAGACTTGCTTGGGCTAAAGAACACAAGGAATGGACATTAGACTAGTGGAAATCTGTGCTTTGGTCTGACGAATCCAAATTTGAGATCTTTGGATCCAACCACCGTGTCTTTGTGTGACGCAGAAAAGGTGAACGGATGGACTCTGCATGCCTGGTTCCCACCGTGATGCATGGAGGAGGAGGTTTGATGGTGTGGGGGTGCTTTGCTGGTGATACTGTTGGGGATTTATTCAAAATTGAAGGCATACTGAACCAGCATGGCTACGACAGCATCTTGCAGCGGCATGCTATTCCATCCGGTTTGCATTTAGTTGGACCATCATTTATTTTTCAACAGGACAATGACCCCAAACCCACCTCCAGGCTGTGTAAGGCAATTTGACTAAGTAGGAGAGTGATGGGGTGCTACGCCAGATGACCTGTCCTCCACAGTGACCAGACCTGAACCCAATCGAGATGGTTTGGGGTGAGCTGGACCGCAGAGTGAAGACAAAAGGGACAACAAATGTTAAGCATCTCTGGGAACTCCTTCAAGACTGTTGGAAGACCATTTCCGGTGACTACCTCTTGAAGCTCATCAAGAGAATGCCAAGAGTGTGCAAAGCAGTAATCAAAGGAAAAGGTGTCTACTTGAAGAACCTAGAATAGAAGACATACTTTCAGTTGTTTCGCACTTTTTTGTTAAGTATTTCATTCCACATGTTTTCAGTCATAGTTTTGATGCCTTCAATGTGAATCTACAATTTTCAGAGTCATGAAAATAAAGAAAACTCTTTGAATGAGAAGGTATGTCCAAACTTTTGGTCTGTACTGTATATATACACCTATACATACATAATGCCTTGCGAAAGTATTCGGCTCCCTTGAATTTTTCAATCTTTTCCCACATTTCAGGCTTCAAACATAAAGATAAAAAATGTAATGTTATGGTGAAAAATCAACAAGTGGAGCACAATTGTGAAGTTGAACGAAATTTATTGCTTATTTTAAACTTTTTTAAAAAATAAATAACTGAAAATTGGGTCGTGCAATATTATTCATCCCCTTTCAGTTAATACTTTGTAGCGCCACTTTTGGCTGAGATTACAGCTGCAGTCGCTTGGGGTATGTCTCTATCAGTTTTGCACATCGAGAGACTGATATTCTTGACCATTCTTCCTTTGCAAATTTGGGCATTTTCACTTACTCACTTTTGTTGCCAGCTGTTTGGACATTAATGGCTGTCTGTTGAGTTATTTAGAAGGCACCAAATTTACACTGTTATACAAGCTGTACACTGACTACTGTACATTGTATCAAAGTGTCATATCTTCAGTGCTGTCCCATGAAAAGATATAATAAAACATTTCTTAAAATGTGAGGGGTGTACTCACTTTTGTGGTATACTGTATATCTCAAAATGCTGCAAAAATATATATGTATTTGTATACATGTGTATATATATATTTTCTATTTGGCTTCACACATGACATTGGGCTGCATGTTGCCAAATAGAATTTTTTATATATCCCCACCACATGCTGCTATTGTAGAAGGTATGCATTCACATATATGCTTTTGGTAACCAATTTAATTCGTATCTCAATGACGCATTTAGTTAAGCCCATTTTAGAGAAAACTGAGGTATCTAGTGGAAGCTTAGCTAAATATATAAAACTTTGAAGTTTTTTAAGTTCTCCTGGTCAGATTCAACAAATGACAAAGTATTGCAAAGCGCATTGTGATATCCATTGTCAATAGACAATGAGACAAACATAAAGGGGTTTTCCTCACAAGTACCCTTTAATCAATAGATCTTGGAATAATAATAATTTCTACAATTGGGTGTGTTTAAAAATTGTTTCTGTGCTGAGATAATCTTAGATATGTGTCATTGTGTACTGTGTAATGGCCGTGTCTGACTGTACAGAGACAACGAGGATGGAAATCATACAGACATTACAGCACAGGTTCGCACTTAATTAGCAGTTAAATAAGTTTTTAAACAGGCAGGGAGGGAAATGAGATCCCGTGCTGTAATGTGATCTGTGGTATGATCAGATCACAGTAAGACCCCTGTACGGTCAGACACGGCCATTACACAGCACATAGCAGGAGCACATACAGAAAATTATCTCAGCACAGGAAAAAAAATTAAAACACTAATTTTTTTAAAACCTATTGGTTAAAGTGTACTTTGTTCATGGGACAACCCCTTTAAGAATCTGATTTTTTTTGGTCTGCTAAAATAAGGACCAATTTTCATTTCATCCCCTTTTTTTGTGTCCATTTTTTTTACCATCTATGTATCAACCGTTTTTCTTCAATGCAGCAACAAAAAATGATGGAGGATTCTCAACTTTCTCATAGTGACCAGTCAGTGAAAAATGGACAGCACGCAGATGCCACTCCACATGCTTTCCCCTTTTTTAGTAGACTATTTTATTTGCATGAGCGAGCATTGTTTGCCAATCAGACCCAATTAGAACAGATCCTCCTTGTCTTTTATGAGGACCATAGAAGAAATAGTGGCATGTGAACACCCTGGTGTGTCAGTAATCACTAACAGCACACATACAACAAAAACGGACATGGGAACGAAGCTTTCTAAAGATTTTTTTTTCACTAATGATCCTTACATACTTGATAATCTTCTCATTCCAATTCTCACTATTGAGCACAATATTTCCTTAGTATTGTGAACGTCAGAAAACCAAGTACTGCCATTGCATTTGGAATATTTTGCAATCAGTCTTCAGAAAAACATATTTATATATTCTCAACCCATCAAAAATTGATATTTTAGCTTTCATTCTTATATATGTGACATATTCTGTTATAGTATACCACAAAACATACTAAGGGGTACTTTGCACACTGCGACATCGCTAGCCGATGGTAGCGATGCCGAGCGCGATAGTACCCACCCCCGTCGCACATGTGATATCTTGTGACAGCTACCGTAGTGAACATTATCGCTACGGCAGCTTCACATGCACTTACCTGCCCTGCGACGTCGCTCTGGCCGGAGACCCGCCTCCTTCCGAAGGGGGCGGGTCGTGCAGTGTCACAGCAACATCACACGGCAGGCAGCCAATAGAAGCGGAGGGTCGGAGATGAGCGGGATGTAAACATCCCGCCCACCTTCTCCCTTCCGCATTGCCTGTGGAAGGCGGGCGCAGGTAAGGAGATGTTTGTCGCTCCTGCGGCTTCACACACAGCGATGTGTGGAGCTGCAGGAACGACAAACAACATCGTACCTGCGGACGGACCGACATTATGAAAATGAACGACGTGACACAGATCACCGATTTTTGACTGTTTCACGCTCGTTCATCTTCTCTCCTAGGCTTTACACGCTGCAACGTCGTTACCAGCGACGGATGTGCGTCACTTTCGATTTGACCCCGACGATATCGCAGTAGCGATGTCGCAACGTGCAAAGTACCCCTAAGAGGTCCAGTACATATATACAATTTAAACCGACCAAAAAAAAGCGGTCGGTTTAAAATATTCTGTTAAAGGTAAAAAATATGTGTTGAATCCATCTGATGGCAGCCAGCACAGCAAAAAAATATCCTTATCCCCAATGCTTACAAATATAGTTCCAAAAGTGCATAGATAGTGTTATGCCCAAGAACATGTCTACAAATCATTCAAAATTGTAAAAATACTAGCATGACCAATACTGTTCTCAACTTTTATAAATTAACTTGACCACTTCAGTCAATTACTCAGCAGTGTGATGTCATTGTCTTCTTGTGATTGGCTGCAGTGGTCATTTGCATGCAGTTAGCACCTCATCAGTGCAGTACAGATAACAAAGACTAATAGGAGCAGCAAGGGGATGTACTCAGTTATTAAGGTAAGTAATAGTTATTGTGTTATTATTGAATTACCTGTCTTTTACCTATTTGAGCTTTTTTTTCAATCCCCTTGTATCCAAACCAATAATGATTTTGGCATTCTTGATGTAATACAGAATTAACTTGAAGGGAACCTGTCAGGTCCAATATGCACCCAGAACAACGAGCAGTTCTGGGTGCATATTGCTAATCCCTGCCTAACTGTCTACACTAGCATAGAAAAAGTATTTCTAAAGATCTTTTATCGTATGTTAATGAGCGCAATCCAGCATCGGATTTGCCTGCATTTGCTTATGATTAAGGCCTCTGCCACACTCACGTGAAAATCACGCACGTGCCGAGAGACACGTATTTCCCCTGCGTGTTGCGTGCAGGTAAGTACGTGTCTCTGGTACGTGCGGGCCACGTGTGTTCTACGTGTGCTATCCGCGATAGCACACGTAGAATCGGTAATTTACATACTCACGTGGCCCTTCCTGCTGTCCGCGCTGCTTTCTGTGGTGCTGATCCTCGGTCTCCAGCCCTCCCGTCTCCTCGCTGCTGCTGCTGCCAGGCAGTGACGTGAATATTAAATGAGAATAATGAGCGGCGTTCGGCAGCAGCGTCAGAGACAGGAGGGCAGGAGAAGGTGAGTAAATGTTTTGGTTTTTTTTCACTGACACGTGTGTTTTCTCCAGCGCGTGTCACACGGGACCGCATCCACACTTCACCCGTGTGGTACAGGTGCCGGCCGTGTGACACCCGTGCTGCCAGAGAAAACACTGACATGTCAGCGTTTAGAAAAACGCACACACATACAAACGCACACGGACACACGTTCCGTGTGGTTTTACGTGTGTGTGCCTGCTACAATAGGGTAGCATTGCTTAACGTGTGTCCGTGCCGCCGGTACGTGCAAAAAATGACAAACATGTGCCGGTGGCACGGATGTGTGTCGCAGGCCTAAGGAGTATTTTCTCTGAAACGCGTAAGGTGTAATCAGGGCTTTTGGAAGGATTGATCCATTCTAATTTTTATGATGAATTTGAAATAAAGAAAAACATTTTTTTATGGACATCAGTGCTGGATTTTTACCCCTTCCTCCCTTCAATGATGTCATTAAGAAAGCCAAACATTCACATTGAATGGTAGCCTTACCTCTGGAGAGAGGGCCAGCGTACTGGTATCTCCATGTGGGACTAGTGGCTGTGAAAACAATGGCTTCACTCAGGTCCCTGTGGCACTAATGAAAATAATGGAATGATTGCTTTACTCTAATTACCAATCTCGTGCCTGGCCTTCTATGTACATAAGATTCAGCCTGATGTTGAAACGCGTCACTCTTATTCTTTTGATAAATAAATATGAAGATATTACCTCAATCACCAGCGCTTTTATCACCTCCATTTTTTTTATTTTACTATTGATCATACTCTTTATGATGCCTTTTAGGTGTGATTGATGTCCCCCCAATTGTCTATCTGATATCACTGTAAATCTAATTTTTCATTCCTGAACATCCAGTGAGAAGCAGAGTGGACTCTCCTCCATCTCAACGTCCCACTCGGCATGGTCACTGAGGCATAGTGACGCAGAGTCCCCCTTAGCGGGAAGCAGAGAGGAGCTCTCCTGTTCTTTTATGTGCACAGCATACCCAAAGTAGGTATGCCGGCCTTGGCGTCACTATGCCTTCCTGGTATTCACTGACCTAATCTGAAGTATAAAACCCCCTTAGAATTATTCATTTTCATTCTGTTGAATCCATAGTGTGAGTATCTTGATATGAACATACAAAAATCTGACCCCATGATAATGTCTTCTTAAGACATTAGCCTAATTTTGGAAAATCAATACAGAAACATCTCGAATCCACAATATACAATATCGGTGCCCTTTTACTAACATTTACATATGGCAGCTGTCAGGACGGTATCGTACTTGCGATTACTGATACCTGTCAGCACATTCCTTTGTTATGCAGGTTTTTATATGGTTGGTTGGTTTTTATTTCGACATAAAATAGTCTGTAAAGGCCGCTTTACACGCTGCGACATCGCTCAAGCGATCTCGTTGGGGTCACGGAATTTGTGACGCACATCCGCTCGCTTTAGCGATGCCGTTGCGTGTGACACCTTTGAGCGATTTTGCATTGTTGCAAAAACTTGCAAAATCGCTCATCGGTGACATGGGGTTCCATTCTCTAATATCGTTGCTGCAGCAGTAAAGAAGTTGTTCCTCGTTCCTGCGGCAGCACACATCGCTCCGTGTGACATCGCAGGAACGAGGAACCTCTCCTTACCTGCCTCCCGCCCGCAATGCGGAAGGAAGGAGGTGGGCGGAATGTTCATCCCGCTCATTTCCACCCCTCCGCTTCTATTGGGCGGCGGTTCAGTGACGCAGCTGTGACATCGCTGTGACGTTGAACGAACCGCCCCCTTAGAAAGGAGGTGTTTCGCTGGTCACAGCGACGTCGCAGGGCAGGTAAGTAGTGTGACGGGTCTGGGCGATGTTGTGCGCCACGGGCAGCGATTTGCCCCATGTCGCACAACCGATGGGGGCGGGTACCCACGCTAGCGATTTCGGTCACGATATCGCAGCGTGTAAAGCGGCCTTTAACACTGAAACTGTGAACACTGAATCGTGAACACTGAATCATTATGGGAATGATCATTCCTACAAACAATCATTCTCCAATCATCACTCAGTACGAAGGGCCCTTTAGCTACGTTGGCATATAGTCGTAGACATCAATTTGTGTATTCTGAATCCATTCGAGCACAATGTAAAGAATGTTTGCTGAGGCTATATAGGTCGAGGGGCTTAGTACATGGTGCCCTCTATGAAATATTTAGGAGCTGCCTTACAAATAGTGGGAAGCATTGCTTTCTAAGTCCCATTGCCAGCACATGGAGTTGCACGCACAGTCCCATCAGATAACAGAACATTTCAGATGCTTCTGACCTTAGTGAGGTTAATGCCATATTAAACTTTTCTTGGGAGGAGATCCAACTAAAATTAGCATACAAATTCCCAGAAAATGAGCAGAGCATATCTTAATGGTGATTATTCAAGTATGAGTCAGTGATGTCCTGTTTACAATGGATGTGGGGATGCGTAAGGGGCTGTTATAATAAATAGATGCAAACTGAACCATCTGGATATAGTTTATTTTTTTGTAAATGTACAAATTAATTGTTAAGAGTGAACTTTTTTTATTCTCAAATGTAAGTTGAGTTCCAGCAATCAAACTTCTAAGAACCAGTGCTGTAGAAGATAACACGGTGTAAGGGCTGGTACATGACAAGTGGCTGCAATCCAAGATTTACCACTTGAATAAAAATAGATAGATTACTGGATTCATCCGCAGACATCTATCTGCACTGTTCAGCAGCCAAGTTTGATGATCTGGAAATATTCCATTCAGCACAAAAATAATGGGCATTTAATGTGGCTGGAGGCATCCTAGACCTCAGAAAATGGATACAAGTATCACAACACAATCTGCATCCAATGGCTGCTGCAGTTGTACAGAGTCTGAGCCATGCATGTCCGCATCTTCACCGGCATAAACGTGATCAGCACATCATTCATCTCTGATGTCCCCGACAGTTTAGGTGGGAGGAGATGTGTTTCACACTTCCCACTGTGCTCCACAGAGGCCATTTATCCTACGGGTCAGTATGATTATGGCGATAACCGTTGGTTCTCAACCCCCACTCCATTCAGATGAGGCTCTGCAGATTCTTGAGATCACTATGGATAGAGAATAGGGAAAATCCATTGTTCTTGGAAGCACAGCTCCTGTTTAAATAAGACAATGCAATGCAATGATGGTCTTTTGTGCATACCAAAAAATCCTTTCACCAGACGAACATTTTGAATGCTTTTCTGGTAATTAGTAGACTGTTTAGACTGAATGATTATCATGAGAGGGCATTCCTAGGATAATGATGCAGAGTACATGCACCTTATGAATCTGATGGCAAACATGAAGGTCACTTTTAGGCCACTTGTTGCCATGAAAGACCATCAGCACCACTAAAAACAGGTTATGGAGTGAGTCATGAGTCACTATTAATGAATGTGACATCTAAGGGGTTAAAATGCAGGAATTGGTGTTTAAAGGAAACCTGTCAGGTCCAATATGCACCCAGAACCACGAGCAGTTCTGGGTGTATATTGCTAATAGTACCTAACTGTCCCAGCATCTAGTAGCATAGATAAAGGGATCTTTAGAAAAAGTATTTCTAAAGATCGTTTCTTATGTGCTGATGAGGCCAAGGACTTGTCACAATGGCGTTACTTCCCTTGGCTAGTAGGCCCACATAGAATGTTAGCATGCCCTGTGGGCGTACCAACATGCTAATGAATGCGCAGTAACGCCACACATGCCTCACTTTTCATGGTGGCCGGCGGAGGATCGATGTGCACTGCGCATAATCAGGAAACCCCGGAACTTCCGATCATGCGCACTAAACTGATGCGGTGTAAGTGTACCGCCCTGCGGGCTCGGCTGCGACCGCCGAGCCGCTCGGATCCGTGCTCGCACTGCGGGTGGTGGCTCGAGCCTCTCACGGACCCGGGGGTCACGTCACTCTGCAAGGGAGTTGACGCTGCACGCGGGGGGGGGAGGGTGTTTGAGGTGTTTGGATTTGAGGTGATAGTCCATGACGCCACTCATGGGTTGTGGTGATTGTGGACACCACCGCTGCGGTGAAGGTGTAGGGGCCCCCGGGAGCAGTGTAGTAGCACAGCTAGGTGTTGACCCCTCCGTGGGTAGGGGATGTTGGTCCCGGGGTCCGGTGGGCCGGGGCCCGGGTGCAGGGTGTAGTGTTGCGGTGCAGCGCGGCGCGGTGCCCGATGGCACTGGTGTATTTACTCTGACACAAGACACTGGAGTCACTGGTAAACCAAATGGAGTGATGAACGGGGCCCGCAGCCGGCTGCAGCTTTTCCCAGGTTAGGTTGGTAATGTCCGCTTTTCTCCTGCACCTCTGTATGTGAATCTTGACTCCTGTGCCTAGGCACCGGTAGTCCGCTCCCCGGCGTGTATCTGTCGTAGGAGCCCGTTTGCCCGCAGACGCTGGCCCTTTGGATCTCTGGCCTTTGGTGGTGGCACTTATCCGGAATGGTTGGGCTGTTGCCTTCAATCGGGACTTAGGTGGGAATGAACCCTTGAGGTCCAGACCGCAATCAGTTAATTTGACTATGGTGGTGGCTTCTAGCCTAGTTTGGGGTCTGAGTACCCTGCCTGGTGCTCCGGTATCCAGTTGGCTCCCCGGTTCGGTTCCGGTGGGCCACTACCCTGTCCCGGTCCCTTACGGTTCCACCGGTCGTCTTCCCAGTCTCCTGCAGGCGGCCACTGCCGTCTGCCTCCTTGCCAATGGTGACTGGGCTCTGACCCAGCCACCAGAGTAGTCTTTGGCAGGCCTGAGCACAGGTCTGCTTCTGGATACAACCTCCCTCCTTCACTGTCAAAACCACTCTCCTTACTAACTTGAACTTGACTAAAAGGTTCCCGCCTCCAGGCCTGTGAACTCCTCGGTGGGTGGAGCCAACCACCTGGCTCCACCCCCCTGGTGTGGACATCAAACCTGGAGGGTGGTGACAAGGCTTTTAGTTTGACTGTTGTTACCTAACTGGGAAGGGGGGGGTGTAGTGTTGTTGTGTCTACTTGGGACGACCTGGATAGTCCAGGGCGTCACATAAGCTTCCTGACTTCAGTGAGGTACAGTGCACATGACCGGAAGTGCTGGGACTCCAAATTATGCCCAGTGCGCATCCATCCTCCGCCGGGCGCAATCAAGAGTGAGGTATGTGTGACATCGCTGCGCATTCATTAGCATGTTAGTATGCCCACAGAGGCCAGCTAACATGCTATGTGGGCTGACTAGCCAAGGTCACCCTTTCACCAAGGGGTCTAAATGAGCAATTGCTATTCAATAGTTTATTTAGTATCCGTGGTACTCCCCGCTAAATAACTATTCCATATAATCCTCCAGCTCACCCTTATGGAGAGATCGGTGGCATCCATAGTAATTAATTGATATATTGTCACCGATAGTGTGATCCATTACACTTGCTAGCGTCATATTTACTAATTAGACTTTCCATACCGGCTGGTAATGGTTTCGATTAGAGTTATGAAGAAATCAACAAATGTGTAGATATATCATGTCCCTTAGTTTATTAAATATCCTGAATAATCTCTCCAATATCCCCCTGGGATACACCTTATTCCCCTCATATACCCAATAAATCATCATGTTCTTTCACCGGCCGGCCACATCGCCTCTCACGGTTTTTCCGATGGGAGGCGACTCCTATTGATACTAGGAATTCCAACGTACATGAGGCCGCCAATGGGAAATAATGCTGCCCTGATGGAATGACCAGCCGTCCAATTACATGCTTTGTTTATGGAGCTGGTTCATCCCCTTTATGTGCAGCATTGGGACGGCTTGGTTCCGCTCCCCCCTCTCTAGTGACTACCTATACTTCAGTTGGTATTGTTGGCATAATATCTGGGATGGCGATATGCGGTTCCACGGTTTGAACGCATGCCCCACAGCTTGCCAGGGGGACTTTGTTATGGGTGAGGGGAGGATTTTCCTCCGTTCGCTTTGTCTGTCCCTGGATTGGGGGCGTGTCTTCTTGTTGGTGGAAGAGTGATGAGGCCTTAGGCCAATGGAGCCATAACGGGGTGTGTATCACCGATGATGAGGGGAGGTGCTTCCTTCCCGTTACGCGTCTCCGGGGGCGTTCCCTGGGTGGAACGCTTGTGGAACGCAAGCCTGGGGGACGCAATGAGGAGATGCGCTCCGGATGGGGAGGAGAGGGAGGTCCTCCCCGTTAGTCACGTGCGCCCGCCATTTGGAGACTTTCTCTAGGTGGGACGCTATTGTAGCGTATGCCAGATGACGTATTGAGGAGGCACACTATGGGATGGGGGGGAGGCGTTCCTCTCCTCCTATCATTACTGTCTTCTGACAGCCATGGGCGGTCCCAGGGTGAAACGCACGCCGACCAGCTCTGGATGCTGCTCTACACGTGTTGAGAACTAATGGGATTACATCAGTATCTACATGACGCTAATGGAATTAAACATCAGGTGAGTTGTCCCTCCTGATTGGAGGAGCCACATTAACGCTATGTTTAAAAGACCCCACTTTTTACGAGTCAGACTCTTTTGACATCTGAGGCATGTGAGGGCTGGCAATAAGGACCTGGTATACTTCTAATAATATGTCCCCTGAGGAGTCGATGTGGACGAAACGCGTCGGGACACCAACAGGGTCAGCTTAGGGGTCCAACCTTGCAATAGATGTGGACCGTCCTTGTTAGGACGGGAGTTTGGGGTGGCAGGTAATTTTGTTATTTTGTGGTCTCCTGATTGGATAGGGAGAGTGAATGCTGGACTAGCATACTGAACCCAGGAATCCGAAGGAGAGACTGCCTGCCCCCCATCTTTGGAAGGAGTTGGTGAGACCATTCCTTTTATATGCCTTAATATATGTTTATAATTATGGTATCTGACCATTGTCAGTATCAGATGATAATTGATAACATTTTTTGTTAGGTATATTAATTTTTTATGCTTAGTTTTTCTATCAAATTGGACTAACGTCCGTTGATTCGGCATAATCACTTTTTGTTTTGTTTATTATGTTGGTTCTGTTTATTTGTTTTGAACTAGTGGCCTCCACCATGATTTTCTAAATGCGGTATGAATTGCCTATAGGCTATCTGGGCACGCATATGATGTATACATGGTGAGGGCTTTGTGAGCTGATGAAATATGAACTAGAGGAACTGTGTTCTTCTTTTTAGAATATTTACAATAAAGTATTAATTTTAATGCTGTTACATACACTGTCAATTTGGGATTGCTGTATTACCTGACTAGCCAAGGGAAATAACGGCCTTGTGACTAGTCCCTGTCCTCATTAGCGTATAATAAACGATCTTTAGAGATACTTTTCCTAAAGATCTCTTTATCTATGCTACTAGATGCAGGGACAGTTAAGCAGGGATTAGCAATATACACCCAGAACTGCTCGTGGTTCTGGGTGCATATTGGGCCTGACAGGTTCCCTCTAAGCAAAAGCCTGGCTATATTTACCGATTGGGCTCCTGCATCCACTTTCATGGTCACAGAGGCAGTCGATCAGTATGATAAATATTTCCATCAAGGAGCACTAATTCCCAAGCACTCATTACTGATATACAAGACACAGAGTGTTATGGGGTTAACGTCTTACGGAGACCTCTTTTGCACTTCAAGCATCCAAGAGGTCTATGTATTTTTCATAACACCATTTCGTGGTACATAGGATTTATTGTCTTTTATTATTTAGGGAGGAGAGTAATGTAAAAAAGGCAATTCTGCACTTGTTTTTACTTTATTTTTATGGAGCTCGCAATCTCGTATAAAAAACATGCTACTAGGATGATACCAAACTTGTGCACAATAAAAACATTTTCTTTACTGGGAGACATTCATTATTGTGTTCGTGTCCACATTTTTTTCCAATTTGCATAATTTTTTTGTAGTAAATGGCTGTAAATTTATCAATATTTTTCATTATTAAACCCCTTCACTACCTTGCAATGTTCTATTTTTGCATTATTGACTTTTTCCTTCTTCCAAGAGCCGTAACTTTTTCATTATTCCATTCCTGTAGCCGTATTAGGACTTGTGTTTTGCAGGGCAAATTGTATGTTTTAATGACACCATTCATTTTATCATGTGATGCAAAGGAAAACAGGAAAAAAAATTGTGTGTTTTGAAATTGCAAAAAAGAGTGCAATTCCACAATTGTTTTTTTTTTTGTAAAACTGACCTGACAATATGACAGAGTGATTCTCCAGGTCAGTACGATTATGCAGATACCAAACATGTATAGGTTTTTTTTTTTATTTAAGTGCTTAAAAAAAATTAGACTATTGTAAAGGCCGCTTTACACGCTGCGACATTGCTCAAGCGATCACCGTTGGGTCACGGTATTTGTGACGCACATCCAGTCGCTTTAGCGATGTCATTGCGTGTGACACCTATGAGCGATTTTGAATCGTCGCAAAAACGTTCAAAATCGCTCATTGGTGACATGCCCCCCTATTCTTGATTATCGCTGCTGCTGCAGCTAGCGATGTAGTTCCTCATTCCTGCTGCATCACACATCGCTGTGTGTGACACCGCAGGAACAAGGAACCTCACCTTACCTGCGGCCGCCCGCAATGAGGAAGGAAGGAGGTGGGCGGGATGTTACGTCCTGCTCATCTCCACCCCTCCTTTTCTATTGGGCGGCGGTTCAGTGACGCTGCTGTGACGTCGCTGTGATGCTAAACGAACCGCCTTTTTTTTGCCTCTGTTGCCCTTTTCCAAGACCCATATCGTTTTGATTTTTTTAAATGGGGGGCTGTGTGAGGGCTTATTTTTGTACCCTGAGCTGATGTTTTTATTGACATCATTTTAGGGTAGATATGGTGTTTTTATTCCCTTTTGTTGTAAGGTTGCAATGGACAAAAAAAAACCCAAATTTCTGGCATTTTGATTTTCTTCTCATTACGCTGTTTACAGATCGGATTAATTTATTTTATATTTTGATAGATTGGACATTATACGAATGCAGTGATGCCAAATATGTGTATTTTTTTACTGTTTTTAATTCAGCGAAAGTTGGGTTATTTGAAATTTTGTGTTTTGTTATTCCCTTCTTATTTTAACTTTTTTTCTCACTTTTTTACTGTATCTATTAGTCCCCTTAAGGGACTTGAAGCTGCGTTCATTTGTCCAATCACTTGTGCTACACATAGTGCTACAACACTACTAAAATAATGACCTCCTATGCTGGCGTTCACAGGAGTATCATAACGACAGGCACAAGGGTCATGAGCTGACCCCCGGCAGTCATGGCAATCCTTCCGTTCCCCACAATCACACAACAGGTGCGTCGAGGGGCTGGAGGGATGACACATTCCCCTGCCAACACATGTTAAATGCCATTGGCAGAAATTGACAGCGGCATTTAACAGGTTAACAGCCAGGGTAGCTGTTACTTGTAGAAAATGATGCAGACTCAGAGTTCGAGCTCACATCAAAGGTAGTGAAGGAGTTAATATACCGCGGGAAATTTATCATTGCGTTTATATCTAAAATTGTACAAATGATATAATTTCTTTGTTTTGAATGTCTGAACCAAAGTTGTCAATTATTTACCATTTGATATTCAATTTTTTAGTACTTATAGCAAAACACAATACTAACCAACCAGCCAATTAAAGACCCTATACACAATAGACTAAAGTTTGCTTACTTGTCGATACCAGCCTGATCGGCCAACAGTCTAATGGGTATGGTGGCCTCCTGACTGTAAGGATAGTCCTGGGAGTGGACCCACTGGACCATGCACCGGACTCCCCTGCGACGCCACCTTGAGCGAACCCCTATACAGAGACTGTCGGGCGTAACCGCAGAGGGCCTAGATGCACGGAAGCTGGGATCAGCAAGAGTCACTGGATGCAGGAGCCGATATGGACCAGGTACAGGTTAATGGGATCAGGCAGGAGTCAAGAACTGAGACTGGTGCAGGTCACAGGGATTAGGCTGAAGTCCAGGAGCAGAGACTGGTGCAGGTTAACGGGATCAGACTGAGGTCCAGAGGCAGAGACTGGTGCAGGTTAATGAGATCAGGCTGAAGTCCAGAACTGGAGACTGGTGCAGGTTACTGGGATCAGGCTGGAGTGTGTGCTCAGAACGGTACTCGGGATCTGTAAGCAGAGACAGAGTTACACCAAGCACAGGCATAGAGGGACCTGAACAACTAGTACAAGAGACAAACTACAGGGACACATTGAACAAGCACTTGCCATTGGGGAGTAGCAAGTCTTAAATACCCAAGGTTACTTATTAGTGATATTCCGGATAGCTGTGCTGGCCCTTTCAGCCAAGGAGAGTGCATGTGCGTGCCCCCTAGTGTGCATGTGTGAGGGCCGCAACCTGGAAGTCAGAGCTGAGACCACAGGAGGAGAGGCAGGACGCTGGGGCGCAGGTGGCTGCAATGAGTGAGTGGCGCGGGGCCGGGCCCGACGGGGAAAGGTATGGGCGGGGTAGCAGTAGAGTGGGCTCGGCGGGGAGCGGGGACCCTAGGGGTTGCAGTGACGGGTGGTGAGCGGCGCGGTCGGACCAGGAGCGTGACACTGACGCTCCTTCAACCAGAGGCATAGCTGGAGGTTCAGCTAAGGGGGGGAGAAAACACCTGAGTGGGACCTTAACCAGGTAATCCTGATTACAACTATGTGGCACAGCCTAAAAACAAATATCTCTATACGAAGACCGACGCCAATATTACCACCATACCGTGACCATTTAGAGGTTAATATTAGTCCTGCAGAACATACAAATGATTACACTACACTTATAGATAGTGACTTACAGCTGAGTTCTTTTTGATGGAATCCTTCACTTTTCCAGTCTTTTCCATCTGGCCCTGATCCACATAACAACATTTTCCAGACAAAAATCATCTGCAGAGATTACAACAAGGACACATCTGATTCCTTAAATCTCCAGCATCTATGCCCAACCTGCCCAAACTCCTACTGATGCCCCAATGCTGAGCTGCTGCTAGCGCATGTGTCCCTATTACTGCCCCCACTATGTGGTACAATAATAAGGCTTTTCTTAGCACCCCACACAATAATACCCACCATTGTGCCCCATGCAAAGTAAATTGCCTCCTTTGTCGTATAGATGAAAAAAATTACCCCATAAAAAAACTAATGACGTGCTGTCAGGGCCAGGTGGACGGGCAGACCCAGGAGGTGGATCCACTGGGCCGAACTCCTAGATGGTGGTAAGGGGTCCGGTAGCTGGAGCACTATAGGCAGCAGAACAGTCCGTGCATACGAGTATAACGGAGAAGTCCCTGGGACCACGGAGTCACTGATGGTAGTCCGGGTGACGCAGCTCAGGTTCGGAAGCCGAGAAGATGTCAGGCGGGGTCCGGAACCTTTGGAGCGAGATGACGGGTCACCGCAGGGATCCGAGATGGTACGGACTGTCAGGATGGCAGATGGACAGCGTTCGGGGGTTCGGGATTCGGCAGGACCGGATGGCGAGGCAGGCACGGCTCTACAAGAGAGATAGGTGAGTATATCATAGAGACACCAGGAGACCTGACTCCTAGCTTAAGAAACACGAAGATCAGGCCCCGCCCCCTTGGACATCAAACCCCTTTATACCCTGTACCTGTTTGCATCATTTCCTGTTAATGGACGCTGGCCCTTTAAGAAAGGGTCAATGACCGCGCGCGCGCCCTAATGCGCATGCGCGCGGCCCGAGTGCCAGAAGCCAGAGCAGGAAGCTGCGAGGAGGAAGCAGCAGGGCCGGGCTGGGGCTGGGAAGCCGACGGGCGCCGGGAGCGGGGACCAGGACACCGGGGACGCGCCGGCAATGGATGCTGGAGAGCGGGGAGCGGCGGTGACCGGACCAAGGAACCGGGAAGCGAGGCAGGGGAGCCGGGGAGCGTGACAGGTGAGCCGGAGGGCAGCGCAGGGGACCCGGGGAGCGTGACAGTACCCCCCCCCACGCCCCCCTCCCCGCAACCGGGACATGAAGGCACGGATCAGCAGAGTACCCACATTCTCCCGGGGCTCCCAGGACCTATCCTCAGGACCATACCCAGCCCAGTCCACCAGGAAGAACTGTCGACCCCGTACGGTCTTCATGGCCACGATATCCCTTACCGCATAGATGTCGTCATCGGCAATAGGAGGAGGAGCCGAACTGGCCGCAGCGGAGAAGGGACCAAGGACAACCGGCTTGAGCAGGGAGACGTGGAAGGAGTTGGGTATCCTCATCGTGGCCGGGAGCTGTAGCTTGTAGGAGACCTCATTGATCTTGTTGAGGACTTTAAACGGCCCGATGTAGCGAGGACCCAGCTTGTAGGATGGTATCTTCAATCGGACGTACTTGGAAGCAAGCCAGACTAGATCTCCAGGAGAGAAACACGGAGGGTCCAGACGTCTCTTGTCTGCGTGTCTCTTCATCCGCAGGGAAGCACGCCCAAGGGACGCCTTGACAGAGTCCCAAATGGTTGAAAAGTCACGGGCTACAGTATCAGCAGCAGGGACATCCGAAGAAGGGGATACAGGCAATGGAACGGAGGGCTGAAGTCCGTAAACGACATGGAAGGGAGAGCTGGAGGACGACTCACTGATGTGGTGGTTATGGGAGAATTCAGCCCAAGGTAGAAGCGTGGACCAGTCGTCGTGATGGGCGTTGACATAGTGACGTAAGAAGGAGGTCAAGATTTGATTGACCCTCTCCACTTGGCCATTAGACTGAGGATGGTAGGCAGAAGAGAAGTCCAGAGTCACTCCCAGATGTTTGCAGAGCGCCCTCCAGAAGCGGGAGGTGAACTGAGTTCCTCTGTCGGATACGATGTGTGATGGAAAGCCATGCAAGCGGAAGATATGATGTATATAGGCGTCCGCGAGTTCCTGAGCAGAGGGCAGTCCAGCCATAGGGACGAAATGAGCCATTTTAGAGAACCGGTCCACCACGACCCATATGACTGTGTGTCCGGAGGACAATGGCAAGTCCGTAATAAAGTCCATCGCTATGTGTTGCCACGGAACTGAGGGTATCGGTAGAGGCAGAAGACGGCCATATGGCAGGTGTTTGGGCGTCTTGTTCCTGGCACAAGAGGAGCAGGCAGAGACAAAAGCAGCGACGTCCGTGCGAAGGGATGGCCACCAGTAATGGCGTACAATCGCACCCCATGTTCTCTTCTGGCCAGCATGACCGGCTGTTTTCGAGGCATGACCCCAGTGTAACACTTTTTGCCTGTCAGTATCAGAGACATAGGTCTTTCCGGGCGGTATCTGGGCCAGGGTGACAGGAGCCACCGGAATGATTTTGCTAGGACAGATGATGGGTTGGGTAGTCTCCTCCTCCTGCTCCATGGGCATGAAAGACCTGGACAAGGCATCAGCGCGTACGTTCTTGTCCGCGGGTCGGAAATGGAGCTGGAAATCAAACCTGGCAAAGAATAAGGACCACCTGGCTTGCCGTGGGTTAGTCGCTGAGCGGACCGCAGGTATTCCAGGTTCTTGTGGTCCGTGTAAATAATCACGGGGTACACTGCTCCTTCCAGAAGGTAGCGCCATTCCTCCAGAGCCAGTTTGACTGCCAATAGCTCTCGGTCACTGATGGTGTAGTTGCGCTCAGGCGCTGAGAAGCTCTTGGAGAAGAATCCGCAAGTTACCATCTTCCCGGAGGAGGACTTCTGCATGAGCACTGCTCCGGCTCCCGAGGAGGAGGCATCCACCTCCAAGGTGAACTGGCGGTTTAACTCCGGACGGTGGAGTACAGGAGAGGAGGGAAATGCCCGCTTCAGAGAGCCAAACGCGGCGTCGGCCGCAGGTGACCAGTCCTTTGGATTAGCCTCCTTCTTGGTCAAAGCGGAGAGAGGAGCAGTCAGAGCAGAGAAGTGAGGGATAAACTGGCGGTAGTAGTTGGCGAATCCCAGGAAACGTTGGATTGCCTTCAGTCCAGAAGGAGGCGGCCAGTTGAGAATGGAGGAGACCTTCTTTGGATCCATCTGCAGTCCGGTATCAGAGATGATGTACCCCAGGAAGGGGAGAGAAGACTGCTCAAAGACACACTTCTCGTACTTGGCGTACAAACGATTCTCTCTCAGTCTTTGTAGAACCCGCTGTACGTTCTCTCTGTGGGTCTGGAGGTCTGGAGAGAAGACAAGGATGTCATCCAGATACACTACCACACAGACGTAGAGCAGGTCCCGAAAAACGTCGTTCACCAGTTCTTGAAAGACGGCTGGGGCGTTACACAGGCCGAAGGGCATCACGCAGTATTCATAGTGCCCATCGCGAGTGTTAAACGCGGTCTTCCATTCGTCCCCAGAGCGGATGCGTACCAGATTGTAAGCACCCCGAAGATCCAGCTTGGTGAACACACGAGCTCCTCTAAGCCGGTCAAACAATTCGGGGATGAGCGGCAGAGGGTACTTGTTTTTTACGGTGATTTGGTTCAATCCCCGGTAATCTATGCATGGGCGTAAGTCGCCCTCTTTCTTCTTGACGAAGAAGAAGCCTGCTCCAGCAGGAGAGGAGGATCTCCGAATGAATCCCCTTGCCAGGCTCTCTGTGATGTAAGTAGACATGGCCCTTGTTTCGGCTGGAGACAATGGATATATCCGTCCTCGAGGAGGTGTAGTTCCTGGGAGCAGGTCGATGGCACAATCGTAAGGACGATGTGGCGGAAGTACCTCAGATTCCTTTTTATCAAAGACGTCTGCGAAGGACCAATAGGCCGAGGGCAGTCCCGGTAGGTTCTCTGGAACCGGAGGTCGTCGGATGGGTTGTATGGTCTTCAGACACTTCTCATGGCACGAAGAGCCCCATCGGGTGATTTCGCCAGTACCCCAGCTGACTGATGGTTCGTGTGTCCGCAACCAGGGAAGTCCCAGCAGGATTTGATGGGACATGTGTGGAAGGACGTAGAGCGATGTTCTCTGTGTGCAGGGCACCGATACGCAGTTCGACCGGCCTGGTGATCCAGGAGATGGTGTCAGAGAGGGGTCTTCCATCCACAGAGGCAATCACTAGGGGCTTGTCGAGTGGAGTAACAGGCACCTGGTACTTGTCTACCGTGGCCTGCTGGATGAAATTGCCTGCTGCCCCGGAATCGAGGTATGCCTCAGCCGTGAACCGCGTCTCTCCCGTTGTCACTTGCACAGTCCACGTAACCGGGTCTGAGAGAGTCCCAGCACCTAGGGTGGCCTCTCCTACCAACCCTAGGCTTTGGAGTTTCCCGGCCTCTCTGGACAGGAGCGTAGCAGGTGTGTGCCCTCTCCGCAGTAAAAGCAGAGACCCTTGGTGAGCCGCTCTGCTCGACGTTGTTCAGACTGCCGCACTCGGTCGATCTGCATGGGCTCGTGGACGGGGGCCCCAGCTGTTGATGACTGAAGTACGGAGGGCTTCTGCGGAGGAGAGGAATGCCGTACCGGACGTCTCTCACGGGACACTTCCTTGGATCGCTCCTGAAAGCGAAGGTCTACTCGAGTCGCTAGGGCAATCAGGGCATCCAGGGTGGTCGGTACGTCACGACCCGCCAGCTCATCTTTAATTCGCCCCAAGAGACCTTCCCAGAAGGCGGCGGTTAGGGCCTCGTTGTTCCAGCCGAGTTCCGCAGCCAGGGTGCGAAACCGGATTGCGTATTGACCCACCGTCAGAGTCCCCTGACGTAACCGGAGAAGAGACGAAGCAGACGCGGAGGCGCGTCCGGGCTCATCAAAGGTGCCACGGAATGCCTGCAGGAACTCTTGGATGTTCGTGGTCACAGGATCCCCCTTCTCCCACAAGGGGTTCATCCACGCCAGTGCCTCACCCTCTAGATGGGACATGATGAAGGCGACCTTGGCTTGGTCGGAGGCAAACAAATGCGGCAGCTGCGTGAAATGGAGGGAGCATTGGTTTAAGAATCCCCTGCAGGTCTTGGGGTCTCCGGCGTACCAGGGTGGTGAGGCCAAACGAAGTCTGGAAGCTTCTGAAGAAGTCGCCACGGGAGCTGGAGCCGTGGCTTGACTAGTGGAAGCCCGGGATGTTGAAGACGTAACTGCTGCTTGTAGCGTGTTCAGGCGGGCGTCCACAGAAGACATGAATTGCAGCATGCGGGTCTGAGTCTCACGCTGGCGTTGGAGTTCCTCCTGTACGGCTGCTAGTGCTGCAGCGGGATCCATGGCCTGATCTTACTGTCAGGGCCAGGTGGACGGGCAGACCCAGGAGGTGGATCCACTGGGCCGAACTCCTAGATGGTGGTAAGGGGTCCGGTAGCTGGAGCACTATAGGCAGCAGAACAGTCCGTGCATACGAGTATAACGGAGAAGTCCCTGGGACCACGGAGTCACTGATGGTAGTCCGGGTGACGCAGCTCAGGTTCGGAAGCCGAGAAGATGTCAGGCGGGGTCCGGAACCTTTGGAGCGAGATGACGGGTCACCGCAGGGATCCGAGATGGTACGGACTGTCAGGATGGCAGATGGACAGCGTTCGGGGGTTCGGGATTCGGCAGGACCGGATGGCGAGGCAGGCACGGCTCTACAAGAGAGATAGGTGAGTATATCATAGAGACACCAGGAGACCTGACTCCTAGCTTAAGAAACACGAAGATCAGGCCCCGCCCCCTTGGACATCAAACCCCTTTATACCCTGTACCTGTTTGCATCATTTCCTGTTAATGGACGCTGGCCCTTTAAGAAAGGGTCAATGACCGCGCGCGCGCCCTAATGCGCATGCGCGCGGCCCGAGTACCAGAAGCCAGAGCAGGAAGCAGCAGGGCCGGGCTGGGGCTGGGAAGCCGACGGGCGCCGGGAGCGGGGACCAGGACGCCGGGGACGCGCCGGCAATGGATGCTGGAGAGCGGGGAGCGGCGGTGACCGGACCAAGGAACCGGGAAGCGAGGCAGGGGAGCCGGGGAGCGTGACAGGTGAGCCGGAGGGCAGCGCAGGGGACCCGGGGAGCGTGACACGTGCAAATGTCCTAGAAAACAGTCCCTTCGTTTTGCCACTGAGAAAGTAATAATGCAGCATGTGCACATTGATGGTCACAATACCCTGAGTGCCCCTATTACAATAATTCTTCTATTGTGCCCACTTAACAATTATTTATGTCTTTTGAGTCCACCCATGTAAAGTTCCCCTAGACACAGCATGATATGCCCACAGTTCCCCTATACATAGCAGGATGGGCTCACTGCTCCCCTATACACAGTATGATCGGCCCACAGCTAGCCTATACACAGTATAAAGCATCCACAGCTCCCCTATACAATATGATGTCCCTACTTCTCCCTTATACACAGTATGATGCCCCCACATCTCTACTGTACACAGTATAATGGACCCACAGCTTCCCTATACATAATATAAGTGGCCCACAGCTCCCCTCTACATAGTATGATGTCCCCACAGCTCCACTATGACAATATGATACCCCTACTTCTCCCATATACTCAGTGCAATGGTACCACAGCTCCTCTACACAGTATTATGCCCTCACAGCTCCCTTATACATAGTATGATGTCCCTACAGCTTCCCTATACACAGCATGATGTCTCCACAGCTACCCTATACACAATATGATGCCTCCACAGCTCCACTATGAGTACCATAGCTCCTCTACACAATATTATGCCGTCACAGCTCCCATATACACAGTATGATGTCCCTACAGCTCCCCTATACACAGCATGATGTCTCCACAGCTACCCTATACACAATATGATGCCTCCACAGCTCCACTATGACAATATGATTCCCCTACTTCTCCTGTATACTCAGTGCAATGGTACCATAGCTTCTCTACACAATATAATGCCGTCACAGCTCCCCTATACACAGTATGATATCTCTACAGCTCCCCTATACACAGCATGATGTCTCCACAGCTACCCTATACACAATATGATGCCTCCACAGCTCCACTATGAGTACCATAGCTCCTCTACACAATATTATGCCGTCACAGCTCCCATATACACAGTATGATGTCCCTACAGCTACCCTATACACAATATGATGCCTCCACAGCTCCACTATGACAATATGATGCCCCTACTTCTCCTGTATACTCAGTGCAATGGTACCATAGCTTCTCTACACAATATTATGCCGTCACAGCTCCCCTATACACAGTATGATATCTCTACAGCTCCCCTATACACAGTATGCTTCCTGTACAGCTCCCTATATATGTCTGATTGGCCCACTGCTCCTCCAGCATACAGTATAACCACCCCAGAGTAGTCAACACACTATATAATTCCCCCATAGTAGTCCCACACTGTAGGAGGGCCCCTACAAGAGTTTCTACACTGTATGAGGCCACCACATTTCATAATGACACGCAGACTGTATAACTGCAAAAATAATATATGAGAAAAAAATGTGTTGTGATGGGGTCTTTCACAATACGGACAGCGGCCGTTTTTGTGTGTGAAACGTCCATCATCCATAACCCTGCAGCGTCCTCCTGCATCCATAATTTTACACTGATGAAATAAAGGTTTCTGGAACGGTGAGTACCACCTTTTCTTTTTTCTTTATATTACAAATATATTAGCTCAACAAGTCCAGCAGCTGTAAATGATCATTGATGTGTGTGGGGACCTCCAGGCTGTCCTACTTGTCAAGGAAAACTAGGATCACAAAACTGAGCTAAACTGAAGTCAGAAGTCTCTGACAGCATCTTGTCTACATCTTCTTATAGAATATACATAAGCACATATAGGATAGGGGCAGGGAATAGGATCGCTTAAAGGGAATCTGTCAGCAGGTTTTTGCTATGTAAACTGAAGCCAGCATGCTGCAAGGGTTAACAAAGAAATTTCAGGGATGCCTGTCTTGTCACAGTCCGGATCTGTTGTTTATTTGCTATGTTTCTTTAAGCAGCAGGACCCTTTTCATTGCTCAGACTACAAAGTCACACACCTGCCAGTCCTGCACTTCCCTTCCTCTGATTGACACCTCACCGTCAATGCTCAATGTCTATAGAGAGCCTGGTGTGGGCAGCTCTCAGCTCTGCTACATGACTACAACTAAAAATTCTGATTGTATCAGAACGGCTGCAGCCAGTGATCTAAGTGATTCATCATTGGATTCAGGATCTCATTGCCTACATCATACTGCTCTCAGATGAGGTAGCAAAAACGTGCTGACATTCCCATTAAAGGGTTATTCCTTTTCATTTAGGTTTCTACTACAGCTACAGCTTGTTATAAAGCATCAAACCTCCCTTTTACTCAGCTTCCTCGGGTCCACTGCCGAGTCTCTGCTGCTGCTTTCAATGCATGGCATGTACCTGGGCCCATAGACTGCCATTGGTCTTGGCAGCACAGATCTTATTTACACTGGATGAGGTGCTACCAAGAACAATGATTTTTAATCAAGCTCTTTGTTCTTGTGTTGGGTGATTTTCACTTTGTTTACACTACTTATATATTGTGAAAACGTGTAAATAGGAACCCTCATTTTCCAATAATCGGAGTATGTACCTGCACTTTATAGGAAATGGCTAGTAGCTATCCTATGTAATTGCATCATAAATAGAGAGAACAGTCCCGCACCACTGGGTATTACCTTGAGGTACCGCACGCTTGCTAGGAGTTTAGCTCAGATACATGCTATTCACCGGCTGCGGGGTGCTCGTCCACGTAGAAGGATAAATCCAGGAAAATCCAGAAAGGAAAAAGACCGCACTCTCCACTGTGCCGAAAATCCTCTTTATTCAAACAGATGCAGGGTAAAAGGCAGGAGAGGAGCTAGGTGCAGGCTCGGACGACGGCCGATTCGCGTGTGATTATGCTTCGACTTGTTCAGTCGAAGCGTAATCGCACGCGAAACGGCCGTCGTCCGAGCCCGATTCGCATGTGATTATGCTTCGACTTATTCAGTCGAAGCGTAATCGCACGCGAAACGGCCGTCGTCCTTGTGAGGAGCCTGCACCTAGCTCCTCTCCTGCCTTTTACCCTGCACCTGTTTGAATAAAGAGGATTTTCGGCACAGTGGAGAGTGCGTTTTTTTTCTATCCTATGTAATTGACACAAGATAATGGGAAATGACGTTCTAGTTTTTGCACAAAGCTAGGTCTCTTCTTATCTCATTACTAACAGAATGTTTCTTTTGACTCCAGGAAAATCTCTTTAATCTCTCATGCATGATATTGTAAGATAACCACACTGCTGCCCATACCACCTCTTTGAAATGGTTTTCAACCAGGCGAAGTCAGTGGTTTGAATCTAACTATATAATTAAGCAGATCTGCACTTAGACGGGACTGATGAATAGAAAATTACTTTATATTAGAGAAAATAATTTTATATTATGGAAAATGTCTTTGAATTCAAAGCTTTTCAAATAAAGATTGTGAGCTACAATAACAGTACTTATTTTTTTTTTACAAAATGAATTATTATATTTGGATTCTAACAAGATCAAAGCAGTCCTATATTGTATATATCTAGATCATATGGCAGGAGCTGTCTTGGAGTTCCAAATAATATTAGCAGGCTGCCACCACTAGAGGGAGCAAGCTGCACATAGATTTTCATGGCCGTAACTGAATTCACATGCTAATGCCTCTTGTGGTTTTTCTAAAGTACAACACAATTTACCCAAAGCCTTCTCCTGCAGTTTTCCACCATTTAATTAATGTGATTACTTAGTTTTAAGCTATGTAAGGCATACCTAGCTTTAGAAATGTTCAAATTCATTACATGTAGTTCTGAAATGAATTTTGGGTAGGAACGGATCCTCTCTCCCCCTCACGCAACCCTAAAATAAACAGAGATATGAAATATATGTTCATATCAATTTATTTTGTGTATCAAAAATGGTTATAGGTTTATCAATGAGGTTGTCCAGGTTTGGTAAAGTCTGCAACTACTCTTTGTGACCGTAGACTTGTAAATCCTCACAGCGCACACATTGCACAGTATCAGGATTCTAAGGTGCCAACAGCGAGACCATCCG
Organism: Anomaloglossus baeobatrachus; assembly: GCF_048569485.1. Taxonomy (NCBI): domain Eukaryota; kingdom Metazoa; phylum Chordata; class Amphibia; order Anura; family Aromobatidae; genus Anomaloglossus; species Anomaloglossus baeobatrachus. Next base: position 89,910,710 of record NC_134361.1, read on the forward strand.
GCAGTGACGAACACAGACAGAAAAGGCCCCTATGCAAGATCAGTATATGGACCCTTTGCAGTCCAATATCTCATCATAATGTATAATTCTATCTACTTTGAAGTTGTAAAAGGGCCCCTTCACCTCCAGGGCTTCTGTGTGGCTGCACAGGTTGCACTAATGATATGTCCGACCTTGCCAGGAGTTCATGTGACCAAAAGTGACCACATGTGACCACAAGTATACAATATGTATACTTCCATCCATATTCTGACTAGACGTCCACGGCCTTGCTCAATCTGCTTGCATTGAGCAAGACTGCACACATCTAGTTGGAATGTGGCCAGATGTATGCATTTCGCGTTCTTGTGGTCACATTACCTCCCACTCTTGGCACTGGCACTGGAGAATCCTGACAGCCGCAATGTGTGCACTGTGAGGATTCACAAGTCTGCAGTCACATAGGGTAGCTGCAGCCTTTACTAACAAACCTGGACCACCATGCTAACTGCAGATTATCCTCTTTCGCAAAGTTCTCTTTAGACAGCACCTTGGGTGGAACTCGGTGGATTTAAAAGGGTGGTTCACCCATATTTTTTATTTTCTAGATCGATATTATATTGAGAAACAATGTTTCTCTCAAATAACATATGTTGGCAATAGTGCCTGTGAGAGGCGCTATTGCGGACCGCTGTTCCCCGCTCCGTGATCCCCAGGCTCTTATTGCAGACCGCTGTTCCCAGCTCCATGACCCCCGGGCTCTGTGACCTCGGGGATCCGGTGATGTCACGTCAAGTTCCGGATCACGTCATATCACCATGGTTGGGCCCCAGTCTTCCTGACTCACTGGCTGTGGGCCGTGTTTCACTGCTCGTTGCAACCCAGAGTGTCTCCTGCTTGCAGTGCTCTGCTGTGAGGGAGGAGGGAGCTGATGGGCTGTGACGAGCGGTGAAACACCGCCCAGAGCCCATCACTCACGGACACTGTTGCCGGCCGCGGTGTCAGGAACTTGACGTGACGTCACTGGATCCCCGAGGTCACGGAGCTCGGGGGTCACGGAGTGGGGAACAGCGGTCTGCAATAGCGCCTCTCACTGGCACTATTGCCAACATAAGGTATTTGAGAGAAAGATTGTTTCTCAATATAATATCGATCTAGAAAATAAAAAATAAGAGTGAACCATACCTTTAAATATATCTTCAACCTTAAACACTATGAAACCTATTGATGATGGGAAATAACTGTGGCTTCTCTGCACTGCCATAAATGAGCAGATGAGATGAGTCCAGGATCATAACATATTCTGTATGGTTTATTTATCAACACGTTTCAAGTGACACAGAACTCTTCATCAGAAAAAAAACATAATCTACCTTAGATTTGTTCTAATTTAACCTATTAGCGTATGGACCCCACCAATCAACAAGTTACCCAATGCATAGATGAAAACTTGCTTTCATCGAAGAATTCTTTTAAGGAGATAAAAGAAATTCTGACTAAAAGCGTGTGTATTTTGACTGTGCTATTGAGAGTTACGGTGATTATCATAGTGCCAGAAAGAATCTCGTCTGGTCTATTAAAAAAAAGAAAAAAAGGTTGGATTCCGTCTTTTCGCAGTTTTGCATTACGTGACCTGACCCAGCCTCTGACTCCATACGCCAAGCTCTTGCTGTGAGAAATATAACTCACTCTACAGCAGATGAACACTAAAGATGAAAGTAGGTGAAGGAGTAAAAATTGTGCAGGATGCAACCCATGTGGACTGCAGAAGTTCTTTTGTACTTTATTGGGTCGTATATCATAGAAGAGTAATGTTAATGGTATACAGTAGTGAGGCCTCGCAGTTCTTCAAAATCGTCCATTGAGTGTTACTTTCTAGATGACTGAAATCTCCTTAGAATTTATACATCCAAACAGATGGTTTAATTTTACGGGACTGTTTGTGTCTTTTTGTAAGAATATTTGATCATTTATTTTGGAATGCAATGTAATTTAACGTAGCTGTAAATAGGCTTTCCGTCATCCAGTGACTTGACGTAGCCTTCTATCCAGATAACCTGGCCAAGACAGGGATCTTCTGTTAGGTTCTCCTGCATGCGGTCACATGTTATTTTCTGCCCTGTGATGGGCTATTCCCTGCAGCGGGTTGTTTGCTGGCTGTTGGAGGGACTTACTCACACGCGCAGCTTCCAGGCTGCTGGTCTCCTTTATTCCTTTATCTGGGGGAGTTCATACCTGGAGCGTCGCCAGTTTTATTTTCTGGCTAAGTTGCGGTAAGCACCTGTCTCCTGTTTAGGCTGGGGCCACACGGGGACTACTGCGATCCCCTTGCATGACACTCGGCTCGTGCTGGCAGTACAGCAGAGCCGAGTGTCATGCGTGTGTCCTTGCAACTGAGGTCCGTTTGTGCGAGCAGTCCTCAGCTGCGGGGGGCGGGCCGGCACTCAGGAGGGGAGGGAGGGATTTCTCTCCCTCTCTCCTGCATAGCTGGCTATTACAATTCTCGCACTGCACTAGCGGTACACCGGTGTACCGTGAGTGCAGTGCGATTTTTCTCTCGCCCCATTCACTTGAATGGTGCGAGAGAAAGAGTCTCAGCTTACAATCGCAGCATGCTGCGATTGTTTTCTCAGTCCGATTAGGGCTGAGAAAATAATCGCTCATGTGTGCTGACACACAGGCTAGAATTGGTCCGAGGGGAATGCGATGTTTTATCGCACTCCACTCGCACTGTTTTTCTCGCCGTGTGGCTTAGGCCTTATAGTGACTGATCTTGGTACTCGACCCTGGACTGACCCCTAACTTACATCTGTCTTCTCCCCTCTGACTTCTCCGTTCCCGTCTGGCTCCTGACTCTGGCCTTCTCCCCTGACTACTTTTCTGCCTGCCCCTTGTATGTATACTTACTCTCCTGGTACCCGACCTCCGGCTTGTCTGATGACCTCTCTCATGTCTGCTCCCTGTGTCTCTTCGTGCCCTCTCAGTTCTGACCCCGGCCTACCTGACTTCCCTCAGTCTTTAGGTATCCCCAGTGCCACCTAGTGTACAGCCTGATTATTGCATCTCTCACTCCTTTGTGAGAGCAACGTTATACATACAGTGCCTACAAGTAGTATTCAACCCCCTGCAGATTTAGCAGGTTTGATAAGATGCAAATAAGTTAGAGCCTGCAAACTTCAAACAAGAGCAGGATTTATTAACAGATGCATAAATCTTACAAACCAACAAGTTATGTTGCTCAGTTAAATTTTAATAAATTTTCAACATAAAAGTGTGGGTCAATTATTATTCAACCCCTAGGTTTAATATTTTGTGGAATAACCCTTGTTTGGAATTACAGCTAATAATCGTCTTTTATAAGACCTGATCAGGCCGGCACAGGTCTCTGAAGTTATCTTGGCCCACTCTTCCATGCAGATCTTCTCCAAGTTATCTAGGTTCTTTGGGTGTCTCATGTGGACTTTAATCTTGAGCTCCTTCCACAAGTTTTCAATTGGGTTAAGGTCAGGAGACTGACTAGGCCACTGCAACACCTTGATTTTTTCCCTCTTGAACCAGGCCTTGGTTTTCTTGGCTGTGTGCTTTGGGTCGTTGTCTTGTTGGAAGATGAAATGACGACCCATCTTAAGATCCTTGATGGAGGAGGCGGAGGTTCTTGGCCAAAATCTCCAGGTAGGTCGTGCTATCCATATTCCCATGGATGTGGACCAGATGGCCAGGCCCCTTGGCTGAGAAACAGCCCCATAGCATGATGCTGCCACCACCATGCTTGACTGTAGGGATGGTATTCTTGGGGTCGTATGCAGTGCCATCCAGTCTCCAAACGTCACGTGTGTGGTTGGCACCAAAGATCTCGATCTTGGTCTCATCAGACCAGAGAACCTTGAACCAGTCTGTCTCAGAGTCCTCCAAGTGATCATGAGCAAACTGTAGACGAGCCTTGACATGACGCTTTGAAAGTAAAGGTACCTTACGGGCTCGTCTGGAACGGAGACCATTGCAGTGGAGTACGTTACTTATGGTATTGACTGAAACCAATGTCCCCACTGTCATGAGATCTTCCCAGAGCTCCTTCCTTGTGGTCCTTGGGTTAGCCTTGACTCTTCGGACAAGCCTGGCCTCGGCACGGGTGGAAAGTTTCAAAGGCTGTTCAGGCCGTGGAAGTCTAACAGTAGTTCCATAAGCCTTCCACTTCCGGATGATGCTCCCAACAGTGGAGACAGGTAGGCCCAACTCCTTGGAAAGGGTTTTGTACCCCATGCCAGCCTTGTGACCCTCCACGATCTTGTCTCTGATGGCCTTGGAATGCTCCTTTGTCTTTCCCATGTTGACCAAGTATGAGTGCTGTTCACAAGTTTGGGGAGGGTCTTAATTAGTCAGAAAAGGCTGGAAAAAGAGATAATTAATCCAAACATGTGAAGCTCATTGTTCTTTGTGCCTGAAATACTTCTTAATACTTTGGGGGAACCAAACAGAATTCTTGTGGTTTGAGGGGTTGAAAAATAAATGACCCTCTGAATAAACTTTTCACAATTTTAAAAAAAAAATAAAAAAAGAAATAACATTCTTTTTTGCTGCAGTGCATTTCACACTTCCAGGCTGATCTACAGTCCAAATGTCACAATGCCAAGTTAATTCCGAATGTGTAAACCTGCTAAATCTGCAGGGGGTTGAATACTACTTGTAGGCACTGTACACTATCTAAAAAGACAAATCTGCATGTTTTTCTCACTATCTGACATGAAATCAGAATAAACCTTTCCCGTTTTAGGTCAATTAGGAACCAAAATTATTTATATTTTCCAAATGTCAGAATAATGAGAGACAGTGTTTTAAGGCATTTTTATTACTAAGTTTATATACACTAAAAGTACTATGCCTTTAAACAATATGGGACAGCCCATATGATGATGTCATGCCCTTGGAAGCTTCTGATAGGTTTATTGGCAACATCTGAGTTAATAGAGACACACCTGTGGATGTATTTTTATGCACACCTGAATTAGAAACCATACAGATTTACATTGTAATTTTTTACAGTTAGGGTTCCCAACTTGGTTCTTTTCCATTTTCTGGACAGCTTATCCAAAATGTACCCCAAAATTTTATAAAAAAAACATCAGCCCTCACACAGCTCCAGAAATAAAAAGAGTAATGGGTAATAGAAAATGGCGACGAAAAACACTTTTTATTTCGTTTTACAAACTTCCAATTTTTTTTCAGCACTTAGAAAATAATATATACTAATATAATTATTGTTATAATCATAGTGACCTGTAGAATTTGAATTTCAAATCATGTTTAACACACATTGTATGCTGTAAAAATAAAACAATGATGGAGTTGCTTTTTTTTCATCATTTCATCGCACTTGGATTTTGTTTTTCCATTCTCAAGTAAATTGTATGAAATTGTACAGCTACAGCTCACCTTGCAAAAAAACAAGACGACATAAAGCTATGTTGATGGAAAAAAATGAAAAAATGTCGAAGAAGGAGAAGAAAAAATATAAATTGAAAATTGTGCATTTCGGAAGAGATTTAAAGAGTTGCGCCATCAGAATAAATCCTATCCTTATGCCCTGTTAGGGTATATGGCTGTCAGTGAGGGGGGACCTCACTCGTCATCCCAATCTATGAGCCTTAAGGCCCCATTACACGCAATGACGTATCTAACGATATATCGCCGGGGTCACGGATTCCGTGACACACATCCGGCATCGTTAGCGACATCGTTGCGTGTGACACCAACGAGCGTCCGTTAACGATGGAAAATACTCACCAAATCGCCCATCGTTGACACGTCGTTCATTTTCAAAAAATCGTTGGTTGTTGAGGACGCAGGTTGTTCGTCGTTCCTGCGGCAGCACACATCGCTACGTGTGACACCATAGGAACGAGGAACAACACCTTACCTGCAGCCGCCGGCAATGAGGAAGGAAGGAGGTGGGCGGGATATTCCGCCAGCTCATCTCCACCCCTCCGCTTCTATTGGGCGGCCGCTTAGTGACATCGCTGTGATGCCGAATGAACCTCCCCCTTAGAAAGGAGGCAGTTCGCCAGCCACAGCGACGTCACTAGGCAGGTAAGTCCGTGTGACGGGTCCTAACGATGTTGTGCGCCACGGGCAGCGATTTGCCCGTGACGCACAAACGACGAGGGCGGGTGCTTTCGCTAGCGACATCGCTAGCGATGTCGCTGTGTTTAAAGCAGCCTTTAGAGGTAAACCACTATCAAGCAGCCACTCTCACGTTTGCATGTTTGGGCTATCCCAAGTATCTAATAGAGGGCCAGCTACTTGTATGACCAATTTGGACTATTTCTTTTTACCCCTGTAAACAATCCTGGTTGGTTGCAGCTCTTTTCTCAGGAGACTCTTGGGTGAACCAGAGACAATTATGGCGGTTGTTCCTTATTTGTTTATGATGTGACAAGGGCTCCATGTACTTACACTGCTGACACACTAAGTTTTGCAATCTGTGTGTATTTGTTGTCATATGTCTCCATACACCGAATCTGTCATTCGTAACTGTGATAAATTAGGCAGATTTCCGCTTATCTCTAGTTATGCCAAGAGTCATGGAGACAGAGGGAACAAAAGTTTATGCACTGAGAGATCTTACAGAAGTGTCTGTGACACTGCAGGCAATAACCCTTAATTGGGGAGTTTTCCCTTACGTCATTTGTATGAGAATGAAAATGTTATGTTCTCACGATTAACTCCAAGAACCGTCCCCGGCTGACAGGAACAGATGCTGTGAGTCTGGAGCTATATAGATGGTTTCCTGTGTGTGTGGAAGGAAATGGACAAATTAGGACAAGACTTGGACTGTCAGACCATAAGACTCAAGTTTCCATGATCTCCTTCTAACGTAATTCTTATTCTCAAGGTCAATTTATAAGACACTGACATGGTGATGTTATCAAGTGGTAATAGTGTGGTGGGGGGCACGGGGCAGGCCGTGGTAGTTGTAGTCGTGCATGCAGGGGGACAACAGGTCACAGCACAACCTGTCATTAACCCCTCGCCTCCCCGTTGCCGCACCACACACAGGAGGACTCCGTATCAGTTTCTGGCGACACCACATTCACATTCTCAGGGAATAAAGTCCAGTCAAAGTTTATTTTCTCAAAGCAAGCCAACTTTATTTTCTATTATCTTCCGCATCATCTCGGTCCACACTTCGCCGGCACCACTACTCTTCCCATAAGGGTTCCTTACATCTTTTCCTCTCATACATAATTTAGCAGCAGTCCGTATCTCTGGCACCTGAGTACTTTCTGTCACCTCTAGGCCTCTCCTTCCATGACAACACTTCACACTGGCACAAACCGGGACATGAAGTCCATTGAGCCCGTCTCCCCACCCACAGGGGACGCTAACACGTAAGAAGGACCGCAACCGACAGGGCTCTCCCATCCATGCCCAGGCCATCCAGCCATACCCTTTTTCCTGAGGGCGCACTGTCCTTTCAGTGAGTGAGGAATTGTTGAGTATTAGCAGCCAGATGAAACAGACGCCAGACTCCTGACCGTTGGACTCAACCCCTCTTCTTGGGAGATGCAGCTGATCAATCCCGACCTGATCTTGCGTGTCACGGCCACATGGGTGACCCATGGGATCAGAATCTTCATGTTGGGTTAATTACTCGTACATCTTTGCAGGGACTCTCCTCCTCCCTCTCCATTGTCTCTCCTTATATACCCCTATCCTCCTCCTGCTACTACCCTCTCCCTGCCCACCCAGGAGCCAGGATAACTGTGCTGCAACACTGCCACCTGGTGGCGATATTACAAAAGGCATTTACATTTTTGTTTCACAACACATGCAGGGGTGGGCCTAACCCTCACCCCCCTACAATAGCACTATTCACTAACTAATCACTGATTCTACATTGATTCTTATGCTGACGCAGATCTAAATTTGCTGTTTTGTAAAATGTTTTATGATGTTGTGCTGATCAATTCTATTCCTGAGTTCTTGAGCTTATCTTCAGGCATCTTGCCTTCATCCTTTATGTAGTCTAAGGTCATGCACATGCTTTTTTGGTTCCTTGTCCACACACATCTGTGTTTACTTATGGCAACAGTCAGCCACTTTGTTATGTTCTAGCAAACAAGATAATCAGCGTTTTTAGAAAATTACATGCAGATTCAAGTCTTCCACATCTAAGTTGGTAAATAGGTATATAGACTGACATCTACATCTATGGGCGGTTATATTCATTGGGCTATATTTAATTATCAAAAGATCAAACCATTTGAGGTTCAAAGTCCCCAGCTTCACCAAATTTTTTATGAAAGATTTGATTCTAATAGCAACGCTACAAAGCCATTGAAAAGGGTATAAAAGGCTCGGAGATCTCGTAGGACTGTATTGAACCTTTTTTGAGCTCTTTAATGCAAACACCAACTTATTAAAGGGGGATCCGGTCATTTGATAAAAGTCTGCAGTCACTCTTTGGACCTGCATCCTGACAGCTTGCACACTACACGCTGTCAGGAGTCTCTGTGTTGCAGTTAAGGGGTACTTTGCACACTACGACATCGCAAGCCGATGGTAGCGATGCCGAGCGCGATCGTCCCCGCCCCCATCACAGCTGCGATATCTTGTGATAGCTGCCGTAGCGAAAATTATCGCTACAGCAGCTTCACATGCACATACCTGCCCTGCGACGTCGCTCTGGCCGGCGAATCGCCTCCTTCCTAGGGGCACGTTCTCCACACTGGCATCCACCTGAACATGGGTAATTATATATAACCACTATATTGCTGCACGCTAGACCGGGGAATAACTAGGTCTTACCTTGCGATTTTGATACTATGCTGACTGTTTGAAATTCTCCTGTTTTTGCGGCAGTACCTATTTTGTCCTTATGGAAATTCTGAATGCCCACAAGATAATTATGTTTTTGATGTAGGACTGTGTGTCCATTGATGATGGTAATTTGTGTGAGGCTTCTATTTGAGAACGCTATAGGATTTTGGATTTATCCCATGTCTGTTGTTGGACCATAGTGCATTATGTCAGGATCCCCTCCTGTATAAACCTACACGTGATTTATAAATCTACTAATTATGATGTATTTATAATTTTGCTATTAATCTTTCTTGAAAAATAATAAAAAAAACTTTTTTATGCAAGATATTAGCTTTGACGCATCCTTATTACATATGTAGACTATGACTCCCAGCCTTCTTTTCTATTTATGATATCTTGTGATAGCTGCCGTAGCGAAAATTATTGCTACGGCAGCTTCACATGTACTCACCTGCCCTGCGACGTCGCTCTGGCCGGCGAATCACCTCCTTCCTAAGGGGGCGGGTCGTGCGGCGTCACAGCGACGTCACACAGCAGGTGACCAATAGAAGCAGGGGGGCGGAGATGAGCGGGACGTAAACATCTCGCCCACCTGCTTCTTTCCTCACTGCAGCCGGGACGCAGGTAAGGTGATGTTCCTCGCTCCTGCGGCTACACACATAGCGATGTGTGCTGCCTCAGGAACGAGGAACAACATCGTAACATTGGTCCTTCCGAAATTATGGAAATGACCGACGCTACACCGATCATATGATTTTGACGCTTTTGCGCTCGTTAATCATAGTAAAAAGGATTCACATACTCCGATGTCGACAGCGACGCCGGATGTGCGTGACTTTCGATTTGACCCCACCGACATCGCACCTGCGATGTCGTAGTGTGCAAAGTACCCCTTAAGAGCGAGCGGTCACATGCTGACTAGACATACTTGGCTTTGCTCAATACAAGTGAATTGAGCAAGGCTGAGCACGTCTAGTCAGAATGTGGTCAGTAGTATGCAATAAGTTATCAGCCTTAAAAAATTAACGATTTTGAAAAAAAAATGGTAATTGTGTGAAAGAAAATTTTACTTATGGAATTCCAAAAATGTTTGTTTGCTAGTTTAAAACAATTCTGACCTTTCTGCCTTACTGTGCACAGGGTGCTACCAAGGAAAGTCACCCCAGTAAGCTGTAATTTAACCAAAAATTAGAAAGCGGGGGAATTGTATAGAAAACTTCATGAACAGAATACAATAAATGTTTGTTGTTGATTAAAATTTAGCATTGTGTGTCCAAATCTGCCAAGGTCACGTTTTTAGCATATTTAATAATGGGTAAGTGTTTTCCATTGAAGCTGAACACATGCAATCATTTCGTAAAAGAAAGTACAATCTACATAGCCAGCAACACAGCTTGGCATTAGAATTTGGTCCCCCATCTCCTCCAGCCCCATGTCTTCCGAGTACAAAGGTCCTGTCTTCAAATAAATTAACTGGAAGTAGTTGTTCCGATATTGTAACTTCCTTACCTTCAGGTTGCTGTGTGTTAGGTGACTAAGGGACAGAACAGAAACAGGTGTTTTACAGAGTGGAATCTCCATTCCATTAATAACATTATGTGCTATGACGACAGAGGAGGTGGACTGAACAGAGTACTCAGTTGATGATGTCAGAAGCTACATCATCTTGCTGTGACTGAGATGCACAATGTGATATATTCTATTGAGCCCTCTGCTTCTTCTCCATTGATAAGATTGCAAAAGTCAAAGTGACCTGCATTTCAAACAGCTGGTACAGCTGCTACAAGTTGTGCCAGTGGTGCTTCTGCTAGTGATGCGCCCGCGGGGTCTTGGGGAATTACTTGTCACCGGACCGGTGTTTTGGGGGAGTTTGGGTGGTCACAGTGGCCTGGCCTGGCTCCGTGATCCCGCGGTGTCAACCAAAATGATGGAAGGGATGATGGTAATGATGGGAGTAGTTGTCTTTCGTGATGCCACCTGTGGTATGCGGCTATGGTAGGAGCCGCCGCTGCGGAAAGTCTCTCTCTGCTGGGGCAGATGGTAATGCAGTTCGGATGTTGCAGCTCTCCACAGGTAGAGCTATGCCCCAGGGAGTATGTAGGGAGTCGAAGTCCACCCCAGTATGGGCAGCACGGGGTGCGGGAACAATCAGACGACACAGCGGTTGCAGTTAAGGTGTTTACTCACTGAGTTGCACCTGCTGTTGGACTGCCAGACTCTGCTGTGATGGGCTCCAGACGATCCCGGATAGTTCGGGAGTAGATATAAGCGATGTTCGAAGCGAACCGTTCGCCAATTTCAAATTCGAGTTGTTTTGGGTGATGTTCGAGTCGTTCAACGAACTCGAACGATTCGCTTCACGTTCTACCGTTCGAGTTAACGTTCGATAACTGTTCGATCACTAAAAGCGTGGCTTTTCACAGTAAGGCTATGTGCGCATGTTGTGTATTTGCATGCGTCCTGTGTCCCCAGCACAATCCCTCTCTCTTTCCTACTCACCGATCCGCTGCACGACTGTCACAAAGCTCCTGTGGCTTTTCCTCTTTTGAAAATGGAGGGCCGCTCATTATTCAATCTGGTATTCCCTGCTTTCCCTGCCCACCGGCGCCCATGATTGGTTGCAGTCAGACACGCCCCCACGCTGAGTGACATCTGTCTCACTGCAACCAATCACAGCCCCCGGCGGGCGGGTCTATATCGTGCAGTAAAATAAATAAATAATTACAAAAAAAAACTGCGGTTCTCCCCAATTTTGATACCAGGCAAGATAAAGCCACATGGCTGGAGGCTGGTATTGTCAGGATGGGGAGCGCCACGTTATGGGAAGCCCACCACCTTAACGATATCACCCAGCAGACGCTCGGAATTGGGGCGATAGTGCCTGAATTCGTCTCTCTCTCATTTTTTTTAGTTGGTTAAATAAATAATAAAAAAAATACGTGGCCTCCCGCTGCATTTTTGTATTGGTAGCTAAGGGTAATCCAAGCAGCTACTGGCTGCTAACCCCACTGTTTGGTGTTACCTTCCCTGGCAATGGTAAATCCAGGGAAGCATTTTTTTTTTAAGTTTTTTGCCAAAAAAAAAAAAATAACGTGGGCTTCGCCATATTTTTGTATGCTAGCCAGGTACAGCAGGCAGGTACGGCTGCCCCCAACCCCAGCTGCCTATTTGTACCCGGCTGGGAACTAAAAATATAGGGAAGCCCTTTATTTAATTACTTCATGAATTTCATGAAATAATTAAAAAAAAACAACACATGGGCTTCGCCCCATCTTTGTTTCCAGCCAGGTACAACTAGGCAGCTGGGGATTGGAATCCGCAGCACAGTTTGGCCCAAGCTTTCTGGGCCCCTCCGCTGAGAATTGCAGTCCTCAGCCGCCCCAGAAAATGGCGGTTTCATTGAACCACCATCATCTGGCGCTGTTACCAACTCTTCCAGCAGCCCTGATGCCGGGTGGCTCGCCGGGTAATAAAGGGTGTGAGGTAAATCCGGAGATATGACGATAAATCATGATATTCAAGTTATGTCAGGAAGCCCTCTACTGGTGTCACCCCCCCTTTCCTTCACACAACTTGTTTAGCAACCCATCCCATGGCCATCTCCTGTGATATGGAAATTAGGTGATGTGGGAACAAAGGACACAGGATGACTCCCTGCCGTCACCCTGTAACAAGAGTTGTATCTCATTATAAGGCTCTGGAACTAGCCAGACAGAACGACTCCAGTAAAAAATGGTTCATATCTCGCAAGCCATATTTCCGATAAATACGGCAACCATAAAAATGGTGTTTTCGCATGCGGACGATGCTGGCACACCTTTTTTATGGGAGCGGGAGCTTGGGAAATACCCCAGGCGTGATATCAGCCAATGTGGAACTAGTAGACAAGTCATGAAACCTCTCATTCTGTAGCTAAATTCATAACTGTCACAATGAGAGCATTGGCGTCCGCCTACGACGCTCCCAGGCCAAGTTATGGCCATATTCCATGTTGTGGATTTTGTCCATAACTCCAGCCAGGGGTGGAGCAGTGCTCCCTCTGAGGTCACGAAGGTAGGAGGGGACCTGGATTTGCCCAGGTTGATAACCCTACTTCGGCCATTTTCCAGTGTTCTTTCGCTGGGGGTCACGTGCAGGAAACATCTGTGGGAGTTCCTGGAAACCTGGTCTACAGCGCCCCCCTGTGGCCAGACGCACAAGGTAACTGATTGAATTGCATACCTGTCTGTAAACCATGCTTTATCTGTAACTGTACTCTGACATATGTATATTCTGTAGATTCCCTATTGTATATATTGTAGTTTCTAGTGTGCTTTAGGCTGATTAAATTATATAATTAATCTTGGGCTGTTCTGTTATCTCGATCTTGAATCCCACGTCTGTGTGTTCGGCTAATAGTTACCGTGAAGCGGTTGGTGGCAGCGAGTTGTGCCAAGGATTATTGTGGGGAGGCCAGTGAGATCCGGGGAGGTTTTATATATTCCGCCCGCGGAGGTCGGGGGAATATATACCCTACTCTCACTGGGGACCCTTCAATAATCGGCATAAGTAGTATAGCGGCCTCCTTGCTTATCGTCGGGCAATTCCATAATTGGCCTGACTATAAGAGGGGCGCTAGAGAGCGCATCACGTGCTCTGTCTGTCGGTCGGGAGGTATAAAGGAGGGGTGACCCCCACTTGTTACCCCCCGATTGTGACGTACTGGTAGCCAGCGCGGGGGATTTCTGAGTGACCCCCCCCGGTGGTTTGTGACATATTGGTGGCATAGCGGTGGGATCGAGATAATAGTGTGTGTGAGTGTGAGACCCATACTCCCAGACACTAAAGACTGCCTGCAGCAGCTGTGGCTGCTGGGGTCTTCAGACCAGCTCAACACTAGAGTGTCAGAGTGCAGATACTGTAAGGTGTGTGGAGGCATCAGGTGTCAGTTCTGTGTCAGTGACCAAAAGTCTGCAAGAATGGCTGATGGCACCAGGAGCAGAGCTATGCAACTGGCCAATGCTAAGGCAGGAGCCGAAGAGAGGGAGGACGGTGCTGTGGACAGTAATGAGGAGGTTGCCCACGAGTCCTCCAGGAGCTCGACGCCAGAAAACCGTTCTGCAGAGGACATTGCACAACCTAGCAATTATGGACAAGATGAGGAGCAGCTCACCCAAGGGTCCTCAACGAGCCAGATGCCAGCCCTCCGCTCTGCAAGGGACAGTGAAGCACCAGGCTCCGCAGCGGGCCGCAGATCACCACGTGCCATTCCACCGAGCCTGGGAGGCTCGGATAGCCTTCTCCAAATGGCTATGGCCCTTCTCCAGGCGGGAGACCGGGATACCTACGAGATACTCATGGCAGAGCGCAGGGCAGAGCGGCAGGCAGCGCGTGATGCTGAGGCTGCGGAGCGGCAAGCAGCGCGTGAAGAGCGCCAGGCAGAGCGTGAGGCTGCGGAGCGACAGGCAGACCGTGACTACCAGCTGCATCTAGCTCAGCTCCGGCCCTCATCAGCCACACGTGACCTTCAAGACACCAAACTTCCAAAGGTCCGTGTTGAGGACTTCCCAGTGCTGGAGAAGGATGGAGACTTGGACTCTTTCCTGACTGCTTTTGAACGGACTTGCTTGCAGCACCATCTGGACAAGGACCAGTGGGCCAAATACCTGACCCCCCGTTTAAGGGGTAAGGCCCTGGATATCCTTGGGGACTTGCCTGCTGAGGCAGATCAGGGCTACGACACCATCAAGCGGGCCCTGATCCAACAGTACAACCTCACTCCAGAGTCCTACCGCAAGAAGTTCCGGAGCCTACAGAAGGGACCAAAGGACTCCTGGGCTGACCACAGGCGGGCACTTGCCCGAGCTGCCGACCACTGGACCCAAGGCCTGCAGCTTTCCACCGGACCGGAGATCCTGGACTTGTTCATCACGGAGCAACTCTTGTGGAACTGCCCTGAGGATCTCCGCCAGTTCATCCGAGACCAGAAGCCAAAGGGGTCCACGGCTACAGCTGCCCTGGCCGATGACTACACCAACAATCGGGCTCCTGAAGCCAGGAGAGCAGCCACCAGCAGCACCTGGAGAGGGGGTAAGATGAATTCTGCGACTGCCCCACCTGCCCCTAGACTGCAGGGGGTGTCCCCCTCAACTCCCCTCTCCAGGCCCGTGGCAGAACCAAGACGGTGCCACCAGTGCAACCTACCTGGACACTTCAAGGCCATGTGCCCTCAGCGTCCCAAGGCCCCGGCTCCGTCCCCGTCCCAAGGGCCGCCCAAGGTGTATTGTGTGGGTGGGGGTGGTGGTAGGTCCCTGGACAGCTTCCAACCTGTCACCGTCGGCCGGTCTGTGACCATAGGACTGCGAGACAGCGCCTCGGAGGTGACTCTGGTGCGGCCTGAGATGGTGTCCCCCCAAGACTTGATCCCTGGAAAAACCCTCGCTGTCTCCGGGATTGGAGGCATTGACCCGGCGCTGCCTGTTGCTGACATTTATGTGGACTGGGGCGCAGGGCGAGGGGTGAGGGAGGTGGGGGTAACTGATCGGATCCCCGCAAACGTGCTACTTGGGACAGATTTGGGGCAGATAACCTCCCAGTTTGGGCCCCAACCAAGGGCTGAACCTTCAGCCAGTACTGACATGCCTCCGGACAATGTTAATGTGTTATCTATGAATGATGTAAGGGAGGAGGGAGTGAACTCTGATATTTCTGCTTGCACAGACACCATAGACACACACACAGCTGCAGCTGTGACAGGGGAGGGGGTCAGAGAAAGGTGTGACAATGCCTCCACAAGTAATCAGCCTGTGAGCTGGGATCTGCTGCCCTCTGCAGGGATAAGCAGAGAGCAGGGTGCTGCAGGGGGAGGACCAGTGTGTGGGGTGGGGGCTACCACAGCAAATGTGGGGTCCCCAGAGATTTCACAGCGGGGTTCTGTTGCTGCAGGAGGGGAACAGGCAGGTGAGATTGGGGCCGGTCCAGGAGCGGAAGTGCTCCCAGGTAAGATCTCGGTGCATGGTTCCCCCACAACCGGGGTGTCAGGAAGCCAGGTCGGTCTGCCTGAACCGGCGACTTGGTCAGGAACGGAGGAGGAGCAGGCACGACCCACGGTCGCAGCGGCTGTGGCCGCTGTCACCCGCAGTGGGAGTGCTGGAAGCCAAGGGGCCTCCCGGAGGTCCGATAGCTCTTCCCCTTCTGACCAAGTGGCAGCCGAGTCAGGTGGAGGCCAGGACACAGGTCCCGGGGTACTGACCGAAGATGTGACAGTCTCGTCGATTCTGGCCACATCTAGTCAGGGGTTTCAGGCAGCGTTAGAAGCTGACGACAGCCTGAAAGCTCTTAAGGAGCAGGCGGCACAGCCTCCCTCGGACTCGGACCCGGAGCGAGTGGTCTGGGACCAAGGACGGCTGTACCGGGCCACGGTCCAGCAGGGTTCACCGGAGGCGTGGCCCAGGGACCGACAGTTGGTGGTACCCTATCCGTTCCGGACGGAGTTGTTGCGGATCGCACATGAGATTCCGATGGCCGGACACCTAGGGATCGCTAAGACCAAGGCCAGGTTAAACCAGCATTTCTACTGGCCAAAAATGGGGGCCGATGTGGCTGCCTACTGCCGTTCATGTGAAACCTGTCAGAGAGTGGGGAAGGCGGGGCCACACCCCAAAGCCCCACTAGTATCTCTGCCAATCATCGATGAGCCTTTCAGGAGGGTGGCTGTGGATCTGGTCGGCCCGCTGGCCATCCCCAGCAGCTCCGGGAAACGCTTCATACTGACGGTAGTGGACTATGCCACCCGGTACCCAGAAGCAGTGGCCTTGTCGTCCATTCGGGCTGACAAGGTGGCCACCGCATTGCTGGAGATTTTCTCCCGAGTGGGTTTTCCCCAGGAAATGCTCACTGACCGGGGGACCCAATTCATGTCCCAGCTGATGGAGGCCCTCTGTAAGCAAGTCCAGGTGCGACATCTGGTGGCCAGCCCGTACCATCCACAGACTAATGGCCTGTGCGAGCGGTTCAATGGCACCTTAAAGCAGATGCTTAAGATGTTGGTCGACTCCCATGGGCGTGACTGGGAGCGGTATCTCCCACACCTGTTATTTGCTTACCGGGAGGTTCCACAGGCCTCAACAGGATTCTCACCGTTTGAGCTCCTGTACGGGCGACGTGTGCGGGGCCCCCTGGCTCTGGTGAAAGAGGCTTGGGAAGGGGATTTGGCCACCCCTGGAGTGTCGGTTATCGAGTATGTCATGCGCTTCCGGGACAAAATGCAGGCCTTGACGCAACTGGTACACGACAATATGGCTCAAGCCCAGGCCGATCAGAAGCGTTGGTACGACCAGAACGCTTGTGAGAGGACCTACCAAGTGGGTCAAAAGGTGTGGGTACTGGTCCCCGTACCACAGGACAAGCTTCAGGCAGCCTGGGAAGGCCCATACCTCGTGTACCAGCAGCTCAACCCTGTGACGTACCTGGTCACCCTGGACCCTGCCCGTGGAAGGCGGAAGCCCTTCCATGTGAACATGATGAAGGCACATCATGAGCGGGAGGCATGTGCGCTCCCCGTGTGCAACCTGCCCGAGGAGGGAGAAGCGGAAACCCTCTTGGATATGCTAGCCCAGGTTAGGGCAGGCGGATCCATTGAGGATGTGGAGGTTGGCCACCAGCTCTTGGAGGACCAACGGTCCCAGCTGTGGGCCACCCTCCTCCCCTTCCGGGGGTTGTTTACCAACCAGCCCGGAAGGACTGACTTGGCTGTCCATCACGTGGACACTGGGGATCATCCCCCGATCCGGCGTTCAGCATATCGGGTCTCCCTGGAGGTGCAGCAACACATGCGCCAGGAGATTGACGAGATGCTGAAGCTGGGGGTGATCCAGGCATCCAACAGCGCTTGGGCCTCGCCTGTAGTCCTCGTCCCTAAGAAGGACCGAACCACGCGGTTCTGCGTGGACTACAGGGGGCTCAATGCGGTCACGGTCGCCGATGCGTACCCAATGCCACGCATCGATGACCTGCTCGATCAGTTGGCCGGGGCTCAGTACCTGACCATCATGGACCTGAGCCGGGGATATTGGCAGATCCCCCTGACTCGCAAGGCCAGGGAACGCTCTGCCTTTATTACCCCATTTGGACTGTACGAGTCCACGGTGATGCCATTCGGGATGAGGAATGCCCCTGCCACTTTCCAGCGGATGGTCAACACCCTGCTCAAGGGACTTGAAGGGTACGCGGCCGCGTACCTGGATGACATTGCCGTCTTCAGTCCCACCTGGGAAGATCACCTAGAGCATCTAGCACAGGTGCTCAGGCGGGTCCACCGGGCAGGTTTGACCATCAAGCCGGGCAAGTGTCAGCTGGCCATGAGCGAGGTCCAGTACCTCGGTCACCGGGTAGGCGGGGGAACACTGAAGCCCGAGCCTGAGAAAGTGGAGGCCATCGCATCCTGGCCCACCCCCAGGACCAAGAAGCAGGTGATGTCCTTCTTGGGGACCGCTGGGTACTATAGGAGGTTTGTTCCATGCTATAGTAGCCTGGCAAAGCCCCTGACGGACCTCACCAAGAAGAAGCTGGCCTCTGCAGTCGATTGGACAATGGACTGCGAGACAGCCTTCCGGGCCCTAAAGGACGCCCTGTCCAGCCCGCCCGTGCTACAGGCAGCCGACTTCACGCGGCCGTTTGTAGTACAGACCGACGCCAGTGACTTCGGCCTCGGTGCGGTACTCAGCCAGGTGGACTCTGCGAGCCAAGAGCACCCGGTCTTGTACCTGAGCAGGAAGCTGTTACCAAGGGAAGTGGCCTATTCCACGATGGAGAAGGAGTGCCTGGCCATAGTGTGGGCCCTGCAGCGTCTGCAACCCTATCTATACGGGCGCCACTTCATCGTGGAGACGGACCACAATCCCCTCAGCTGGTTGCACACCGTCTCTGGGACGAATGGGCGACTGTTGCGATGGAGCCTTGCGCTCCAGCAATACAACTTCACCATTCGCCACAAAAGGGGCCGTGACCACGGTAACGCAGACGGGCTGTCCCGACAAGGAGAGGTCGCGGACGGGCGCACGGGGGAACACCGGAGTGTGCTGCCCCCTAGCGCCCTCAAAAGGGGGGAGGTGTGAGGTAAATCCGGAGATATGACGATAAATCATGATATTCAAGTTATGTCAGGAAGCCCTCTCCTGGTGTCACCCCCCCTTTCCTTCACACAACTTGTTTAGCAACCCATCCCATGGCCATCTCCTGTGATATGGAAATTAGGTGATGTGGGAACAAAGGACACAGGATGACTCCCTGCCGTCACCCTGTAACAAGAGTTGTATCTCATTATAAGGCTCTGGAACTAGCCAGACAGAACGACTCCAGTAAAAAATGGTTCATATCTCGCAAGCCATATTTCCGATAAATACGGCAACCATAAAAATGGTGTTTTCGCATGCGGACGATGCTGGCACACCTTTTTTATGGGAGCGGGAGCTTGGGAAATACCCCAGGCGTGATATCAGCCAATGTGGAACTAGTAGACAAGTCATGAAACCTCTCATTCTGTAGCTAAATTCATAACTGTCACAATGAGAGCATTGGCGTCCGCCTACGACGCTCCCAGGCCAAGTTATGGCCATATTCCATGTTGTGGATTTTGTCCATAACTCCAGCCAGGGGTGGAGCAGTGCTCCCTCTGAGGTCACGAAGGTAGGAGGGGACCTGGATTTGCCCAGGTTGATAACCCTACTTCGGCCATTTTCCAGTGTTCTTTCGCTGGGGGTCACGTGCAGGAAACATCTGTGGGAGTTCCTGGAAACCTGGTCTACAGCGCCCCCCTGTGGCCAGACGCACAAGGTAACTGATTGAATTGCATACCTGTCTGTAAACCATGCTTTATCTGTAACTGTACTCTGACATATGTATATTCTGTAGATTCCCTATTGTATATATTGTAGTTTCTAGTGTGCTTTAGGCTGATTAAATTATATAATTAATCTTGGGCTGTTCTGTTATCTCGATCTTGAATCCCACGTCTGTGTGTTCGGCTAATAGTTACCGTGAAGCGGTTGGTGGCAGCGAGTTGTGCCAAGGATTATTGTGGGGAGGCCAGTGAGATCCGGGGAGGTTTTATATATTCCGCCCGCGGAGGTCGGGGGAATATATACCCTACTCTCACTGGGGACCCTTCAATAATCGGCATAAGTAGTATAGCGGCCTCCTTGCTTATCGTCGGGCAATTCCATAATTGGCCTGACTATAAGAGGGGCGCTAGAGAGCGCATCACGTGCTCTGTCTGTCGGTCGGGAGGTATAAAGGAGGGGTGACCCCCACTTGTTACCCCCCGATTGTGACGTACTGGTAGCCAGCGCGGGGGATTTCTGAGTGACCCCCCCCGGTGGTTTGTGACAAAGGGTTAATACTAGCTTTGGTTTACTAGCTAGTATTAAGCCAGAGATTCTTAATGTCAGGCAAGTTTGACCCGGCCATTAGGAATCTCCAATAAAGGGTTAAAAAAAAGACACCACACAGAGAAAAATACTTTAATAGATATAAATACACAGACAAACTTAGAGACTCCATGTTTATTACTCCCTGTCACCCCTCCACGATCCATGGTCTTCTGTCTTCTTTCTCCTTGAACCCATGCAGCTCTGCTACATCAGACAGCACTGCATGGGAGGAAGACGCTGCTGCTCCCGTGCAGTTTAATCACTCAATGAGTGAGCAGAAGCTGCGGGTTGGTAAGCGGTGACGTCACCGCTGCCACCGTTGCAATAGTAACCTGACAGGTGGGTTACTATAGCAACGGTGATCTCCGATCACCTGATTCCCAGCGCCGCTATTCACCGGCTGTGGCATCAAGTCCCTTCATGTGGGCTGACTCTGTAAAGAGCGCCGACATGCAGGAACGGGGAGCCAAGCATGTGCCCAAGCATCTCGCTGGTACACGGAGATGCTCGAACGAGCACCGCGTACTGGAGAGATGCACTGACAGGACCTAGCATGACGTCATAGCCATGTGATCAGTCTGTAGCCAATGAGATAATACACACGTGACTGGCCACATGCTATGACATCACGGAAGGTCCTATCATCAGTGCTGGTTACCGGGAGGGCACAGCGATGATCGGAAGGAGAAGCGGCGGGAGACAGAGTCTGCAGGAAGCGTTGCGGGACCTGTAAGTATAATGGCAATGTTTATTAACTGTATGTGTATATGTGTAATGTGTTTGTATGTGTCTGTGTTTGCCTGCCATTGTTTTCAATGGGGTTCGAAGGTGTTCGTCGAACGTTCGACGAACACACCCGCCGTTCGACGAACCGAACCAAACTCGAACACTAGGGGGGTGGCTCATCTCTATTCGGGAGCCGATACCGGAGGGATACTTCATGAGTCCTTCCTCCCTGTGCTCTGTTGTGTGAGCCCCTGCGACTTGAAGGTACACAGGGATCTCGGTGGTTATGTTCCCCGTCCTGTCTAGCAGGCAGTGTGAGTCCGTTGATGGGCCGCCCTATGGTCACAGCTCCTGGCTCTATAGGCTGCTTTGCCTCGGCCACTGTTGTGAGCCAGAAGACTTGAAATCCTCCGCCCGGCGGATTCTGCTGGAAGGCCGTGAAGTGCCCACCAGCCTAGGGCTCCGCACCCTGAGATGTGGGCCGGTCCTGGGGGAGCTATTAGCTCTCCCCTCAGTGACCATATTCTTCTCCGTCTCACTTCATTCCCAGTGGTAACTAGACTACTATCAGTGTGTGTGTGTGGCTCCTGCTCCCCATATCATTTGTCCCGCCCACTTGAGCCCCCAAGTTAGTGGGTGGGAGGCCCCAGATGATATAATGACCATCCTAAATGACCCTACCCTAACCCCGTCCCAGAAAGTGGTTAACTGGCTTATGTGTGGTGATGGATGTTGTGAACCATCACCGACCTCCTCCTTACCTGGGATGAGTACTGCACCTCTGGTGAGATGCAGTACCCTCTGGCGACTGAAGCCTCAGGGGCGCCACACTAGCACCTACCATGCTTTTTGACAGAGTAGGGGTAGTAATTTTCTCTCATTAGATTCTCTGCTGCTAGTGCCACATATTGGTTTCGTATACATTTTGATGCAAATATAATGTTTAAGTTCTTCAACAGACTTATTTACCATCCAGACCTAACCAGTTCTTTGAAATGAAGGAATTAGCCATGAATGCAAGGCATGGTTCACGTGAAGAACAGACAGTCTAATGCAGCCCCAGCCTGTCTGTAATATTGGTGTGGCGTTTTTTTCAACTTTACAATTTATACAAGTGTGCCAAAACAGACCTGTACTGTTAAATGTCTCAATTTACTCTAATAATTTGCATTCAATTGTTTGATAAAAGCTAACTATTTACCTCTACCCAAAATGGAACATATAACAACAGTGGTGTAACTATCATGGGCCCCAGTGTAAAATTTGGATGTCGGCCCCCCCACCAGCATGTTGGTCGGATAGAGAATGATACTGTAATAATGTCCTTCCTCCTGGTCTCTATAATGTAATAATGTCCTCCATCCTATAATAATGTCCCCCGTCCTGGACTTTTTCTTTTAAAATGTCTCCCTATACTGTAATAATGTCCTCCATCCTGGCCCCCATATAATAATGGCCCCCATCCTGTAAAATTGTCCTCTGTCTTGGGCCCCCATTCGGTAATATGTCACTTGTCCTATAATAATGTCCCCATCCTGCTCTAATGTCTCCCATTCTGGACCCCTTCTGTTCTTCTCCAGTACATATTAAAAAAAAAAACAAACAAACAATTATTCATCCCTTTCCCTGCTCCCCTGATGTGTGACATCTTCCTCTATAGCCAGCAAAGTAAGCTAGCAGCGGACAACTGCGTGCCGTAACGGGCAGCACATGATGTCATTGTCATGTGCCACCCATCACTGGAAAGCTGATGTCTTCTTCCATTCTCTATGGCAGTATGTATTGCAGCACAAGCAACCGGTGAGTCTCTGATCCACAATACATTTCTGCTGAATGTATGTCTTGAAATTGCCACCAGCGGGCCCACCTTCTGCACGGCACCCCTTCTGCACCCTCTGCGACATCAATAGCTATACTTCTGCATCACAACAAGAGATGCTAAAAGATGTGTGAAACACATCCTCAAAATGACTGGAAGTGCTTGGCATTTTGAAGCACGATCACAGCGAACACAGGTACGTACGGTACCACTCGGGACACTGCATTGAATATCATGTTAGTACACTCCTTTGGGCGTGTTAACATACTAGTATTCCAGCGTCCCATACAATCTGTACATCTCCAGCATGTTGCTGAATACATTTAGTGATTATACCTGTATGTTCACTTATGTTGCTGCCAGCATCCCTCACTATCTGTATATCTCTAAGGCTAAGAATGCACTTTGCGTTTCCACCTGCGTTTCAGCTGCTTTTTAGGTCCGTTTTGAGAAGCACCTTTTTCATGCCAAAAGGCATGCATTTTGATTTCACAGCAAAGTCAATGGAAAATAGTGATTTTCAGACCGCACTTTGCGTTTCTAAACGCTGCGTTTAATTTGCATATTTTGTGGCAAAAACCATGCGTTCAAAGAAGCAGCATGTCAGTTGTTTTTGCCATTTTGGGTGCGTTAGGCTAACATTGAAGTCAATGAGAAATGGCAAAAACCAAGATTCCTTCAAATTCCTGCGTTTTACCTGCTTTTTATGTGCAGAAAACATGCGTTTTGGACATCAAAATAATGATTTGATATGTTCCTTTACACACACACACATAATCCGACAATTAAATTTAAGAAAAATATGCATTTATTGCTATTTTAGCGATAAAATGTATATTACCGCTATAATTTTATGACATATATCTATTTTCATTATTTTTCCCATTAATATAGATTTGATTCTTTTTTTTCTCTCTTTTCATTCTGTTTGACTGTTTAAACTTTATTAAGCAGTGTCTTGATGTTCAAAATGCATCTGTCTAAACGCAGGTGGAAACGCATTTAAAAAGCGCTGAAAACGCATCTAAAACGCGGTAAATACGCATGCGTTTTCAGCGCTAAAGTTCAGAAAAAGGCAACTTTGGTCAAATCAATTAAGCCCAAAATGTGCGTTTAAAACTGCAAGTAGGTGAACACAAAGTGCATTCTTAGCATAACACATGTACTGAAGAAGGTCTAACCGACTAATACTAATAAACGTATCACAGTTCCCTTTGAAGTGCATGGTTATTTCCTTATGGTTACGGTTCTGGACCCTACCATTGCACCCATTAAGTAAGTTAGATGTGCCATGTGCCTCTTCTGATATTGAGCAGGACATGTATTTTAAGCATACTCAAAAAAGCCCCAAAAATCCTACTAGTGTTATTTTTGGGGAAATGGGGTACTTGATCCAACTGACAAAATCATCAAATACCATGTTGCAGTGGGACACCTTTATTTTCATCTCATCTACACAGTATATCTATCTAACCAGTGTCTTAGATTTGCTACATTTAAACAAATACTTTGTTGAAGTACCCTCGCTTTCTGAGCTGCCAGGGGGCCAACTAGCGGTGGCAGGAGTGGCGTATCGCTAGTCTGGGGGGCCCGGTGCCCACGCTGTCACCAGCCTCCCCCCGCCGAGGATCGCACTTTCAATTGTATCGGCATTGCAGTTGCCGATACAATTGAAAGCAATGATGAGATGGAGTGGCGCGCTCCCTCTCTCATCAATCTCCCCGCTGTGTCTGTCAGCGCTGTGACAGCTCAGCAGCGGAGCACGGTGACGTCAACACTGCGCGCCTGCAGTGAGGTCAGAGCTAGCGACAACAGTGGAGGCTTTAAGGAGACCGGAGCAGCAGGGGAACAAGGAGAAGTGAGTATATGGGAAGACAACTATGGGGGCTGTATACTACATGAAGGTGCCTAATGCTACTGGGTCTGCACTGTGGTATATAGAGGCTGTATACTACATGAGGGTGCCTAATGCTATATGGATCTGCATTGTGCTATATGGGGACTGCTTAATGTTATATGGGGGCTGCACAGTGCCATATGGCGGCTGCATAATGCCATATGGGAGATGCATAGTGCAATATGGGGGCTACATAATACTATATGGAGGACTATGGAGGCTTCATAAATCTATATGGAGGAATATGGGGGCTGCATACTAGTATACCCCCAGAGTTGTATGTCCCCTCCACCCCGATGCTGTATACCCCGTCAGAGCTGTATGTCCCCCCACTCCAGTGCTGTATACTCCCCAGAGCTGTTTGTCCCCCCACCCCAGAGCCACTGCCCCCCTCTAGAGTTGTTTGCCCCCCATTGCTGTATACCCCTTTCCTCAGTAAGGCTGCTTTCACACATCCGGCTTGAGCTGTGCGGCTCAATCTGGCTGTGCAAGCTATGCAACGGATGCGGTGAAAACACCGCATCCTTTGCATAAGTTTTTCCCATGCGGCCCGTCCGGTTTTTGACGCTTGCGGCATGCTACTGAGCATGCGCAGTGGCAAAAACCGCATGCGGTGGCCAGATGCGGTTTTTGCCGCATCGCGCTGCATCCGGCCGCCATAGGCATGCATTGAAAAATGCGCCGCATCGGCCGAATGCGGCACGATGCGGTTGTTTTTGCTGCACGAAAAACCGTGCCAGGCAACGTTCCATCCGGCCGCCGCATCGGCTAAATCTGCCGCATGCGGCAAAAACCGGACCAAATGCGAGCCCATGCGGCACAATGCGGCACTAATTAAAGTCTATGCAGAAAAAACGCAACTGGCAGCAAAAAAAAAACGGTTGCGATTTTCCTGCAAAGTGCCGTATTGTGCCGCATTGCAGAAACCGGAGGTGTGAAAGCAGCCTAATATGTATGACCCCCAGTAATGTGTATGTCCCCAGCCTCTCTTGTGATGTACATACAGCAGTGTTAGTGTTCTCTTTGTGCGACCATGTCTGTTAGTGACTGCCACCAATCAGCGTGGCACAGACACATGCCCAGGAGGAGCTGGATGGAGACAAGCGGGGAGGTGAATGAGGCTGTTGCCGTCTTCCCAATATTAGAAATATCTCTAATGTGTCTGTGTGTGGATGTATGATGTATATCTATAGGCCGCTTTACACGTAACGACATCGCTAACGAGATGTCGTTGGGGTCACGGAATTCGTGATGCACATCCGGCCTCGTTAGCGACGTCGTTGCGTGTGCAACGCACGAACAACCTTTAACGATCAAAATTACTCACCTAATCGTTGATCGTTGACGCGTCGTTCCTTTCCCGATTATCGTTGCTGTTGCAGGACGCAGGTTGTTCGTCGTTCCTGCGGCAGTGCACATCGCTACGTGTGACACCGCAGGAACGACGAACATCAACTTAGCTGCGGCCGCCCGCAATGAGGAAGGAAGGAGGTGGGCAGGATGTTCGTCCCGCTCACCTCCGCCCCTCTGCTTCTATTGGGCGGCCGCTTAGTGACGCCTCTGTGACGCCGCACGAACTGCCCCCTTAGAAAGGAGGCGGTACGCCGGCCACAGTGACGTCGCTATGCAGGTAAGTACGTGTGATGGGTGTAAGCAATGTTGTGCGCCACGGGCAGCGATTTGCCCGTGACGCACGACTGACGGGGGTGGGTACACTCGCTAGCGATATCGATAGCGATATAGCTGCGTGTAAAGTGCCCTTATGTGTGTCAGTGTATATGACAGTGTCTAGATTTATGTCTATTTATGTGTTTTATGTGAATTTCTCTTTAAATATATATGTGTACGTATGCCTGTATGTGTATATATCTGTGCATGTCTATGTGTGGATGGGGCCCACTGTGCACTTTCGCCCAGGAACTACAAAAACCTGGAGCTTGCCCTGTCCTATGTCATACTGCTATCAGTGTATAAAGCATACATTTGCTGACAGGTTCCCTTTAAAGGTGGAAACATTTCTAAACTGATTCTTCTTAGTATAAGTTTTTATATAATTTATATACTTTTCTTGTCATTTGGAAGGAACTAGTATTGTAGCTTCCACATTCCTCTAATGACTGGCACTCTCATGGGCATTTATTTTCAAAGCACTGGAAAAAAATTGAAATTTCCAGATTGGAAAAAGAAACAGCATTTTTAAGTAGTTTATATAAATTGATTTTCCATATTAGCACATCAAATGTGCAAACAGTACAAGCTAATGAAAATGGATTCAAAATTATATTCAAATGAACCAAGATCTCAAATGTACTTCTGAAAGAAACTAAACACCTTCATCTAATACATTTTCCTAAAAAAAGGCCAAACATTAAAAAGCAATTATCAGCGTATTTTCACATACAATTCAAATATGGCTATAGACTATAATTTCTACCTCTAGTACCATGTCACGGGTGTGTCATCGGTAACAGACAGTCCTGTGGTGTCTGGCTATAGAAGGTCACAGTGTTTGGCTGCACAAACTGCTCCCTGACCTATCATTCCTGCTTGGTTTTCATCCATTTCCCTTTAGGACCCTGGGGCATTGTTCAGCCTGTCAGCTGCTGTTTATCAGTACTTTTCTTGTCTATATATACCTTCACTTCCTATTACTCGGTGCTGGTGATATTAGATACATTTTATCAGGTTTTTAGTGCAAGCAGGTGACTTGCATACATCAGGAGAATCTTGGTGGTTGTTGCAGCTTCTCTCCCTGAGACATCTAGAGATAAGTTGTTTGTTGTTTTCCTTGGATTGTTATCCCTGTCCCTGCCATTGTTCCTGCATCCTCTCTCTTTCCTCCTGTCCAGATGCAATAAAGGACTTCTTTTACCTACCTGGGTGAGTGCCTACCATTTTTCCTTTTTCTTACAGCAACCGCTTTGACTGTTTCTCTGGTTTGGCACCCCTGTTTGTCCATGTTCTAAACCCCAGCTGCCCACTATAACTGTCAGATTGGCTTTAAGATTGGGTCTCTGCTATTCTTTTTTGTGTAGTTATCCCTGTGTGTCCTTTAGTGACTAGTGGGGTTGACAAAGAGCTCATCCCATCTGCTCCCTATCTAGGGCCCAGATTAGGGTCAGCCTAGGGTCAGGTATCTGGCTCGACGCATAGGTGTGGAACCTATCTAGGGCGGTGATGGGACCCAGCGCCCAGCAGTAGGCTTGGTCAGGGGTCACCATCTCCCCCTTCCCTTTCCTTTTGCCGTTTGCTTGGTACTTCCCTGTACCTAGCGTGATATACAAGTCCAGAAATGTTCCAGCGTTTAGGATCCTATATCTAAATTAAACAATTTCCTAATAATTTCAATAAGATTTCCATATTTTCCTATGAAATGTTTTTTCAGTATAAAAATCTTGTCAGGAAAAGTAACAACTAAAAGCCCGCTTACACTTGTTAACCTCGACCATTAACTCCTTAAAGGGAATCTGTCACCAGATTTTTACCACCTAATCTGAGAGCAGTATAATGTAAAATCAGAGATCCTAATTTCAGCGATGTGTTACTTACTGGACTGCTTACTGTAGCTTTGATTAAATCACTGATTAATCAGCAGTAGATTATCATTAGAGGACTACTTGGTGCGCTGCCAGGTAGTCCAGCATATTCATGAGCTCTGTATAACTGTAAATCTGCAGCAGAGAAAACATTCATTTTATCAAAATGACAGCAAAAAGTTCACTAAGGCTAGTTTCACACGTCCGGCTTTTCGCTGGTATGCCGGAGTCGGCGCACGCCAGTACAGTGTATACAGTACCATGGCAGCGCCGCAACTTCCGGGTCACATGCTCTGGTCACGTGACAGCATGTGACCGGCGCTTGTCACGCTGCCATTGTACTGCATACACTGTACTGGCGTGCGCTGAATCCGGCCTAAGTGACACATCGCTGGAATCAGGGTCTACTGGTGACAGATTCCCTTTAAGGACCAAGTGATTATTTTTCAATTTACCTTTTCCTTCACTTGTTCCTTAAGCAATAACTTTATATTTCAACCGGCATAGCTGTTATTTTTTGCTGAATAAGTTGCCGTTTTGAATGACACCTTCATTTTCCATACAATGTACTAAAAAATGGGAAAAAAAATTGCAATTTCAACTAGTTACTGAAAAAAATAAGTAATTCTGCCATTGTTTTTTGTTTTCTTTTTTCTGCATTCATTCTATGGTAAAAACGCCATGATTCTCCAGGTAAGCACAGTGAGGCTATGTGCGCACAGTGCGTTTTTCGCGGCGTTTTTGCGCGTTTTTCGGGTGCGTTTTTGGCCTTAAAACTGCAGGACTTTGCTTCCCCAGCAAAGTCTATGAGTTTTCATTTTTGCTGTCCGCACACATCTGTTTTTTTTACCTGCGTTTTTGAGTTAAAAAAAAAAAATGGACATGTCAGTTCTTTCCTGCGTTTTTCTGCGTTTTCCCCTCATGCAATGCATTGGAAAAACGCAGCAAAACGCAGAGATCAAAAACGCAGCAAAACGCAGCCAAAAACGCACCAAATCGCGGCAAAAACGCATGCGTTTTTTTATGCGTTTTTTCGACGCAGGTGCGTTTTTGTGCGTTTTTAGCGGCTAAAAACGCACAAAAACGCAGCGTCAAAAAGACGCAGTGTGCGAACCTAGCCTTAGGGTATGTGCACACATTGAGTATTTGGTTTCAGAAATTTCTGCATCTCTTAGCAGGAAGAATGCAGAAGAAAAAAACTTGCATTTTTGCCTCAGTTTTGATGCATTTTTTTCAAATTGCCATCAATGGGTGAAAAAAACGCTGCAAAAACACTGAAAGAATTGACATGCTGCAGATTATTTTCTGCACCAAATCTTCAAGAAGAATATACTCAACATGTACACGACACTTAAGGATTCTCATTGATTTTGTGGTATCAGGTTTTATTTGCAGTTTTTGGACAAATCTGCACTCCAGAAAACACAAAAAATGCAATAAAAACTTCAACATGTGCACACACCCTTATGATGATACTAAACTTGCACATTTTTTTTTATTTATTTGGTGAGTCTTGTTAAAAAAAAAATGAAAAAAAAAAAATGGGGTTTTCTTTCCTTATCGATTGAGTGGTATGAGTGCTTTTTTTGCCTGGTGAGCTGATATTTCCATTGGTGACATTTTAGGATAAATATGAAGTGTTGATCACCTGTTATTGTCTTTTTTTAGGGATGGGTGGTTACTGAAAAATTACAGTTGTACCACTTCAAATTTTCCACACAGGTTAATCAACTTTATACTTTAATATACAGACATGGCAATACTGTAACGATAGTCCTGGGAGGGGACCCACTGGACTGTGCACCCGACTCCCCTGTGGCGCCGCCTCAAGTGAACCCCTATACAGGGACTGTTGGGCATAACCGCAGAGGGCCTAGATGCACCGAAGCCAGGATCAGCAAGATTCACAGGCTAGAGCCTTATAGATACCTGATCCGATATGAATCAGGTACAGGTTAACGGTATCAGGCAGAAGTCCAGAACCGAAGACTGGTGCAGGTCACAGGGATCAGGCAGAAGTCCAGAACCGAAGACTGGTGCAGGTCACAGGAATTAGGCTGAAGTCCAGAACCGAAGACTGTTGCAGGTCACAGGAATTAGGCTGAAGTCCAGGAGCGGAGACTGGTACAGGTTAACGGGATCAGGCTGAGGTCCGGAACCAAAGACTGGTGCAGGTTACAGGGATCAGGCTGGAGTGTGTGCTCAGAACAGTACTCAGGATCTGCAAGCAGAGACAGAGTTACACCAAGCACAGGCATAGAGGGACCTGAACAACTGGTACACGAGACAAGCTACAGGAACACATTGTACAAGCACTGGCCATGGCGAATAGGAAGTCTTAAATACCCAAGGTTAATTAGTAGTCATATCCCAGACAGCTGAGCTGGCCCTTTAAGTCTAGGTGAGCGCCCATGCGCGCCCTCTAGTGTGCATGGGTGAGGCCCGCAACCCGGAAGTCAGAGCTGAGACCACAGGAGGAGAGGCAGGACGCTGGAGCACAGGTGGCTGCAGTGAGTGTGTGGCGCGGAGACGGGACCAACGGGGAAAAGGTATGGATGAGGTAGCAGGAGAGCGGGTGAGGTGGAGACCCAAGGGGTTGGAGCGACGGGTGGCGGGCAGCGTGGTTGGACCCGGGAGCATGACAAATACCAAATACATTATGTTTTGTATTTTATTTTTATACTGGGGTTTAAAGGGGGAGTGGTTCAAAATCTTACATTTTTTTAAAATTTGTTGTTTTTTTTAAATTGTAGTTTAATATTATTATTAATTATTATTTAGTAATTATTGAGCTTGAACCTGCAATCATCTGATTGCTTATACTATATTCTGAAATGCTAAAATATTACAGTATATAGCGTAAATCGAGGTCTTCTATGAAGCTCAGCCTATGGCTCAGCTTCACAGGAGTAGTGTCAAAATTGCAGCCAAGCGGGCCTTCAGCAAACTTCATAAAAATGCCAAGGTCAGAGATTGACTGGGTTCTAGATGGTTAACAGCAGTGATTGCAGCTCAGCTCCACTCACTGCTGTTAGAGACAGATGCTGGCTATAGAAGATATCTGGCCACTACCACATGTGGAGCAAACTCAGCTCCTGAGCCCCTTCTACACTAGTGGATCCCAGTGTTGATGTACAGGTACGTCATTTTGTACTAAGGGGTTAAATAGACACTGATTGGCAGTTGTTTAATAATGTGTTTAAGCAAGCCAACCATAATTCTATATGCACAGAGCGATCATCAATATGATTATCATTGTTATCAGCAGCTCATCTCTGGTTGGCCCAGGATGACGTGGTCTGAGAACGATGATTTTAATGCTGTGTTTACACAGGCTGATAAAGACGAACAAGCGTTCTAACAAGCGCTCCTTACCGATTACTAGCTTGTCACATTAGCCTTAACTATCGTCTAAAAATGTTTTAACATGATATATTGACATGTCAATAGTCCATAAAAATCTAACACTTTCTCCCACTGTCTGCTGCAACAGTACGTGTTTATATCAGTACTATAAGCTATGGACACATATTGCTTATAATATTTATCATTCACTGTGGTTTTAAATTTGCCCTTAAAGCACCACTCCACCGTTTGTTTTGTTCTCAGCGCAAGAGTGGCACTGTAAATCGAATGCTCCTGCCCCTGGTATTATACTCACCTTCCACCATTTTCATGCTCCTTTAGTGACACTCCGATGATCCCGCTGCACCATCTTGTGCCTGTAGCTTTTTACTGTCTGGAAGTCAGAAGTTAGATAGCAAGCTTCAATGCAAGTCTATGAGAGGCTGCCATAGACTTGTATTGATTTGTGACCTCCATGAAACACTAGAGCTGCTGGCAGGTCACAAATCCCCAGGCGCAACTGTCAGGGGGCACTGTCGGGCTGCCTGATGCGGCGGTGTGGAAATCTGCCGGGGTGGAAGCCGGCTATTCTCTGAGCGTAGTTGTCACGCTGACAGCTGCACTCATAGAAAGTGCAGCACGTGGCTCCCACTGCTCAATTGTCCTTGTATCTGTCAGACGCGAGGACAATTGAAGCAGTGATCCCTGGCGCTGACTTCAGGGTCAGCACGATGGATTTTATGTGATCAGCTTAGCTGATCAGACTGCTGACCTGGAAGTCAGGGCTGCATCGTGGAGGCGGCCGAGAAAGGCTGATAAGTGCTCCAGTGGAGCTGAAGACACGGAAGAGGAACAGTATGGGGTGAGAGGGGAGTATTTATGAAACAGTTCCCTACCCCACCCTCTCTCCCCCAACTATATGTGGACACACTATGAGGGGGACTGAGGGTGTGGAGGGGGCAAAATCTATATACACAGTAGGGTGGGGGAGGGAACTATCTATGGACAGAGTATGGTAGGAAGAGAGGACGGGGAGGGGGGAAGTATCTTTGGACACAGTATGGGGAGAGAGAAGATGAGGTTTCATGCATGGGGACAGAGAGGATGAGGGGTCATGCATGGGGACAGAGAGGATGAGGGGTGATGCATGGGGACAGAGAAGATGAGGGGTGATGCATGGGGACAGAGAGGATGAGGGGTGATGCATGGGGACAGAGAGGATGAGGGGTGATGCATGGGGACAGAGGGGATGAGGGGTGATGCATGGGGACAGAGGATGAAGGGTGATGCATGGGGACAGAGAGGATGAGGGGTGATGCATGGGGAGAGAGAGGATGTGGAGCGAACTGGAGAGAAATTTTGAAGACACAGAATAAAGAGTGACATGGTATGAGGAGCAAGTGGGCAGGATGGGGAGTGAGGTGGAAAAGTATATGGACAACAGGAGGTAGTGAGGAGACAGTAAGGGATGAGAAGAATGTGAGGGGCACTGAATAAAGACTGGGTAGTGGAGGGACATGGTATGGAGAGGGGGCAGAATGGGAGGACAGTGTGAGGTTATAGCAAGGAGGGGGAGTGTGATAAAGGCACAGTATAAAGACTGGGCAGTATAAGGGGACACAGTGTAAAGGACACTGTAAACAACAGTAGGCTCAGTATAGAAAGAGAGGGAATGTGGAGGGCATGTACAATAAGAGGGACAGTGTGGGTCATATTTTGTGCAGAGAATACTGTGAGGGGCCATTATTTATTCTGGGGCACAGTGTAGGGCAGATATTTTTAAGTAGACGTATTTTAATCATTCTGCTACTTTTAGGGGCATCGTGCCGGGATGTGCTGAAGAAGAGCGGAGAAGATGGAAATCTGCAGAGACGAGATGTGAATGTGAAAAGTCATTATTGTGTCAGGACAAGATGAAGAATAGAAAGAAATGACTAGAGACAACATCCTCTATAAGGTACCTGAATGTAAATGTTTAGTTGTGATACTGACTATGTCTCATCATTAGGCCTCGGTCCCACTTGCGCATTGCTTCTGATGTGAGCGCAACGGGACACCCACTGATCAGCTGATTATGGTGCAGGTGGCCGGAAATCCTTATTTCTGGATCTGCTCTGTCCTCTGATGGTGTCCGCGGCCGGGTACTGCACATCCACCTCATTGATTTTAATAGGAGACTGCTGCCACTATCAGAAAATGGAGCAGATCCAGAACTGAGCACTTCCGGCCACCTGTCACCACTGACACCTAGTGTAGTGAATTGGCGGGCGTGCCAGGTGCCGGACCCCGACCAATCAGACATTGGGGGATCTATCCTAAGGAAAGGTCAATAATGTTAAAGTAGTGGAAAATCTCTTTAATAAAGTCTTGTGCCGTCTGACAAGTTAAGGGTTACTATGTTTTTATTTATGTTGTTAGGAGCATTAAAGGGGTTGTCCAAATTTCTGATGAGTCTGCAGTCACTCCTTGTGTCACACTGTTACTGCAGCCTTCTGAATTCTCACAGTGCGCACACTGAATGCTGTCAGGATTCTCTGGTGCCGGCGGTCAGAGTGGGAGGTTATGAAGATGCAAGTATGCGATTTACATAGATGTGGTCATGTGCTGAACAGACATGTTCAATGAAAATAAATTGACTGAGGCTGGACACATCAAATCAGAATGTGGCCAGAAGTGTACAAATATCATACTTGTGCTCACATGACATCCACTCTCTCCATTGGCACCGGAGAATCCTAAAAGTGTGCAGAGCATGCATTTAAAGAATTAAAAAGCCTGAAGTCACGAATAGTCACTTCAGATTTTCATCTCAAATCTGGACAACCCCTTTAATTACAAAATTAAGCAGTGTAGCATCCCTCAGTTCTAACAGTGTGTAATATACCGACTGTCACAATTCAGCTCTACTCGCTGGTTCCAGCAGTCATCACATGGCCGCTCCACTCATATGTGATTTTCATACTTGCATGTGACAACTGGCTTTTCTTCCTACGTTTTTCATTGAACATTAAGAGAATTATTAAGAGCAGCTCGTCATCACGTGACTGTAAGTGTGCAAATCACATATGAGTGATCGGTCACATGACGACCACCCAAACTGCTTGGTGGAAGGGGGGGCGCCAAACTGAATTCTTGCCCCGGGTGCTGGAAAGCCTAGATACACCTCTGCTCTCTTGGTTGAAAGACTTGTGCCAATTTGGGGACCAGAGCTTCACATTGCTCTGGGATTTTAAATGTTTCGATTTCTGTTGGTGCAGCAAGGGTTAAGATACTTTCTTTGCTGATAGCTCCTGGTTAGTTCACTTCAGGTGCAGCCGTTTTTGTGACCACTCTTATTTTCTTTCTGACCACCATGGAGGGAGGAAGTTCTTTTACAGTGCTGGTGTTATGGTTCTGGAGCTTAGCTGTTGCTGTGTTACGTTTTGGAGCCTAGTTGGCTGCAGCCTTGGTGTCTGGCTGCAGCAGGGAAATTTGTTTGTATATCCTTTTGTTTATGTTCCTATTTCTCCTCTTTCCCCTGTGTGTCATTAATGTAGTTGTGACGTCTAGCCTACTCACCAGCCTTGTCACTATCTAGGGGCAGGCAGTGGAGGAACAATAAGGGACTAAGCATGTGACGCCGATGAGGGGAAGGACTTGTATAGGAACGATTGGGGAGCTCAGGGTCCAGACACAGGTTAGTGTCAGGAGGTGGCCTATCCTCACTCTATTGTCATGTCGTCCTCTCCTTTACCATCTCTGTTGATGCTCATGTATTTTGCTGTGCGCCGGACAGTCGTTGGTCTGTGTGCATCTGTCATGCCATGTGCCAAACACTCACCAGTCCGAGCGTGACAATGGTTTTTCTTGTTCTTATTGGAATGTGCCAACACTTTATCAGTACTGTATGAAGCAGCTTTCACAGTTAGGGAAACACGGCAGTTGTGCCAGCTTTTCCAATCTGACCATGGTCTGTGTTTCCCATCTGTGAAGCTGGCCTTGTGCTGTTATTCTCGCATTTCTATCCAGCTCTATCCAATGCAAATATTAGGTCAGTAGTTATACAGGTTAATGTTGGCGGATTGTGTGAGTGTATGTCTGTGTATAAACACTAAGGGGTACTTTGCACATTGCGACATCGCTACTGCGATCTCGTTGGGGTCAAATCGAAAGTGAAGCACATCCGGCGCCGGTAACGACGTCGCAACGTGTAAAGCCTAGAAGCACCGATAAACGATCGCAAAAGCAACGAAAATCGGTGATCTGTGTAGTGTCGGTCATTTCCATAATTTCGCTGCGGCGACAGGTACGATGTTATTCCTCATTCCTGCGGCAGCACACATCGCTGTGTGTGAAGCCCCAGGAGCGAGGAACATCTCCTTACCTGCGTCCCACCTGCAATGAGGAAGGAAGGAGGTGGGCGGGATGTTTACGTCCCGCTCATCTCCCCCCCTCTGCTTCTATTGGTAGCCTGCCGTGTGACGTCGCTGTGACGCCGCACGACCCGCCCCCTTAGGAAGGAGGTGGGTCGCCGGCCAGAGCGACATCGCAGGACAGGTGAGTGCGTGTGAAGCTGCCGTAGCGATAATGTTCGCTACGGCAGCTTTCACAAGATATCGCATGTGCGACGGGGGCGGGGACTATCGGGCTCGGCATCGCTACAATCGGCTAGCGATGTCGTAGTGTGCAAAGTACCCCTAAAGGAACAATTACAAATCCCCCTGATGACTCTGCATTACATGATATAGCCATTTTAATTCACAACACATGATCTGCTTCCAAGAATTGAATAGCAAACATTGAGTCATAACGTCCAAGCTCATATATCACTACTTCATCTATGTTACTTAAACAGGGCTTCAGGCCTTTTTCTGCTGGATCCGAGGTTTAACATTTAATCCATACCTCCCAACTTTTAAAGAAGGAAAAGAGGGACAAAGTTTGCGGCGCGCGTAGCGCGCCGCGGCAAATTTTTAGGCCACGCCCCCTAACCACACCCATTTCACAGTCACGCCCATATCCACTCCCCATCCACACCCATTCAGCACAAACACGCAGGCAGCCGGCGGGCCTCCAGCACGGACACGCAGGCAGCCAGCGGGCCTCCAGCACGGACACGCAGGCAGCCGGCGGGCCTCCAGCACGGACACGCAGGCAGCCGGCGGGCCTCCAGCACGGACACGCAGGCAGCCACAGTGAGGCGGCCGGTCGCCTTCACAGACAGGCGGCCGGCCGCCTTCACAGACAGGCGGCGGGCCGCCCGCACAGAGAGGCGGCCAGCCGCCCGCAGAGAGAGGCGGCCGGCCGCCCGCACAATGAGGCGGCCGGCCGCCCGCACAATGAGGCGGCGGGCCGCCCGCACAGACAGGCGGCAGGGGGGCGCCCGCACAGACAGGCGGCAGGGGGGCGCCCGCACAGACAGGCGGCAGGGGGGCGCCCGCACAGACAGGCGGCAGGGGGGCGCCCGCACAGACAGGCGGCAGGGGGGCGCCCGCACAGACAGGCGGCAGGGGGGCGCCCGCACAGACAGGCGGCAGGGGGGCGCCCGCACAGACAGGCGGCAGGGGGGCGCCCGCACAGACAGGCGGCAGGGGGTGAGGGGGGAGGGAGGGAAATCAGCGCTGGGGAGATTAGTTTACTGTACCAGCAGCAGCACAGGCAGCGCTCCTCTCTATGCCACGTCTACTAGGATGGTAGGAGGGAAAAGCAGGGAGGCGGAGAGAGAGTGGGTGGGCGGAGCCCGGGAGCCGGCCGTCCCGCCCGTGGCAACGGGACAAACAACGTAAAGCGTGAAAGTCCCGCTGTATCCGGGACGGTTGGGAGGTATGCAGCATGTTAGAATGTGTACATAAGATCCCGCTGGTGGTGGCCGCAGCTTATAGGCCCCAAATCTGGTGACAGGTTCCCTTTAAAGTGAACCTGTCAGGTGCAATATGCACTCAGAGCCAGGAGCAGTTCTGGGTGTATATTGCTAATCCCTGCCTAACCGTCCCTGTATACACTAGCATAGATAAAGAGATCAAGAACAAATATTTTTAAAGATCTTATATCTTATGCTAATGAGCGCGGGGACTAGTCACAAGGGCGTTACTTCACTTGGCTAGTCGGCTCGCATAGCATGTTAGCATGTTATTACGCCCCTGTGTGAGTACTAACACGCTATATGAGCCGACTAGCCAAGTGAAGTAACGCCCTTGGGACTAGTCCCCGCGCTAATTAGCATAAGATATAAGCTCTTTAAAAATACTTTTTCTATAGATGCCTTTATCTATGCTGGTGTATACAGGGACAGTTAGGGAGGGATTAGCAATATACACCCAGAACTGCTCCTGGCTCTGAGTGCAGATTGCACCTGATAGGTTCCCTTTAAAGGGAACCTGTCACCAGAAATTTAGCAAAAAAAATAAAAGATTCCCCTCTGCAGCTCCTGGGATGAATTCTGGAAAGGTTCCTGTTGTTATTGTGCCCCCTTTGAGACCTAAAATAATACTTTATGAAGTCTTACCTTTTTGTATGCAAATCTGTTTTTATGGTCACGGGGGCGGGCTGCCTGGCGTCCGTTATTCCCCCTCCTGCCGTTGTACGCCGTCCCCCATTGCTCATTTCCATACATGAGGACGCCTTCCTCATGTAACTGTCCTCCTGAAGTTTTGTGCATGCCCAGTGCCACTCTCGCGGGAGTAAGCACTGTGCAAAGTGTGAACGCTTTTGAGGTGATTGCGCAGGCGCGAGATTATGGGCGGCGCTGTGATTGTCATCAGCAGCGTCATCCAAGTACCTGCCCATAATCTCGTGCCCGCGCTTCTCACTCTGCCTCCACCGTTATGCGCAAGCACTGGCCATATGAACCACGTTACCTATTACCATGGGCGCGAGATTATGGGCGGCGCTGTGATTGTCATCAGCAGCGTCATCCAAGAACCTGCCCATAATCTCGTGCCCGCGCTTCTCACTCTGCCTCCACCGTTATGCGCAAGCACTGGCCATATGAACCACGTTACCTATTACCATGGGCGCGAGATTATGGGCGGCGCTGTGATTGTCATCAGCAGCGTCATCCAAGTACCTGCCCATAATCTCGTGCCCGCGCTTCTCACTCTGCCTCCACCGTTATGTGCAAGCACTGGCCATATGAACCACGTTACCTATTATCATGGGCGCGAGATTATGGGCGGCGCTGTGATTGTCATCAGCAAAGTCATCCAAGTACCCGCCCATAATCTCGTGCAAGCAGTAATAGGTAACATGGTTCATATGGCCAGCACTTGCGCATAACGGTGGAGTCAGAGGGAAAAGTGCGGGCACGAGATTATGGGCGGGTACTTGGTTAACGCTGCTGATGACAATCACAGCGCCGCCCATAATCTCGTGCCTGCGCAATCACCTGAAAAAGCGTTCACATGCGCAAAACTTCGGGAGGACAGTTACATGAGGAAGGCGTCCTTGTGTATGTAAATGAGCAATGGGGGACTGCGTAAAGCGGCAGGAGGGGGAATAACGGACGCCAGACAGCCCGCCCCCGTGACCATAAAAACACATTTGCATACAAAAAGGTAAGACTTCATAAAGTATTTTTGTAGGTCTCAAAGGGGGCACAATAACAACAGGAACCTTTCTAGAAGCAGCCCAGGAGCTGCAGAGGGGAATCTTTTATTTTTATTGTGAAATTTCTGCTGACATGTTCCCTTTAACTGGTAGGGGAGCCAAGATAAAGCAGAGCTGAAGCTGTTGGGAAGCTAGGACCCAGCAGCTCTGCTCCACAGGCAGGAGACCACTGATCGGTAATAGAAGCCTGCAGATGTCACTCTGCATAGGTTATTGTCACTGCTATCTGCAGGAGATAAGTGCTGATTGCACGGTCTCCTCAGCTTCCTGACTCCCCGCGTGTCTGCAGCAGTGAGAAGCCGCACACAGGGAATCAGAGAACAGCTGCAGACAAACGCAGGCTCCGGGACTGGGGGGGGTCGGCTCTGGTGCAGGGGGGGGGGGGCTCTGCTGCAGGGGGGGGTCGCTCTGCTGCAGGGGGGTCGCTCTGCTGCAGGGGGTGATTCATACCTCAGCAGCAGTCACAGGAGTAGGTGCGCGCTCGGCTCTGTAATGAATAGTAGAAGGGAGAAACAGCGAGGCGGGGCTACAGTGGGTGGGTGGAGCCGTGACAAACAGCCTCACGGGCGGGACCCGGGATCAAAGGCTCAGAAGAGGGACTGTCCCGCTGTATCCGGGACGGTTGGGAGGTATGTTTAATCCCCAATCCAAACATAGTTTCCCATCTTTCCAAGGCTCACTCCTGATAAAAGGAAACGGTCAAACAAGCTCATCCATCAATATATTACTCAAAACCTCATGTATATTATTAATTACACATTATCTAAACAGGAGCAGATGCAGCTGGACAGAAGAAACTGCAGTTCTGGTGTACAGCATACATTGTGAATCTGTGGTCAACAGGACTCTTTTTTTCACACGTGACGTGTGTTGAAGACAATTTTGTGTAAAGCTTGCTTTGTAACATCACTTTATTTTATTTTAGTTAGCCATTAAAAGGTATCACAAGATTATAATTTTGTTCCTCTCACTGAGAACATTCAGAAATTTTTGTGACTTACCAATTCCTCTGAATAGGGCCTTCAAAAATGCATGTGCTTTTTAACGAAACATCTCATGTAGACCAACAGAATTGGTTATCAGTGATGCAAATTTACATCAAAACTCTCTGAGACTAAAAATAGTTTGGAAAAAAGTAAATATAAGACAAAAAAACCCAAAACAGTTAAAAACAATATGAGCCTATCAAAACATTTACTTATTATTTATCCCAGCACCCATAACCCATAGAATAAAGTTATGCCCTCTATTAATGAAGTGGTTTACGGTAAAAATAATAATGAAGAAAGCTATTCAATAGTTACCCAAAAATTAAGCCTAATGTTCTGTAATAAATATAGCCTCAAATATCCATAAAAACCCAAACATATGGCTGATGAAATGAGAGAGGGCACAAATGACAATGAATCTGTGCCGCCCCGGCGCAGACCGGAGTGCTCGGATCCAGGGTGGTCGTGGCTCGAGGGGTCCGGATCTGGGCTCGGCTAACACTTCGATCCTTGAAAAGGGGATATATACAGCGGAGAAGTTCGTGACGCCACCTGTGGGTTGCGGTAATGAGAGTACCGCCGCTGCTGGACGGAGTACCGGGGCAGATGGTGTGGGGCAGCAAGCTGTGAGTCCCTCCACAGGTAGGGAAGGCCCCGGACTCTGGGGGTATTGGTGAATATTTGGGAGCGCAGGGTGCAGGGGAACAGAGTACTCACTGTAGGTAGTCGTGGTGCTGGATGAGGATTACATAGCAGACGCTCACACTAAAGATAAACCAAAGTCTCTGTGCATCACAGTCACTACAGGGGAGCCCGTCCATGTGTCCGCTCCCATCGGTGTCACTTGATAGTCCGGACCCTGCCTCCATGCACAATTTTAGTTGTCTGTTGTGGGCCCTTGGCATGAAGCTACCCTGCTAGCCCTGCTATCTGTGTGTAGGGCAGCTGTGCTCTTGATGGCTGGCACTTGGGATTTCAGTTGAGTTATTTTACTGGAGAGCCCTATCCCCCGCGTTGTGCTGATGCCTTCAATCTCTGAGCTCTTAGGGAAGTTCGTGAAGATACTCTCCCTCCCAGGTTAATTATCAGGACGGCTGAACCTGCTCCTGTGGTCAGTTCTTTTGGGGTTTTGATGCAGACAGTCCTCCTAGACTATATCCGTCTCACCTTTTCCAATGTTGTTGCCGCCGGTCCCCGACTCCTGTGGTTCCGGACCACTGTCTGCGACTCAACCAAGGTCTCACTCCCCGGGAGCTATAACTCCGAGCTCCTCACTCTTTGAGGGCTACTACTGAACTGCTCTTCACTTCCTCCTTCCAACCAGTCTGCCTGACCCCTAGGTGGGTGGCCCTATTTCAGCTTAACCAACCCACTGGTGTGTCTGACAGGTCATGATGTGAGGTGTGTTTGGGATTTGTAGTGCTGATGGTGTGACACCGGTTATTAGGAACCTGGAACCATGGGGGGTAGGCCCTGCACCCTGGGTAAGGATTGCAGTACCGCCACATATCTCTTAGCCCATAAAGGCTAAGTGTATGAAGAAATAATGAAAAATGTAACTTGGGACAGCAACCCCTATTATATATTCCTTTTTGGAAATCTGAGTGGCTATTATAGACCTCTATGCCTGTCATTTCATTACTCTTGTGGACACTAGCCTGTGGCTGTCTTTCATAGGAAACAGTGATTTTAGTCCTATAGGGTAAATAAAAGATAGAGAAATTAACATTTTTTTAAAAACAGAAAAAGTAAACATTTTAAATTAACCTATTCATGCGAAAAAGGAGAAAAGTTCAGGGCACTGCCCCAACACCAAAAAACCTTCAGAACATCCTATACTGGGCCGAAAAAGGTGCACATGCTCTGCGGTGCCATTGATGTGAACAAACATGTGAACATCAGAGCAATAAAAAAGGAAAAAACATCAGGCACTCACCAGTTGCTGCTTGTGCAAGTTTTGTTGTTTTATTCGTGCAGGTTACAAGTGCATGGAGTGGAGGGGAGGGACGGCCGTTTCGCACCTGTCTGGTGCTTCAGCTGGTCCCAGCTGAAGCACCAGACAGGTGCGAAACGGCCGCCGTCGTCTTTGGACGTGTGTAGCGTCCACTCCCTCCCCTCCACTCCATGCACTTGTAACCTGCACGAATAAAACAACAAAACTTGCACAAGCAGCAACTGGTGAGTGCCTGATGTTTTTTCCTTTTTTATTGCTCTGATTTTAAATTAACCATTTAGTTGACCATTAAATATAGAAATAATACAAATTAAAAAATGAACATATCTGATATTGCGACGTCTGTAAAAGTATAATCATCAAAACGTAAAATTAATAAACAAAAGCCATAAAAACAGAAGAAAAAAACAAACAGAGAAAGTGTTTTGGTGCAATTTAACTGCTCTTGGAATCTTTTTTCAGTACATTGATTTGTAAAATGAATGTTGCCATTGAAACATACAACTCATCCCAAAAAATACAAGTCCTCATATGTCCATGTGAATAGAAAAAAAAAAAGATTATGGCTCTCGGTAGAAGGGTAGGAAAAAACGAAAATGCACAGAAAAAACAAAACAGAAAATCGCCATATTGGGAAGTGGTCAAAGTAGTATTTAGTGTAAATTACCACTGTGGCTGCAGGAAAATAATGTTTCCTTTAAGACAGAAAGGATATTATATTTAGAAATGGGACTGGAAAAAGTTTTTTCCTTTGAGATAGTTGAAAAAACATGGTCGTCACCAAAAGACTGATTAAGAGCACACTGCGTGCTCAAAACGAGTCATTGCACATTCTCCGGTCCTTGATTCTGGATTTTAAATGAATTTTGCATAAAGAAGTTTTTTCTACAATTTTACCGGATACCACAAGGAGTGCTGGATGTGAAGCACTCCACTGGGCCTTGGGAATACTCGTCACCAGGCCGGTGAGGGTCAGGGGTAGAGTTGAGCGTGGTTCGTGGTTCTCCAGTTCGCGGTTCGAGTGATTTTGGGGGCTGTTCTAAATCGAACTAGAACTCGAGCTTTTTGCTAAAGCTCAATAGTTCTAGTTACGTTCAAGAACGGTTCTAGCAGCAAAAAGCCGAGCTAATTACTAGCTGGCTTTCCGCTGTAATACTGTAAGTCACTCTGTGACTCACACTATTATGAAATTTCAGCGTTTAGTGTGCGTGGACTGCGCATTCAGATCACTGCTGCTGGAATAATGGCGATCGCCATTTTTTTTTTTTCCTTGTCTTCCTTCCCTAAGCGCGCGCGTGTAGTGGGGCGGGCCAGCATGTCAGCCAATCCCAGACACACACACAGCTAAGTGGACTTTTAGCCAGAGAAGCAACGGCATGTGTGATAGGATGTCCATGTCACATGTTCCTGCATTATAAAAACGGATATCTGCCCGTCAGGACGCTGCCATTATCTGCCTTCTGCGTCTGGGTGTCAGTCACCGCTGGCGTAGCTCCTGTCTCCGATACTGCTGTGTATGCTCTACACACAGAGCTATACAGAATAGAGATAGAAGTTTCTTTTAGCCCTTCTAAGGGCTAATTA
The DNA here is from genome assembly GCF_048569485.1 of Anomaloglossus baeobatrachus. NCBI lineage: Eukaryota > Metazoa > Chordata > Amphibia > Anura > Aromobatidae > Anomaloglossus > Anomaloglossus baeobatrachus. The sequence continues at coordinate 89,954,351 of NC_134361.1, forward strand.
CAGCAGGCTCAGAGCCATAGGTGACAGTCAGGTCCGTGGAAACAGATTTTAACAGCTACAGAAGATAACAGCGTCTGTGTAGCTAAGGTCAGGGATTTCCTCGCTGCATTTCCCCATTAGGAGGGATAAAAAGTGAGGCTTCCTTTCCTCTACCCAGACCCACAACCCTGCCACTGTACCCTCCTGCCCTTTGCGCACTCAAGCTCATTGTAACTAAGCCATTATACTAGCAAACACTGAGGAAACTTAGTGGCATCCTAAAAGTGGCTGTTGTACTTCATTATTGTCCCACTGGTGCAAAGCTATTTGCAGCACCACTGCATTGCACACTCAAACTCACTTTTACTAAGCTATTATACTAGCAAACACTGAGTAAACTTAGTGGCATCCTAAAAGTGGCTGTTGGACTTCATTATTGTCCCACTGGTGCAAAGATATTTGCAGCACCACTGCATTGCACACTCAAACTCATTGTTACTAAGCCATTATACTAGCAAACACTGAGGAAACTTGGTGGCATCCTAAAAGTGGCTGTTGGACTTCATTATTGTCCCACTGGTGCAAAGATATTTGCAGCACCACTGCATTGCACACTCAAACTCATTGTTACTAAGCCATTATACTAGCAAACACTGAGGAAACTTGGTGGCATCCTAAAAGTGGCTGTTGGACTTCATTATTGTCCCACTGGTGCAAAGATATTTGCGGCACCTCTGCATTGCACACTGAAACTCATTGTTACTATGGCATTCTAATAGCAAACTATGCTGCCAGTTTAAGGGCCATAGTTGCATTGTCAGGGATAGTTATTGTTGTTTATTCTGCTGTTAATAAAGCTAGACCACCGCTGCAATCTACACCACCTATCAATTTTTACTACCACATTTTAAGTGCACAATCTTGTCGCAATCAAAATGAGTGGCAAAATGACAGATGCTGGTGGAAAGGGTAAGAGGCGTGTTGGAAAAGGAAAAAAAGGGTTTGTCCGTGGGGAAGGTGGAAAAGCTCCATTAACATCTGCTGAAGATAGACCATCTTCCAGCAAAAGTAAGATGTCTACTACTTACCGTGGACAATCCGATGTGCTCCCTTTTTTACGGACACGAACAACTGGAACAAAGGTAGATGATGGCCAAAAAAATAAAATGCTTGAATGGATCTCAAGTGGTCCAACAAGTGCCCTCTCCGCCACCTCAACTACCGCATCCAAAAAACACTAGTCCTCTGAGTTGTCATCCCAATCACGCTTGCTTTCTCCCAGCTCTCAAGTCTTCATCTGCCCTGCACAGTATGGTGGAACTGAGATGGCTGAGTCTGCAGAGCTATTCAGTCACACTATAGCCTGGGAATCAGAGGTCTGCTCCCAAGCTACAGTGAGTACAGACCAGGAAATGGTCTGCAGTGATGCCCAGAACCTTTGTGACTCTGCTTCAGGCCGTGAGGACCAAGTTTCTGAGCATAATGTTGACCCTTATTCAGAAACTGAAACACCTGTTGTTATAGACAATGAGGAACATACTGATGACGATGAAACGCAGATACCAGATTGGGATGACAACTTAAATATTCGGACAGG